>NC_064923.1:411581024-411890846 GCF_023897955.1 Schistocerca gregaria
AAAGGTACCCAGCGACTCGAAGACAGCGCAGGTCATTCTCGTTTTTAAGAAGGGCAGTAGAAAGATGCACACAATTATAGACCAATATCGTTGACGTAAATTTGTTATAGAATTATGAAACATGTTTAATGCTCACGAATTGTGACGCTTTTGGAAAATGAAAATCTTCTCTATAAAAATCAATGAGGATTCCGTAAATAGAGATCCAATAGATCTTGTGAAAGTCAGCGCGCTCTGTTCCTCCATAAAATCCACAGCGCTGTAGGCAACGGCGCTCAGTTGGACGCCGTATTCCTTGATTTCAGTCGGCCGTTGTGACCGAGCGGTTCTTTTTTTGTAATCTCATTTTGTTCGTTATAGTTCGTTGCAATTGTTCGTGGCTGACGTCCCCTGACGCCCGTTGAAGTTCATTATTGATCCATTCACTCAGTTTTTTTTATTACAGAGGGCAACTAACCCTCTGACCGAACACGCTGAACTACCGTGCCGGCTGTCCAAGGCGCTTCGGTCTGGAACCGCGCGACCGCTACGGTCGCAGGTTCGAATCCTGCCTCGGGAATGTGATGTCCTTAGATTAGTTATGTTTAAGTAGTTCTAAGTTCTAGGGGACTGATGACTTCAGAAGTTAAGTCCCATAGTGTCCAGAGCCATTTGAACCATTTTTGAACCTTGACTTCAGGAAGGCATTTGATACCGTCCCGCCCTGCGTTTTTTGAAAAGAATATGAGCTAGAGCTATAGAGTATCGGAGCACATTTGCGACTGGATTCAAGACTTTTTTTTGCAGACAGAAGTCAACAAGTCACTCTTAAGGATACAAAATCGACACACGCACAGGTAATTTCCGGAGTACTCCACGGAAGTGTGATACAACCGATAATATTTATGATATATATAAGGGTTATATAGAAAGCGTCGGATGCTGTTTAACGCTGTTTGCCGATGATGTGGTTGTCTATAACAAAGCAGCAACGCTAGAAGGTAGTAACGTTTTTAGAATGACTTTCAGAGAAGAGATGAATGCTGCCGGCTATGGCAGTTGACACTGAATGTAAATAAATGTAACACGATATTGCGCATATAAAGGAAAAGAAATCCACTCTTGTACAGCTACACTGCTGATGACAAACCGCTGGAAATAATATCTCCCCTACAGTAAAACATCTAGGAGTCAGTATCCAGAGCGAGCTTAAGTGGGATGACCACATAACACAATATCCAGAGCGAGCTTAAGTGAAATGATCACATAAAACAAATACTGGGAAAAACAGCTGCCAGACTCAGATTCATAGAAAGAATTTTAAGGAAATACAGCTTATCCATTAAGGAGGTAGCTTATAAGGCACTTGTTGACCGATTATTGATTGTTGTTCATCTGTCTGGGATCCCTGCCATGTAGCACTGATAGAAGAGATAGAGAAGATCCAACAAGAGCTGCGCGTTTCGTCACGGGATCATTTAGCCAGTGCGAGAGAGTTATGGAAATGCTCAACAAACTCCGTTGGCAGACGTTACAAGAGAGGCGTTGAGCATCACGAAGAGATTTGCTATTGAAATTTAGAGAGAGCACTTTCTGGAAAGGGTAGGACAACATATTACTTCCCACCGCATACGTCTCGCGTGATAACCACGAGGATAAAATTCGAGAAATTAGAGCCAATACAGAGGCTTATCGACAATCATTCTTCCCACATGCTAATCGCGAGTGTAATAGGGTTGGAGGGCTCAGTTAGTGGTGCAAAAAGTACACTCCGCCACACACTATGATGTGCCTTGCGGAGCATGTTGTAGACGTAGGGACGTAGTGAAAACTTAGACAAAGACGAACAGTGTGTTACGACAGCGGGGCAATAGAGAAGAGAATGCGTCATTAAGCCTTATGTAGCTGTACGGTGTAACTTATAAGACGGTCGCGAGCTGTAATTAGCCGGCTGAATGGTGTGTAGCGCCATAGCAGGGTGAAGTTGGCGCCTGTGGTAGTAGCAGCTCCGGCTAGCAGCGAAGACCCAGTTGTGTGCTGTCCGGCGAGATGTCAAAATCGCCGGGCCGGGGTCCCAAATCCCTCCCCACTGAAACGGACTTTCATTCGCGACATTTCCCGGTGTCCGCAACAAAGTAGTTGTAAATTCTGTGGCCAAAGGTCGGCCGGGATGACGACGCAGCGTGCATCCACCTCAGTACCTATTATGGGGACATCGGTGGCTGCAAGACTTTGTACATGTGGGACCAGTGATGTCTTAACACATGTCCTGTCAAACTATTTTTTCTTCTTGCCAGAGTTTTTCACATCCTCCTTCCTTGTAGAATCACACCTGAAACGCTTCGAATCTCGTCTCTTCCGGGTTTCCCACAGCCAATGGTTCACCACCATACATAGCCGGACGGTGTGGCCGTTCGGTTCTGGGCGGTTCAGCCTGGAACTGCGTGACCGCTACGGTCGCAGGTTGGAATCCTGCCTCGGGCATGGATGTGTGTGGTGTCCTTAGGTTAGTTAGGTTTAGGTAGTTCTAAGTTCTAGGGGACTGATGACCGCAGATGTTAAGTCCCATAGTGCTCAGAGCCATTTGAACCACTACCATACATACTCCCCTGAAATAGGCACATGCGCTCGTAAGCATCTTTATATGACGGACGAGGGCTTTTAACGAGCAAAACGTTTATAAGAGGAGAGAATAAATTAGTGAGTAATACGATTAACATGAGATACTCATGATTGCATACTTTTCAGCTCCATGTAATGCTAGCACAATTTCAATTAACCTGACGGTACCAACAGTAAGAAGCAGACTATTTCAGCTAGACACAATTGCATTCCGTAGTGAATAAGGTGAAAATAGGGCTGGTCTTAGAATTTTAGCAGGGGCATCAAGAGACTTTAAAATCAGCTACTGCTGTTCAAACTGACATGCTGTTGATTACGAATAGCAGTGGATTTATGAAGCATTAATAAAGTAAAAAGTGATGACAAACTGATAAAGCTGTTCATGATACACGATGTTATGGAAACAAAATGAGCTAAAAATTGTTGATTTAGTGATAAAGAATTCGTAACTGCCGTTAAAGTTCATATATTAGCTCTAGTTTTGTAACTGTAGCAATTATCAGTAATTACATTTTATCATTAAACATCGGTGATCACAATAGTGCAGTTGGCGCCACAGCTTAAGCATGCTGTAATTCTTATATTAGGGTTGTCTTGCGCCTTTACCAAGCCTGGATCACTGAACTGCCAGGAAATGCAGCAAAAGGACGTCATAGGGAAAGAGGTACCGTCATTATGGTGACCATGTACCATGACCTAAGAAGACACATTCAGGGTGCAAGAACACTTATTCATTATGTCGACGCTGCAAAATATACCCACCATAGCTTCTCAACAGTGAATTTGAGACAACTTTCAGGTACGACAAGACGTCCAGAAAAGTGACTGCACGAGAAAGTACACCAAGAGAAGTCATCATTGCTTCACAATGCTGAGCAAGTATGACTTGTTACAGTTTCAAGGCTAAAGCACTGGCGAGAGGAAAACACTAGCCAGCTTGGTTTGTATAAACAGTACTTGAATCGGACCGTCTCTCTCAGTGTGTTCGAGTGTTCTCAGGCATTATCCACGTCTCTTCGTGATGCTGACGTACTCCAACCTCTAACTTTGAGGGAAACACCGACTGCAGTACACGGATATGCGACCAGCCGTCTACCCTGGACTTAGGCTCCAGAAGTTAAAGGCATTCACCTCATGAAACTGTTGTATGCATACTACATGGTGATATCACTGTTCCAAGTCTCCAAATGGGTGATTACCTCGTCAAGACTCGAGATGTGCGTGCAGTAAATTCAGAAACGTGAACTATGCCCGACGTTATTACTAAATGCGTCCTAACAGGACCAACGTAATGTTATTCTTTTCTTGGTTGTTAGAGGACAGACATTGGCAGACATCCATCGGAGAATGAAGAATGTGTATGGGACAGCATATCTGTCGAGAACCTCAGTTGTGGTATTGTGGGCCAAGTTCATAATCACGCAAGTCCAAATACCGCGTATATCGTAATACAGAATTTACAACTCAAGTGGGAGGCGCTCAAGGAATCGCCCAATAGCCCTGATCTCTCCCCATGCGATTATCATCCCTTCGGCCCCTATAAAAGACACTGAAGAGTCGAAGATTCCTCTCGGACGAGGATGTGCAGCAGGCAGTTACGCAACTCTTCACACCGTGGGACACAGTGTTTTACCATACGTGATCTTCAGCCTGGTGCGTCGGTGGGACGTTTGCCTCAGTGCTCATGGCGATATTGCATGATTCGCATACAGATTCTGGACTGTATGGTCTTCGAACCGAAACTTTTTGAGCTCCACTTACACAACAATGTCTCGTAAACGTTTTAATAGTACAGGAAAGTCTTCTACACGGTGCTACAAAACCTAGTAGAGACTGCGCTGTTCCATGCAGCCACAGTCACAGTATGCACTCTTTCCTCCTCTAGGGTGGTGCTGATCCCCATACGTCATACGCTAGCGCCCTTTCCTGCCTTAGTGTCCGAATCATTTCTCTTGCTGACTCACCTTGTAGTGGATGTGATACAGAGCTATACACAGTGGTACCATACTCGAATCGAGAGCTTGCCGGCATGGTATTTACTTACGGAAAGGCAAATGGCAACGGGCGGCGGGCAGCAAGGTTGTATCAGGAGAGTTGAATCGAACTGCTTTGGGATATTGATATTTGAGTTCTGAACTTCACGTACCATAAACACAAAAAATTCAAAAAATCCTTTTCTCAGGAGGTCGCCTTATAAGTGCATATTTACCAACTCTTCAACAGTAAACTTTCCATACTGCAGTAGAGGCCTTGGACGTGGTGATTTCTACGGCGGGTGGTGGAAGAGTTGTTCTTCGATTCTGTCTGGATGGCTTTCAACTCTCTGAACTGAATTTTATAGGTTTGATGGTTTGGCAGAGAATCTGGGAATCTTTCGGTGGTGAAAGTGACTGCACCAAGACAGACAGCTTTCATGACAACTCTGTGCACCAGCTAGAGCAGATACAGGTGCGCACCTTGGTGTCTTCGTGTTGGTACAGCAGAAGTGGTGGAGGCCCCTGAATTTCACTCATGGTGCTTAGAGCCAGTGCGCTGACTTCGGCGCAGAGTGACACAGGCGACTGGTTGAGGCTAGCATGGCATTTCTGCAGACCGCTGTGGCTGGCAATGCCGCCAGTGTAGGCGAAGACTGCAGCTTGGAGGCTGGGCGCACGGCGAAATGAACTCCGGACGTCGGTATGGTGAGCTGATGATGACAGCGGCTGTTCAGGGAATGCTGTGGAGTCTTGCAGCATGGCGGCCATCAGGTTACGTCCCCGGCTCGACCTTCCCTGGTGGCTCGATTGGCGCATGTAAATAACGCCCCGGTGACTAGCCATCTGGCGGCGAAGGAATGTACCTCTGGTTGGTGCAATGTTGGGTCGACGGATCGTTATGAGAGCCTTACGAGACGTTGACTTAATGTTTCACCGTTACTGTACAACTGACACTGCTGGAAAAAAACAAACTCTACAGAGAATCGTGCAGTACTGAATGGAAGCTCGAGGCGAAGAGTAAAGTAGGTGTTAGTCTCATCAACAGCAAGTACCGTGAGTGAATGGAACAAGTTTGTTTCCAAACAAGACACACAGTGCATACCTTCGATACTTGGACCGTTCTTCAGGTATTTTCAGTGGAGTACACGCAGAAAGACGAAAGAGTTTAGAGTTCACAGCGTCTACTACGGCTCTGTAGACATCGTGTCTGGCTTGTGGACCAGATAACGTCCATACGTCACACACTTTTCCATTTGCCTACTCTTTCCTCTGTCCTTGACATTGTTTGCCATCCGCCCTTTGCAAGCTAATATATTCCTTGTCACTCTTTCGAACTGCATTTAATCTTATGTTTACTTTCTTCCGATGTCGCTTACTGATGTCTGTTGTTTCACCCATTAGCAGTATACAAGGTTTATCATAATGAATGGCGTAAACACATACTGTTGAAAGTACTCGATACTAGAAGCAAAAGAGTCTGGGAAATATCAGCTCTAGAATATATATCTTGAGAGATATGAGCACTACATCTTCAATACGTGCTGCAAAATTTTTGCTTTCCATATTTTGGGAGAAGGTAGCATGGACCATAGCAAGAAAAAATTGTGTGATGAATATGGGCTGTAAAATGCATAACTATGCTATGAGCACTCGTTTACACCAAGAGAGAGTTCCGCAGTGGTGGCGATGAACAAGTAGTCATAGCTCTTAAGGTATGCATTTTAGAGATGATATTTACTGGGGCTTTTTTTCTTGTCTTGGTCCATAATACTTTTGTAAACCCTCGTCGCCAGTTTTGTAAAGGCTTCGTCGCTACTGCTGTGCAGGCCGAGTTGCCATTGTTGTTACGATAGACCGAGTTTGTGAGTTCGTGAAACGGCTTCTAGTGCATTACACCGCTAAGACAATTTCTCCCTGCCACTACCACGCAGCTATGCTCCGGGGACAGGTAACAGGATAGGAGAACGAAGGTTCTACAACACTCCCACAAATTCATAACAAAGTGACACAAATGAATTTAAAAGGTTTATTTATCTTTTGTGACTTGTCGAGTAATGAAATCTGCAGCACTGCATGTAATGTAACACATAAAAGGCCCTCAATGGCTAAGTGCAAATAATCGTAGGTAAACTTCACAGTACATAGCAAATGCAATTTACAACAATTGCCTGCTCACCTCTAAGAGTTCAGTAAACGACTTTCCTATCTAGGTCAGCCCTGGACAATGAACCAAGTGGGTGAGAGCTGCTCTTCTATCTTCCGAGTAGGCTTCTGTCCGTTGTCGTCTGGTCTTTGGCGGATTGTACTCGGCCGGCAATTGGCTCGTGACGCTGGTGGAACTCGCGTAAGTGGCAAGTCTGTATGTCATTGGCAGCAGCTTCCATCTTTGCGCCTGTGGTGCTTTTGACCTGCCTGTGTCTTGTGCAGACGACAGAGCAAACACCACCTGTCAAAATATGAAAAGCATAGACCTTGCAGCATAAAAGATTCTTTTCACAGTGTCGACGAAGTGCTCATAGATTCTAAGGTATGCGTTTTAGAGTCCATGAATCACACTTTTTTCCTTCTAATATCGTGTATTTTCAACTGTATGGGTTAACACCATAAATTAAGATACACCCTGAACTCTGGTGGCTATCGTAAACATTGTTGTCTCACTTGAGGTTTGCTTCTCTCAATGACAAGCTGTTGTTTTTTCATCATTTAGGATTTCTCAGCTGTCTGTGATTTAGCTGTGGTGACCTCACCGGCGTCAATAGTTTCCTTCGTCATTTTATTGCACTCCTCCTCAGTTGAATTATAATTATTGCTTAGCACAGTCTCGTAGAATTTAAAGCATATTTTATTTCTGCTGAAATTGTCAGCATCACTCTACCAACACGCCTGCTCTTGATTCGCATTTGTTTGAGTTTAAGAGTGTTCATCAGTAGCAGGACATAAGGCAAATCCATATCATCACTTGGGTGTGATCTGCACTTCAGTATGTCGTTTCTAATTATTTTGTTTCCGTCGTGCAGTCCGGTATACAGTTTTACTTGTTAGATTTCTCCAACCGTATTTTCATTCGACGTGGCTTCAAGAAGGTAATTTACTATCTGCAGAAACATATTGCTGAATTCTGATAGCGTTTCCCCTCGCTAACATGAAAAGTCAACAAAGTGCTATATTTCAGTTTTCAAAAGATCTCGCGTATTGTTTAACAAAGTACAGTTTTTCACTGAAATAACCACAGTTGCTTCTGTACCATAGTAGCTAATACTTTAACTAGATATAAATGTACCAAAAATTGCTCTTTCTTCTTGGCTCAGTTACTTGTGGGAAACGTTATGACAATATCTTGAGTAGATAATGAAAAATTGGGAGTACCCTAATTACGAAGGCTAGTTAGAAAGGTTTAGTCATCTAGAAAAAAAATCGAGGTGAGAGCATGAAATGTTGTGTTAATCCTTCTCTACATTCTCGCACTTCAGTGCTACACATTTTCCAAAAGGAATACTTGGAGGAGACTTTGATTGTGGAAGTTCCACTTCTACAATCATCTCGCCGACATTGTGGGGATGCCTGCCATGCAATGGTTTTTTCATCTGAGGAAAGGAAATGGAGTTACTTAGTAACGTAGGCCACGTCGAGGCAAAATTTGATATCCCACAAAAGCAGCCTGTATGTCTGTGTTCTGTGCCGTAGGCTCAAGGTCGCTGTTATGGAGCAATAAACACACCTCCGGAAGGCTTTCTGCAACATTTCGTCTTGACAGATGGTGAGGCGCTTTCTGTGGTACACTCCTGTGACGGTTTGCCCCTTACGAGCATAATCTGTTAGCACACACCGTGGCAGTCCAAATACACACTCGATGTCACCATGTTCGATGATGCTTGGGTCTTCATCTTTTTCGCCGGTGACGAATCCCCATGTTTTCACCGTATGCTTTGCTGCTTTGTGTCGCGGTCATAGTGATACATCCACGATTCGTATGTGGTGATCAGGCGCCCAAAGAAGGCACTTGGACTGGCCAGACATGGCTGTAACATCTCCGCTCCTGCCTCGGATCACAGGGCTTTTGGGGTGCCTATGAAGCTGTCGAGGGAATAAACGGGCAAAGACATTTGTCCTGTTCACCAGTTGTGCACGATGTTGAAAACTTTTCTAAATCTACGTCTACACGACTACTCTGCAATTCAAAATTAAGTGGCTGGCAGAGGTTCATCGGACCATCAATTTTTCTGTCGGTGCACTCTCGAACAGCTTGCGGAAAAAAAACGAACACTGGAATCTTTCCGTGCGAGTTCTGTTCCAAGACTCATCTTGCCGTTTTCGACTTTGGCGTCCATTGCCACACATTGGGCTTCATGGTTTGGAGAACTAGGGTCTGCTCTTGCGATTCCTTTTATTTTTTTTCTTCTCTCTTCACAGAGAGACGGTCTGCCGCTTCGTTCTTCTTCGGTCTTATTTACGCACACTAGAGGCGTCTACGCCACTTGACCACTATGACGTATGACGGTGAATTGTTGCTGTAGACTTCCACCAACTCAGGATGAATCGTAGCGGCATTGTTACCACCAACTGCAGGAAACCAATCACCACACGACACTCTGCTTCAATGGCCTCCGACATTTCCTTTTGGTTCCTCTGCATTATGCTAAAGTACTGTAGCGTACCTATTTCTGTACGGATCAGGACTGCCGACACAGGCAGGAAATTAATTATGTAATTTTGATTTTTCCATGTGTGGATTAAGATGGATATTCGAGTACAGTGTGTGCCTTGACCTCCAAAATCACCTCTCCGCAGTGCATATAGGCTAAAGCACCTAAGATAGGCAACCCTAGATATGTGCAGAAACAATAAACATATCGAGGTATGGTTTTCACCAAGCAATGGCTGCCAATATGGCGAATTTCGCAAGCAATTTTTATTGTTTGCAGTCGCCGAGTTATGACACCGAGTTTTTCTAATCGAACTACATACTTTGTTCTCTAGCATTTGAAAGAACCTTCTAAGAGAGCGTCAACGACACAACAATTATAGGACTGGATCTAATGACATCAAGATAACATCGGCGCAAACCACTGTCCCCTCGTCAGGAGAAGAGGTTTTACTGAAGTCGGCCCTATTATACCATGTAAGCAACCACGTAACTCGGGTATGGTTCTTGGGTTTACTTGTGAGCCTGAAGCCCATCAGTCTGTGTTCTGATGTTGTAGCAATCAGATAACTTGCTCAAAAAAACTATTCATACACTAATAAAGTTTATGGCCAATGTCGACAAACTATTAGAGCAGCAGTGCGGTTGTGTAATGAAAAGCAGTCACATCGGCCAAGCATTCACTATTAGTATTTGTAAACATTACGAAAAACGTTCTAGGAGCGGGAAGTGTGGAGAATAAGGTACCTGCCTCTAAAGCTTCATGGCTATCACTTCGAAGATTGGTTAAAGTTCCCCGAATGTTATCTACTAAAAGTGAAAAGTGGTGTGCCATATCTATTACAAATTTTGTTTAAGAAAGAAGCGTCATTTACAAAGCATGAACAAATCAGTCTTCGCAGTGTGCACAAACCGTCAGCAGAAAATGCACGCTGACACAAACAACTCCATAAAAGCAACGCTCTTGGTCTATCAACGTTTTGTGCGTGTTTTTTAAGACCGTTATCATTGTTCCCTGCTCTGTTGGTGGGAATCTAAATACACTCGAGTATTTAGGGCTCGTAAGATATGCCGCTGCTGCAGTTATTGGAAGGTATCTCACTAGAAATAAGGCTATCATTGTGGTACATACATGACGGGTATTCCTCCCATTCCGCGCATGCAATGACAGACCCTCTTAAGAGAACATTTGGATAGCAACACAGTGGTCGTTCTTGAAACGCAATTTAGTCTGCACACTCACCAGACTTCCATACTTCTATCTCTGGCGAAAATTAAAACAAGAAGTCTATTAGGAAGCACCGGCGGCTCCCAAACACATGATATGCCTTATAACACCGGCCTACCATTTACTCTACACTAAACTCAATGAGAAGTATTGTTTTTCCAGATCACTTTATAGAGTGTAGCAATGCCTGAGGTCGACATTTTGAGCAGTGTATGAGGTTTCGTGATTGCAGCCTCATCATGTTGACTTCCTACCACAATATTTTGCTATATTTAGGTGAGTGTCCGCCCCTGGACACTCACCTATATTTTGTAAGACAGCCGTGACAATAGACACACGAACCGTACCTGAGGTACGTGTTACCTTACGTTTGGTAAAACAGGGTAGGCGTTTGTGGAACCTCTGCTTCTGACGCACCACAGTAGTTTGCTACTATTTGTTCGAGTCCATAGTCGGTATGTCGTTGACGTTCTGTTAGAAGCTTCTTTCAAATGCCGCAGAAGAAAGGATGTAGTTCCGTAAGGAAAAAGAAGTCTGTCACCTGATTGGGCGTGTAGAAACGACGAAAAGTACTTGGGAACGTTACGAAATTCGCCATAATGTCCACTATACGTTGGTGAAAAACGCATCCATTCTGGCTAATTTTGGGGAGGCCCGTTTTAATTGCCTGGCCTAGTATAAGTTGAGACGACGAAAGTCAAGGGCTAGCGTTATGCACATATACAGATGGCGGTAGTATCGCGTACATAATGTATGAGAGGACAGTGCATTGGCGGAGCAGTCATTTGTACTCAGGTGATTGATGTGAAAAGCCTGCCGACGTGATTATGGCCGTACGACCGGAATTAAAAGACTTTGAACACGGAATGGAAGTTGGAGGTAGATGCATGGGACATTCTAGGTCCGAAATCGTTAGGGAATTCAGTACTCCAAGATCCATAGTCAAGAGGGTGCCGAGAATATCAAATTTCAGGCTCTCACCACGGCCTTCATTTAACGAGCGAGAGCAGCAGCGTTTACGTAGAGGTTTCAGTGCTAACAGTCAAGCAACATTACGTGAAGTAACAGCAGAAATCAATGTGGGACGTGGGCCGAACGTATCCGTTAGGTCAGTGAGGCGAAATTTGGCGTTAATGGGCTGTGGCAGCAAACTACCGACGTGAACGCCTTTGATAACCCCATACATCGCCTGCAGCACTTCCCCTGGGCTCGTGACCTAATCGGTTGGGCCCTAAATCACTGGAAAACGGTGACCTGGTCAGATCAGCCATATTTCACTTGATAAGAGCTAATGCTTGTGTTCGAAAGTGGCACCGACACGACGAACCCATGGTCCCAAGTTGCCAACAAAACACTGGGAAAGCTGGTGGTGGTTCCATAATTTTGTGGGCTGTGTTTACATGGAATGGACTGGATCCTGGTTAGCCAGCCACTGTGGCCTAGCGGTTCTAGGCGCTTCATTCTGGAACCGTGCTACTGCTACGGTCGCAGGTTCAAAACCTGTCTCGGGCATGGATGTGTGTGATGTCCTTAGGTTAGTTAGGTTTACGTAGTTCTAAGTCTAGGAGACTGATGACCTCAGATGTGCTCAGAGCCCTTTGAACCATTTTTTTTTTTTTGGATCCTGGTTATGGTCAGCAACTTTGAGACTATTTGCAGCCATTCGTGGACTTCATGTTCCCGAACAACCATGGAATTTTTACGACTGAAATGCGCCATTCACCGGGCCACGACTGTTCGCGATTAGTTTGAAGAACATCTGGATTTTCGAGCGAATGATTTGGCCACCCAGATCATCGGACATGAAACCCATCAAACATTTGTGGGACATAATCGAGAGGTCAATTCGCCCACAATACCGTAACATTTTCGTAATTATGGATGGCAGTAGAGCCAGTATGATTCTGCAGGGCTCTCTCAACGACTTGTTGAGTTCATGTCACATGGAGGTGCTGCAGTGTGCTAAGCACAGGGAGGTCCGACACGATATTATGACGTGTCCCATGAGTTGTCACCTCAGTGTATAGGGTAAGTATTTCCGACAGCAAGCTGTCGAGCTTGTATAGCAAAGCTGCCTGCAGCGAGTCAAAGGGTGCATGTTAGAACAACGTTCGCCGCAAACAATAGTTACATCACGATGAGGACGTGGTCAGCAAACTCCAAGTGATAGCGAGCTACTGAGTGGATGGCGTGCCCCTCTTGTACTGACACGTAGCAAGTCATCTAGAATAAGGCGGAGAGGCTGGGATTACCAAAGGCACGCCCAGCATTCAGCGTCAGCCGTTGAGAGTCACGGGTGTACACCAGGAAATTTCTTTACCTTGATTCGCACATCACTGAAGTATAATTTCATCCAGATAGACACAACGTTAAGTTTACTGTACACTGACGTAAACGTTTGTTCTTCATAAGATTAAATCCCATCTCTCATATTTCTTCCCTAATTGGAGCAAAATTATACATGTTGTTCTTATATCACATTTCTTACTTAATTAATTGGCAACATAGGAGGTAGGGACATTAGGGAATGTTCTCTGTATTTGGTAACCGCCCGCCACTGCCATTAGTAGAATATGTGGGAGATAGAAGTACGAATTGGGCAGGAATGTATTTCAAGTTCTCAAGTCCCTCAAGAGGGAGTTCATCACTCTCCGACCAAGCAGTGAATAAGGTGTCATCTCCTTAATTCTGTTTTGGAACCTCGCGCCAGTCGACACTTTCAGTTGGAGGAAACCCGGTAAGCCACCGTTGTACGTTTTCGACGGAAAATGTATATACTTTTGAATGCGTGTTAGGCGAAGAAAGATCTGTTTAAATATTAGATATACGAGATACCGGATCTCGCGACTATTAACTTCCAATAACATTGTTAATCTCCACGACTTTAGTGGTGTGTGTTATCTGTAGATTGCCGCAGAATAAAATAGCGGACTGGGGTAAAAGTAAGCAGGTCTAGTGAAGTAAAAGTTGGCAGGGCGTACTTTCACTCCATCCAGAAACTATTTGCGAACTTTTACCTCCTAACCTGTACTCTGACTTGTCTAGCTCCTTCCAGCGTATTCAGGCATTTGTTATTGGTGTTTATTCACCGTGAATGCCTTTTTATCCGCCTTAGAGAATTAATATTAATGTTTCTCTACCGTAGTATCTTTCGTTGGGTGGTACTTGTTTCAAACATACCTACCTCTCAAACACTCTTCGAATATAATCACGTCTTATGTCTTACTTAGAGACTTTTTCCTAGAAACCGACCGAGAACATCAACTCGACAGCCATTAACAGAGGCGCTCTTCCATCAAGAGCTTGGCCTTGTTGAAATGGGGACACAGTACGGCAAGTACCCAAAGCTACCGGCTCTGCAGAGGCTGCCTTAACAAAACGTCTCAAGACCGGCAAAGGTAATTGGGACTTCGGCCGATTCATAAAATCTTTTACGTTGGAGGA
Source organism: Schistocerca gregaria (assembly GCF_023897955.1). Taxonomy (NCBI): domain Eukaryota; kingdom Metazoa; phylum Arthropoda; class Insecta; order Orthoptera; family Acrididae; genus Schistocerca; species Schistocerca gregaria. The sequence goes on from NC_064923.1 coordinate 411,594,916, forward strand.
AGAATATGCAATAGTGCAGCCCTACATTTCCCTCGATAAACGTTTTTTCGGCCTTACTCTCAGATCACTACGGCATTCACTTTTTGTATTTGCAGAAAAATAAGAGTTCCTATATTGTTTTTCCATGTATTTATTTATAGTACTTTTATCTGGGTTACGCCAGGTACATGTACTCTCTCCTTACAGCATGGGATAAGAACACGCAAAATTATTTTTTAGGAAAACTTTTATTATTCCTCTAAAAACAAGTGGACAACAATAAAACTTTTACACAAAAAATGGCTCTGAGCACTATGGGACTTAACATCTATGGTCATCAGTCCCCTAGAACTTAGAACTACTTAAACCTAACTAACCTAAGGACATCACACAACACCCAGCCATCACGAGGCAGAGAAAATCCCTGACCCCGCCGGGAATCGAACCAGGGAACCCGGCTTTTACACAATGTTACAAGATGTCAGCCTAGGGGTTGCATGCGTAACTGATATAATATTGCTGCAAGTTTCGTTAGATATTTACTACAACCAAAAATGCGTAATTTTACCTGCACCCACCCTATGAAACATAGACACAGATACTGCAAATGTATCTGAAATGCAAACTTGTCAGTTATGCCCCCATCGAATTGGGCTTCAATTTCACCCACGATAGTGGTTGGGGAATGTATATTCACAATGGGGAAGCAGGACGTTTGATGATGCGAGACATCCATCACGACGATATGGACCAAGACGCATAGGTCGAGTAGAGACTAACTCAATCGTCTGGGCTTTTCTTTTTGGGATCATTTCAAAAGCGTAGTGTACAGTACTGCCGTTAATATCGTGATGGAGAAGCTGTATAGTCTGGTCAAAATATGATCTTGGGATGTTTGAATGGATTCGTAACACACTGCAGAGGCGAGTGCAGCACTGCATCAGAAAGCGAGAACAACACGTGGAACATCTCCTTACACGGGTACGAGTGTACACTGTAACGTGTGACGTGCTAAGTGGCATTGCGATTATTGTTAAGGCAGACCAAGGGTGTCATTTTATCCTGCTTAAATAGGAACTTAATCGGAAGACTTATATTTCAAATAAATTATTACTAACTAGGACAATGTTTAATACCGCAGTAAGTGTTAATTATCTCGTAAACAGCTTGCTGCGAACCCATTTTTAGCGGAAAACTTTTGCTTCTGTTTACACTGTCAAAAGTGTCAGTTATAGCAGTTAACTATGATACGCCATCTGTAAGAATATACCGGGTGATTATAATTAAAGAGCAGGTACTCACTGTGGTCTGGTATGGGCTGTAATTACCGTGTGGCAGAGAAATTTGTTAGATGCGCTGTTGCCTGAATGTGGAACCGATTTACGCTGGAAAAAAATTAGTTTAAATTTCGGGCAACAGCTGCTAATCTGGCGCTATACAGCATCTCGTCGATATCTCCGGTGCTCATACTGAACCAATTCTGTAACCGACAGTTAATAATAAAATAAACATTATGTCTTTCTCATTCGTTTGACCTTTTCTGTCCGTGTCCTGTTCCTAATCTATTACATATAGAGACATTCCTATATGTGTTTCTTACATTCACAGCGACAGACTTGCACCTGATAGATGAACTTGGAATTAATGTTTTTTCAGCGTAAATCGGTTTCATATTATCTAGCAAGCTTCATTGGCACACAAAAATTACAGCTCGCACTGGACCTCTGTGAGTAACTACAGTTTAATTATAACATCCTGGTACATTATCGTATTGATGAGTAAATACACTCCTGGAAATTGAAATAAGAACACCGTGAATTCATTGTCCCAGGAAGGGGAAACTTTATTGACACATTCCTGGGGTCAGATACATCACATGATCACACTGACAGAACCACAGGCACATAGACACAAGCAACAGAGCATGCACAATGTCGGCACTAATACAGTGTATATCCACCTTTCGCAGCAATGCAGGCTGCTATTCTCCCATGGAGACGATCGTAGAGATGCTGGATGTAGTCCTGTGGAACCGCTTGCCATGCCATTTCCACCTGGCGCCTCAGTTGGACCAGCGTTCGTGCTGGACGTGCAGACCGCGTGAGACGACGCTTCATCCAGTCCCAAACATGCTCAATGGGGGACAGATCCGGAGATCTTGCTGGCCAGGGTAGTTGACTTACACCTTCTAGAGCACGTTGGGTGGCACGGGATACATGCGGACGAGCATTGTCCTGTTGGAACAGCAAGTTCCCTTGCCGGTCTAGGAATGGTAGAACGATGGGTTCGATGACGGTTTGGATGTACCGTGCACTATTCAGTGTCCCCTCGACGATCACCAGAGGTGTACGGCCAGTGTAGGAGATCGCTCCCCACACCATGATGCCGGGTGTTGGCCCTGTGTGCCTCGGTCGTATGCAGTCCTGATTGTGGCGCTCACCTGCACGGCGCCAAACACGCATACGACCATCATTGGCACCAAGGCAGAAGCGACTCTCATCGCTGAAGACGACACGTCTCCATTCGTCCCTCCATTTACGCCTGTCGCGACACCACTGGAGGCGGGGTGCACGATGTTGGGGCGTGAGCGGAAGACGGCCTAACGGTGTGCGGGACCGTAGCCCAGCTTCATGGAGACGGTTGCGAATGGTCCTCGCCGATACCCCAGGAGCAACAGTGTCCCTAATTTGCTGGGAAGTGGCGGTGCGGTCCCCTACGGCACTGCGTAGGATCCTACGGTCTTGGCGTGCATCCGTGCGTCGCTGCGGTCCGGTCCCAGGTCGACGGGCACGTGCACCTTCCGCCGACCACTGGCGACAACATCGATGTACTGTGGAGACCTCACGCCCCACGTGTTGAGCAATTCGGCGGTACGTCCACCCGGCCTCCCGCATGCCCACTATACGCCCTCGCTCAAAGTCCGTCAACTGCACATACGGTTCATGTCCACGCTGTCGCGGCATGCTACCAGTGTTAAAGACTGCGATGGAGCTCCGTATGCCACGGCAAACTGGCTGACACTGACGGCGGCGGTGCACAAATGCTGCGCAGCTAGCGCCATTCGACGGCCAACACCGCGGTTCCTGGTGTGTCCGCTGTGCCGTGCGTGTGATCATTGCTTGTACAGCCCTCTCGGAGTGTCCAGAGCAAGTATGGTGGGTCTGACACACCGGTGTCAAAGTGTTCTTTTTTCCATTTCCAGGAGTGTAGATATTGATGTACTTAAGTAAATTTTTCCCCATACATAACTGCAGTGAAAGTACATTGTAGCAGTAACATTACCGCCAAGGGAAGTGAAGTAGATCGACGGAGTGAAGTTGACCCAAAAGTTCAGAAAAAATTGTTTTAAAGAACTACACATTGGTACTGAAAATTCTTTTATTTTAAGTATTATGTTTATAATATACTACAATGTATAGTATTCTGAACATATATCTGAATACCAAACGTTTTCAGGAGGGCTTTTTTAATAGGGCTGAAAATTTTCTTCTTGTGAATGCCTTAAAACAACTGACGTGTCTGGGTCTGATATATGCCGTGCACTGACCCTCCACAACGACAACTAGAGCAACAATAATGTTAATCTAGTATATTTACTCCTTTACCGACAAGTAAATAAAGCTTCGCAAACTCTTGGTGGAATCGGGGTAAAGTTTACCATATGAAAAATTTTGGGTGTAGCTGATCACCTGAGAAATTTGGGGTTAAGTTGACCGTCTTTTGTCGAGAGATTCTTTAATGAACAAATATTCGTGAATGCGACAAGAATCTGGCCTAATGAACGCTGAAACAATGTGACACAATGTACTCAGCAACAATTGTCTGTAACAGTCCAATCTTGGAGTGCAGGAATTACTGTAGCAAGTGTTTGTCTGTTAACTAATTTATTTTTCAAAGAGGCTAACGTTCATTTTGTTGTACCGTACTTCTGAAGTCGTAAGAGTTGTCATTGTTTAAACGTCACGAGTGTACAAATGTAAATCGGTAGATTGGAAGAAATATAGCCTAGATGTTTGTTATTACATGTTACCTGCAACTGGGATGGAGTTCGCTGGGGTAACGTTGACCGATAAGTTAAAAACAAGGTTTCAGATTTTGTAAAAAATTTACCAAACGTAATAGTTGGAAGAAGATATGTTATGGATGCAGAGTACAGTAGACACGTTTTTGCGTGTTTGTTCGGAATTTCAGAAAGCAAATTTTTATCAGACTTTTTTGTTCTTTAACTTTCTTTGTATGTTATTCTGAAATTAGTATTGTTGTTGTTGTTGTGGTCTTCAGTCCTGAAACTGGTTTGATGCAGCTCTCCATGCTACTCTATCCTGTGCTAGCTTCTTCATCTCCCACAACCCACTGCAACCCACATCCTTCTGAATCTGCTTAGTGTAGTCATCTCTTGGTCTCTCTCTACGATTTTTACCCTCCACGCGACCCTCCAATACTAAATTGTTGATCCCTTGATGCCTCAGAACATGTCCTACCAACCGATCCCTTCTTCTGGTCAAGTTGTGCCACAAACTTCTCTTCTCTCCAATCCCATTCAATACTTCCTCGTTAGTTATGTGATCTACCCATCTAATCTTCAGCATTCTTCTGTAGCACCACATTTCCAAAGCTTCTATTCTCTTCTTGTCCAAACTAGTTATCGTCCATGTTTCACTTCCATACATGGCTACACTCCATACAAATACTTTCAGAAACGACTTCCTGATACATAAATCTATATTCGATGTTAAATTTCTCTTCTTCAGAAACGCTTTCCTTGCCATTGACAGTCTACATTTTATATCCTCTCTACTTCGACCATCATCAGTTATTTTGCTCCCCAAATAGCAAAACTCCTTTACTACTTTAAGTGTCTCATTTCCTAATCTAATTCCCTCAGCATCACCCGACTTAGTTCGACTACATTCCATTATCCTCGTTTTGCTTTTGTTAATGTTCATCTTATATCCTCCTTTCAAGACACTATCCATTCCGTTCAACTGCTCTTCCAAGTCCTTTGCTGTCTCTGACAGAATTGCGATGTCATCGGCAAACCTGAAAGTTTTTATTTCTTCTCCATGGATTTTAATACCTACTCCAAATTTTTCTTTTGTTTCCTTTACTGCTTGCTCAATTTACAGATTGAATAACATCGGGGAGAGACTACAACCCTGTCTCATTTCCTTCCCAACCAGTGCTTCCCTTTCATGTCCCTCGTCTCTTATAACTGCCATCTGGTTTCTGTACAAATTGTAAATAGTCTTTCGCTCCCTATATTTTACCCCTGCCACCTTCAGAATTTGAAAGAGAGTATTCAAGTCAACATTGTCAAAAGCTTTCTCTAAGTCTGCAAATGCTAGAAACGTAGGTTTGCCCTTCCTTAATCTACCTTCTAAGATAAGTCGTAGGGTCAGTATTGCCTCACGTGTTCCAACATTTCTACGGAATCCATACTGATCTTCACCGAGGTCGGCTTCTACTAGTTTTTCCATTCGTCTGTAAAGAATTCGCGTTACTATTTTGTAGCTGTGGCTTATTAAACTGATAGTTCGGTAATTTTCACATCTGTCAAGCACCTGCTTTCTTTGGGATTGGAATTATTATATTCTTCTTGAAGTCTGCGGGTATTTCGCCTGTCTTATACATCTTGCTCACAAGATGGTAGAGTTTTGTCATGACTGGCTCTCCCAAGGACGTCAGTAGATCCGATGGAATGTTGTCTACTCCGGGGGCCTTGTTTCGACTCAGGTCTTTCAGTGCTCTGTCAAACTCTACACGCAGGATCGTATCTACCATTTCATCTTCATCTACATCCTCTTCCATTTCCATAATATTGTCCTCAAGTACATCGCCCTTGTATAGACCCTCTATATACTCCTTCCACCTTTCTGCTTTCGCTTCTTGCTTAGAACTGGGTTTCCATCTGCGCTCTTGATGTTCATAGAAGTGGTTCTCTTATCTCCAAAGGTCTCTTTAATTTTCCTGTAGGCAGTATCTATCTTACCCCTAGTGAGATAAGCCTCTACATCCTTACATTTGTCATCTAGGCATCCCTGCTTAGCCATTTTGCACTTGCTGTCGATCTCATTTTTGAGACGTCTGTATTCCTTTTTGCCTGCGTCTTTTACTGCATTTTTATATTTTCTCCTTTCATCAACTAAATTCAATATTTCTTCTGTTACCCAAGGATTTCTACTAGCCCTCGTCTTTTTACCTACTTGATCCTCTGCTGCCTGCACTACTTCATCCCTCAAAGCTACCCATTCTTCTTCTACTGTATTTCTTTCCCCCATTCCTGTCAATTGTTCCCTTATGCTCTCCCTGAAACTCTATACAACCTCTGGTTCTTTTAATTTATCCATGTCCCATCTCCTTAAATTCCCATCTTTTTAAAGTTTCTTCAGTTTTAATCTATAGGTCATAACCAATAGATTGTGGTCAGAGTCCACATCTGCCCCTGGAAATGTCTTACAATTTAAAACCTGGTTCCTAAATCTCTGTCTTACCATTATATAATCTATCTGGTACCTTTTAGTGTCTCCAGGTTTCTTCCATGCTTACAGCCTTCTTTTATGATTCTTGAACCAAGTGTTACCTATGATTAAGTTGTGCTCTGTGCAATATTCTACCAGGCGGCTTCCTCTTTCATTTCTTAGCCCCAGTCCATAATCACCTACTACGTTTCCTTCTCTCCCTTTTCCTACTACCGAATTCCAGTCACCCACGACTATTAAATTATCAGAAATTAGTATTAAGATTTAAATATTATGCCAAATTTATTTTTCAGTTACTGAGAAAGTTTCAGAACAACTATTATCACCCTAGAATCATAATCAGTTAATAACTATCACACAATTGATAATCGGTCAAATTTGCCCCCACGTGGGCTGCAGTTAATCACACAGTTTCTTTTTGTTAGAATTTTCCGGTCTGTTAGAGCAAAAGGTAATAAAGAAGCAAAATGTCATTATTACAGGCTAATACACATACCAAGAAAACCCAATTTATTATTTTTATTGGTTTCGATAACACTTAAATTTAAATTCCAAAATCGGTCAACATTATCTCATTTGGCAGTACTAATTACTTATTTAACAAAGTTTTTATAATCGACCACAATGCCTGTTTTGTTAAGATGATATAACTAAACGCAGCGACAGACTTGTATAATCATTCTAAAATTCATTTAATGGTTCGTATTGTTTAAAGAGATAATCAGGAATCCTAATAATAATTAAAGTATCGCCATTTTGGGAATAACACAAGATGAGGCGTATGAAATCATACAAGGCTTTAACATAGAAGAGACTCTGTGTGACTACAATGTTTAAATAAAGATGCAACAGTACTGTAGTTATTCTTCTTCACAAGGAAGGAGATAGACTAGACAGAAAAAAATTATACGCTTATCAGTCCCTTCTCCTTGTTCCGCTCCCATAATAATCATACAAAAAAGCAGCGGATTTCAGTGAATCGAAGGAAGGAGCTGGCTCTTGAAATGAGTATGGCACATTGGACCATATGCAAGCCTTGAATGAAATTGAAGAACGGAACAAAGAGTATGATTTACCATTTTGCGTCATTCTTATAGATTTCTGGGAAAACTTTGGCCTCAACACTGCAACAAAAGCTGTACGAACACCACTTGTGAAACAAGACTTATATTTAACAGCATGAGTGTTGTGAAGAATGTGTGCTCGTAGTAGACCTGATGTGCACAGGGGAAAGTCAGACTTGAAAGCGGATCCGGAAAACAAAAGGCATTTCACAATACCTATTCGGCCCAACGGCATCTTAACACTGAAAAAATGTACAATTCAAAACTGGCGTTACAACAGCCAGAATAAATCGTTAACATAATTTAAACACTGAAAACATTAATAATATGAATCACACTTGAAAGATCTAAAATAAATAGATCAGATCATTAAACAAACGTTGACATGAGGCATCATCTTGAGCATAAATGAGGACCGTATGAACTCCCCCTCACTGATGTCATTCGTATCGGGAGGGTGTACAGGGAACAATTAGGACTTCAGTGTAGGTGAACAGGAAGAAGAAATTCTCAACAGATTTTTGAAAAATTTGAAAGTTTTACGCGTGGTTATAGATTTTTTAGGGACGCAAATATGCAGGCAGCCCAGACGAGCGAGTAAGCGCTTGGTTTTATAAGGGCGAGTTCTGAATATCGAATCCCGCTCCCGTTACTACTTTTCTCTTGCTAGTTATTTGCACCAATATTAGGTGATATGGTTCGATATACGTGTGACCATCGAGAACTGTGTGACCACCGAGAACCTTTTATGAGAGAAAACGAAATTGCCGGCCGGAGTGGCCGTGCGGTTCTAGGCGCTACAGTCTGGAGCCGAGAGCCCGCTACTGTTGCAGGTTCGAATCCTGCCACGGGCATGGATGTGCGTGATGTCCTTAGGTTGGTTAGGTTTCATTAGTTCTAAGTTCTAGGCGACTGATGACCTCAGTAGTTAAGTCGCATAATGCTCAGAGCCATTTGAACCATTGGAAGTAAACGAAATTTGTTTTGCAATAGATACTTTGAAAAATCATGCACATGCAAAAATTCTTCGATCATTGCAAGTGATGCATATCGCAATAATACATTTTCCCATGTTTCTAGGATCAGTATCATCATGGTTCTTGCACTGCTCCGTATGTTGCACATTATATTTGTCACAGACGTAAATATAATAACATAAATAAACCGAGTATACTGATTTGATTCAAAGTTCTCATGTATCTATTTTTCGTTTACTGTCTTCTTAAGAAAAAAATTCACTCCTTTTTATCAGGATAATTATTAGGAAAACAATAAATGAATAATTAAATATTGATAATTTGCACAGTCATAATAAAATAACTTGGGGAGGGAAAAAAGGAATCGACGATAGTGTGATTCAATCTAGGGATATCACGCTTATGAAACAACACATTTAGTCGCTCGGCGGCGGACTCCCTGAGCACTGACCGCCTAGCTACGTGTGTAAGTACGCCTACAATCTTCAAACTCGATTTCATGGAAAACGGTTGAGAGTTGCGTCTTCCTGTTTACACGTGTTAAAGTGGTAGTCGTGCCCTAAACAACCTGACACGTATGAATCAAATCGGTGAGAGGAAGTTCGTATAGTCCCATCGTTAGCCCATACATCTTCAGCCTTCGTTCAGCTTGGATTAGGAATTTAGAACTCCAACAGAGGAAATTAAAACCCATGTAGCTAATAATAACAACGGAAATAAACTGTAAATCGCTTGACAAGAAGTCTCATAACCCTCTTACAGGTTTTAACTGCGACTCAGTAATAATGGTAATAATTAGGCATGTAAGTACTTAAATGAGAACAACCTTTTCGAAAGGTTAACTTTTCATAATCTTTAAGATATGGGTCTTCAAAGACAAGCACACAATTTTGAAAGGATTAACTTCTTGTCGATACATAAATAAGTACAAAAAGAAGACTCCCATAAAAACAGTTAATTTAAAATCTAAATTCTCTTAACCTTTTACAAGTAGGCTAAAAATAAGTCGGGCATGTGCTGGTAACCCAGGATGCTGACACACATTGAGAACTGTAACATCAAAATATCGGTCGTACTCAAAGCTAGACCTTTCTCACACGAACACAACTTTCTTGTAGTTATAATTCAGGCTAAAATTACCAATAGAGATTTTGCGTGTGCTGCAGAGCACGTGCACATGTCGGGTGGAAGGAGCTAGAGAGACACAGAAAATGCACACTGAGCTGGTTCCTGGACTCGGGCAGGCGCGCCGGCCCCAGATTAACGACGAGCGCCGGTGTGCTGGCCAGCCTAGATGGGGTTCTTAGGCGGTTTCCCACATCCCACTAGGTGAATACCGGGCTGGTCCCCACGTCCTGTCTAGTTACACGCCTCATAGACATTTGAAAAACGTTTGCAGTATTTCATGGTTTACACTGGGCGTAAACAGCTGGGGTACACTAATTCCATCCCAGGGGGTATGGGGTGGCAACAGAAAGAGTATCTGGCAGTCCCTTAAATATAAACCATACCAAAATCCGATCTTAATCATCCTGACCCTATGCAACATGCAGGACAAAGGCACTGGCAAAAGAAGAACAAGAAGAAGAAGAGACTGATAATGCATAACGTAATATGAGACAATGGTTACTACATTATTATTGTTTAAATGAATTTTTGATTTTAAGAAGAATAACAGGATCTGTTGAATGAAATGAAGAGCCTAAAGAGTACAGAATATGGTTGGAGAGTTAATAGAAGAAAGACGAAATTAATGAGGAGGAGCAGAAATGAGAACAGCATTGTATGATAGTAAAACGTGCATTGTGAGAAAACCGGAAAAGAAGAGAATCGAAGACTTTGAGATTTGGTGCTGCAGAAGGGTGTTGAAAATTAGATGGACTGATGAGGTGAGAACTGAGGAGGTTCCCCGCAGAATCGGCGAGGCAACTAATATGATGAAGAATATATAGAAGAAGGGACAATATCATTCGCCATATATCAAGACATCAGGAAATAACTTCCATGGTACTAGAGGGAACTGTAGAGGGTAAAAACTGTAGAGTTGGTCACAAGTTAATTGACGATGTAGGCTTCAAATGCTACTTTGAAATGAAAACGTTGGCACAGAAGAGGAACCTGTGGCAGACGAAGACGTATGACTAAAAAGAATAAGTGGCTTCAAACTCGTGATTCCGAATAAAGAAGACGTTTTGGAACACATATTCCGAGACATATCAGTATTGTCATCGTTAGGATGCAACGAACTACTCCTTTCTTATACTAATGTTATGAATTTCTCACAGTCAAGTTTTTGTACTTGAGATCGTCGTCCGATTCGACCAAAGAAACCAACTGATTTGAATTCCATAGACCACACTTTCGGGTGCTGAGATCGGCTGCACTGAGGCAGTGTACGTGTCGGTATACTGATCTGAAAATATCACTCTATGCCAGTTCTCGGCGAAATCCCCACATGTAAGCTCCGCTGACGCCCCAGCGTTACACCTCACACTTCACGTCTCACGCAACTGTATGCTCTTCCACTGTCGCAGATGTGTGGTTCACGAGTCCCTATACAATTACTCGTCTTTTGCAATGAGTGAGGATTCAGGTCAGGACTATGTGCAGGCCAGTCAATTACAGGGGTGTTATTGTCGTGTAACGAATCCGCCACAGGCCATGCTTTACGAACAGGTGCTCAATCGTGTTGAAAGATGCAATTGCCATCCCCGAAGTGCTCTTCAACAGTGGGAAGCAAGAAGGTGCTTAAAACATCAATGTACGCCTGTGTTGTGACAGTGTGCCACGCAAAACAACAAGGGGTGCAAGCGACCCCCTCCCCTTTCCGTGAAAACGACGACCACACCACCACACCATAACTTCATCGCCTCCACATTGTGTATCGTGATTCGTCGTCCCACACAACTTTTTTCCAGTGTTCAGTCGCCAAATGTTTACCCTCCTTACACGAAGCGAGGTGTAGGATGGCATTTAGGAGTGTGGAAATCTCACGTACAGACGTATGACACAAGAGCAGCTGCTCGACCATGAAATCCATAACATCACCACCTCCGAATTTTACTGTTGGCACTACACACGCTGGCAGATGACATTCACCTAGTCGCCATACCCACACCTTGTCATCAGATCGCCACATTGTGTACCGTGATTCATCTCTCCACACAACGATTTTCCACTGTTCAATGGTCCATTGCTTACGCTCCTTGCACCAAGAGAGGCGTTGTCTGGCATTTACTGGCGTGATGTTGGCTTATGAACAGCCGCTCGACCACGAAATCCAAGTTTTCTCGCCTCCCGCCTAAGTGTCATAGTACTTGCAGTGGATCTTGATGCAGTTGGGAATTCCTGTGTGATGGTCTGGATAGATGTCTGCCTCTTACACATTACGACCCTCTTCAACAATCGGCGGTCTCTATCAGTCAACAGACGAGGTCGGCCTGTACGCTTTTGTGCTGTACATGTCCCTTCACGTTTCCACTTCACTATCACTTTGGAAGCAGTGAACCTACTGATATTTAGGAGTGTGGAAATCTCACGTACAGGCGTATGACACAAGTGACACCCAATTGCCTGACCACGTTCGAAGTCTGTGAGCTCCGCGGAGCGCCCCATTCTGGTCTCTCGGGATGTGTAATGACTACTGAGGTCGGTGATATGGCGTACCTGGCAGTAGGTGGCAGCACAATGCATCTAATACGAAAAACGTATGTTTTTGATAACGTAGCGTATAAGGACTTTGGTGTGACTGGCAACAGATTAATCGATTTCTTCTTCTTGATTTACAACTGCTGTTAGATTTCCGCCCATTTCTCTGAAAGCAGCTTGCTGATGCACATTGTGTTAACTATCTCGTAGGCTGCCCACTCTAATTTGAACTTACAGTAAGTCCTGTGATACTAGTTATGGATTACTTTGTTACCAGAGATCAGATCAGAGGACAGAGATAGATGCTGTAGACCTCCGACAATCCACAGTGTACTACCTTCAGCACGATTTAAAATAAGCTTTTTGTGTGAAAGCAGACTGAATTTATTCATTCATCTGCATTATCCAGTCTCTGTGCTTTGAAACATAATGCACATGATTAATCACTGATTTACTCTCTGTTAAAGGTCTTAGTTTTACTCTCTCTGACACTGATGTAAAATTTAAAACGAAACAACGAATGATTTAACGTTATTTCAGACCTACTCAGAATATGAATCAGAATATGAATATTGTTTTATTACGATTGTTAATGATTTCAGTGAAAGCTTTCATAAGGACACACAAAAATAAACTCAATCTATAGGATATGTATTAAAAAACAGAGAAGTTACACTCATAGCCAAGTTAACAATATTGGTACGAGTTTCATGCTCATATATAGAATAGGTTCCGGTCCTTTTTAATTATCTCTGTCCGTCTCCTCCCACCCTCTCCCTCTGTCCACATCCACCTCCCCTTCCTTCTGTCCACCATAAAGTTCCTCTCTCTCAATCTATCTCCTCCTCCTCCCACTCCCCACCCACTTTCTGTCCATCTGTTCTGCCCACTGCTTCCTATATCACCCTGCTTTCACCTCCACCACTACCTCTATGGGAAGTGATTCTTACCATCACAGTGCATAGTGTTTCATTCCAGACAATAAGTGATATGTGCACCAAGTTAGGTTTAAATCGATCCAGTGATTTAGGAGGAGATGTGGAACATACACGCATACATCTATTTTTATAATATACTCGCTCTTTACCCATGGCTCCTTCCCCCTCACTCTGTCCTATTCCTCGTCACTATCCATGTCTGTTTCCTCTTCCATTCCCTGTCTATCACCACCACCCACCTGTTTCTGTCTGTCTCCTAACTTGTGTATGTTACATATATTATACACATATCCTCTTCGTCCCTCTATGCCACCACTCCTTCTCCTCCTCATGTCTCTGTCCATCTTCACCTTCCCATGGTCACTGTCCATCTCGTCCTCCCACTCTCTCTGTCTATTTCTTCCCCCCCTTTCTCCACCAGTCTCCTCTTATTCCCTCTCTCAGTGAACCTACTCCTCCTCCTCTCTCCAACCATCTCCTCCTCCCACCTATCTCTGTCCATCTCCTTCACTCCCTCTCTCTGTCCTTCTCCTTCTCCCCTCTCTCTCTGTCCATCCCCTCCTCCTCCTCATCCATCTCCTCCTCTCCCCCTCTTTCTGTCCATCTCGTCTTCCCCCTCTTTCTGCTCAACTCCCCTTCCCACCTGCCTCTGTCAGGCTTGTCCTGCGACCTCTGTCAGTCCATTTCCTCCTTTCTCTTTGTTCATCTCCTTCCCCCTCTCTTGTCCATCTCCTCCTCCATCTCCCTTGGACCATTTGCTTCTCCCACCTCTCTGTGTATCGCCTCCTCATCTGTGTCCATGTCTCCTTCACCCACTCTCTGTCTCTTCCACGCCTAGCGGTTCCAGGCGCCTCAATCTGGAACCACACGACTGCTATGGTCGCTGGTTAGAATCCTGCCACGGGCATGGATGTGTGTGATGTCACTAGGTTGGTTAGGTTTAAGTAGTTTTAAGTGCTAGGGGACTGATCACCTCAGATGATAAGTCCCATAGTGCTCAGAGCCATTTGACCCTTTTTTTTTGTCTTTCTCACCCTTTCTCTGTCCTTCCTCTCTGTTACCCTCTCTGTCCACGTCGTCCTTCCCCCACTCTCAGTCCATCTTCTTCTTCCTCCTCACTCTGTCCTTCTCCTCCTCTTCACTTTCCATGTCTGTTGAGGCAACACACTGTTCCCTGTCTGTCACCACCATGCATCTATCTCTGTCCGCCCACTCGCCCACTAACTTACCTTCACGTCGGAGGGAGCAAGTTTGTCCCTACCCTCACTTAAAATACCTATGTATTATGTCTACCAAATGTGGTTGAAATCAGCCCAGTAGTTTGAGAGCAGAACTTGAACATACATCCATCCATTTATATACAAATATACTATTCTTTTACTTGTGGCTTCACCTGTATTTGTGGGCAGCACAAGTACAGCACACAACTCCTCTTGCCCTCTCTCTTGCTCCATCTCCTTCTCTCCATCTATCCCCCTTTTTCCCCTCCCTCTGATCATCTCATACTCTCTCTTTCTCTTTAAATTTCCTCTTCCCCCCTCTCTCTACATCTCCTCTTCTTCCTCTCTCTGTCCATCTATGTCTACCCCTCTCTGCCCATCTTTTCCTCTCCCTCTCTCTGTCTATCTTCTCCTCTTCCTCTTCCTGTCCACCTCCTCCTCCTCCCTCCTCTGCGCTCCTCCTTGTTTAGCCTCCCTACCCATCTCCTCCTGCTTCCCCCTCTCTCTATCTCATCCTCCCACCTCTATTTGTCCATTTCTTCCTCCACTTCTGTGTCTGTCTACCTCCTTCTTTCACCTTTCTCTGTCCATCTCGTCCTTCTCCTCTCACTATCTATCTGAACATCTCCCCTGCTACTGCTCAGCTGTAACCATCCACATGTGTATCTACATTGGATGCATTCTGCTACTCGCCACACAACATGCCAGTCGTGCAGGGCAGCCTAAACATCAAGCATTATCAAAACTTTTTCCACTATTAAACCCACTCTTGTCAGGGCCGGACGGCACTTTGCCCCAAAGCACTTCTTTCCAGACAATAAGGACTATATGCGTCAAATCTTGTTGAAATTAGTCCATCATATATATATATATATATATATATATATATATATATATATATATATATATATATGGCTAAGCAGGGATGGCTAGAGGACAAATTTAAGGATGTAGGGGCTTATCTCACTAGGGGTAAGATAGATACTGCCTACAGGAAAATTAAAGAGACCTTTGGAGATAAGAGAACCACTTCTATGAACATCAAGAGCGCAGATGGAAACCCAGTTCTAAGCAAAGAAGGGAAGCAGAAAGGTGGAAGGAGTATATAGAGGGTCTATACAAGGGCGATGTACTTGAGGACAATATTACGGAAATGGAAGAGGATGTGGATGAAGACGAAATGGGAGATACGATACTGCGTGAAGAGTTTGACAGAGCACTGAAAGGTCTGAGTCGAAACAAGGCCCCCGGAGCAGACAACATTCAATTGGAACTACTGACGGCCTTGGGAGAGCCAGTCCTGACAAAACTCTACCATTTGGTGAACAAGATGTATGAAACAGGCGAAATACCCGCAGACTACAAGAAGAATATAATAATTCCAATCCCAAAGAAAGCAGGTGTTGACAGATGCGAAAACTACCGAACAATCAGTTTAATAAGTCACAGCTGCAAAATACTAACACGAATTCTTTACAGACGAATGGAAAAACTAGTAGAAGCCGACCTCGGGGAAGATCAGTTTGGATTCCGTAGAAATACTGGAATACGTGAGGCAATACTGACCTTATGAATTATCTTAGAAGAAAGATTAAGGAAGGGCAAACCTACGTTTCTAGCATTTGTAGACTTAGAGAAAGCTTTTGACAATGTTGACTGGACTACTCTATTTCAAATTCTAAAGGTGGCAGGGATAAATTTCCGGGGAGCGAAGGGCTGTTTGCAATTTGTACAGAAGCCAGATGTCAGTTATAAGAGACGAGGGACATGAAAGGGAAGCAGTTGTTGGGAAGGGAGTAAGACAGGGTTGTAACCTCTCCACGATGTTATTCAATCTGTATATTGAGCAAGCAGTAAAGGAAACAAAAGAAAAATTCGGAGTAGGTATTAAAATCCATGGAGAAGAAATAAAAACTTAGAGGTTCGCCGATAACATCGTAATTCTGTCAGAGACAGCAAAGGACTTGGAAAAGCAGTTGAATGGAATGGATAGTGTCTTGAAAGGAGGATATAAGATGAACATTAACAAAAGCAAAACGAGGACAATGGAATGTAGTGGAATTAAGTCGGGTGCTGCTGAGGGAGTTAGATTAGGAAATGAGACACTAAAAGTAGTAAAGGAGTTTTGCTATTTGGGGAGCAAAATAACTGATGATGGTAGAAGTAGAGAGGACATAAAATGTAGACTGGCAATGGGAAGGACAGCGTTTCTGAAAAAGAGAAATTTGTTAACATCGAGTATAGATTTAAGTGTCAGGAAGTCATTTCTTAAAGTATTTGTATGGAGTGTAGCCATGTATGGAAGTGAAACATGGACGATAAATAGTTTGGACAAAAAGAGAATAGAAGCTTTCGAAATGTGGTGCTACAGAAAAATGCTGAAGATTAGGTGGGTAGATCACATAACTAATGAGGAAGTATTGAATAGGATTTTAGAGAAGAGAAGTTTGTGGTACAACTTGACCAGAAGAAGGGATCGGTTGGTAGGACATGATCTGAGGCATCAAGGGATCACCAATTTAGTATTGGAGAGCAGTGTGGAGGGTAAAAATCGTAGAGGGAGACCAAGAGATGAATACACTAAGCAGATTAAGAAGGATGTGGGTTGCAGTAGGTACTGGGAGATGAAGAAGCTTTCACAGGATAGAGTAGCATGTAGAGCTGCATCAAACCAGTCTCAGGACTGAAGACCACAACAACATATTTGCCGTGGCAAACGGAGCTCCATCGCAGTCTTTAACACTGGTAGCATGTCGCAACAGCGTGGACGTGAACCGTATATGTGCAGTTGACGGATTTTGAGCGAGGGCGTATAGTGGGCATGCTGGAGACCGGGTGGACGTACCGCCGAATTGCTCAACACGTGGGGTGTGAGGTCTCCACAGTACATCGATGTTGTCGCCAGTGGTCGGCGGAAGGTGCACGTGCCCGTCGACCTGGGACCTAACCGCAGCGACGCATGGATGCACGCCAAGACCGTAAGATCCTACGCAGTGCTGTAGGGGACCGCACCGCCACTTCCCAGCAAATTAGGGACACTATTGCCTCTGGGGTATCGGCGAGGACCATTCGCAACCGTCTCCATGAAGCTGGGCTACGGTCCCGCACACCGTTAGGCCGTCTTCCGCTCACGCCCCAACATCGTGCAGCCCGCCTCCAGTGGTGTCGCGACAGGCGTGAATGGAGTGAAGAATGGAGACGTGTCGTCTTCAGCGATGACAGTCGGTTCTGCCTTGGTGCCAATGATGGTCGTATGCGTGTTTGGCGCCGTGCACGTGAGCGCCACAATCAAGACTGCATACGACCGAGGCACACAGGGCCAACACCCGGCATCATGGTGTGGGGAGCGATCTCCTACACTGGCCGTACACCTCTGGTGATCGTCGAGGGGACACTGAATAGTGCACGGTACATCCAAACCGTCATCGAACCCATCGTTCTACCATTTCTAGACCGGCAACGGAACTTGCTGTTCCAACAGGACAATGCACGTCCGCATGTATCCCGTGCCACCCAACGTGCTCTAGAAGGTGTAAGTCAACTAGCCTGGCCAGCAAGATCTCCGGATCTGTCCCCCATTGAGCATTTTTGGGACTGGATGAAGCGTCGTCTCACACGGTCTGCACGTCCAGCACGAACGCTGGTCCAACTGAGGCGCCAGGTGGAAATGGCATGGCAAGCCATTCCACAGGACTACATCCAGCATCTCTACGATCGTCTCCATGGGAGAATAGCAGCCTGCATTGCTGCGAAAGGTGGATATACACTGTACTAGTGCCGACATTGTGCATGCTCTGTTGCCTGTGTCTATGTGGCTGGGGTTCTGTCAGTGTGATCATGTGATGTATCTGACCCCAGGAATGTGCCAATGAAGTTTCCCCTTCCTGGGACAATGAATTCACGGTGTTCTTATTTCAATTTCCAGGAGTGTATATATATGGTAGAAACATTTAAAAGCACTATATCACTTCACTGCTCTTGTCATAATTACTGAGCAATGTTATAGATCAACGTAGTGCAGCATTTACGGTATTCAAAAGAATCTGCTGTCATATCTGCATTTAGACATGATTTATGTTTTGTGCAGTATCGGGAAAACATGTCAGGTCAATTTCAGTGTGATGTCTTGGGATAGCTCGAGGTAAATTTCCTGAGCCCTACTTATCCATGTGAATTAATACTTCATCTCTAGTGATCTTTATATTGACGAAATATTTAAGTATAACAAATTTGCAAATGTGGCCACATTCCTCAGGAAATATGTAAACATGGGTTAAAGATAAAACGCTTTTCCTTGCAGTGAGAAAAAGGCGTTTACTATGTAAATGAAAATTTAAGCACATTCTTTCTTCATTCACGCACATGTGCACCGTCCCTAAGAAACTTATAGCAATTTTAAAATGAGCCATAGTGAAAGTTCTCGTTATGTCAATCGCCGATCTTTACCCCCTTCCTCAATATCTGAATATCTGTATTATTTGGGTCTCTGAAGAACAGGGCGTACGCCGACCAGACAAACAACCAGAATTCCACAAAGGGTTCTCAGCTGAATATAAAATCTAGACTCGATTTCTCAAAGGGAAAACTGAAAGAAAGAAATCCCAGATTACAATATCAGCTTCTATCTAACATAGTGGTATAACGCAAAGCATTTTATCGATTAGAGACACCCTGAAAGCTATTAGCCAAATCCAGTGTCAATCAGATACGTGTAAGACTATGACAAAAAAAGAGTGATCTTACAGGGTGACGCTTAGGACAGACCAACGAAGCCGCGATTCCTTACAGAATCGAACTCCAATGTGTAATACAGCTTCAAATGTCTGATTTCTTTACAAATGAGTTAATGTGTTAAACATTTTTCTACAAGCATACAAGCGAGAAAAACTTTAGGAAATGTTTGAAATTATGCCTACTGTTTCTTGAAAGTC
Organism: Schistocerca gregaria; assembly: GCF_023897955.1. Classification (NCBI taxonomy): domain Eukaryota; kingdom Metazoa; phylum Arthropoda; class Insecta; order Orthoptera; family Acrididae; genus Schistocerca; species Schistocerca gregaria. The sequence continues at coordinate 411,614,152 of NC_064923.1, forward strand.
GCTTAGTGCTTTCATTGTGAAATATTGGATGAATATAAATTGGGTAATGTGCTCTCCGTTTGAACCAAAAGTTCGTTTATCACTCATGTCAATGTTCATAAAGTCACATCTCCTGAACTGTGTGTCGTACAATGACATATGTTCAATGATGTAACTAGATACTGTCTACAAAGTAAGCTGTGATTAGAGTTTGTTGTAAGGAAGTAATAAATTAAAGCGTTATCTCCGATGTTGCGGTTTTACTGAGTGCCATTTAAAGCGAAAGATAGTTTTCCACGCATCTCAATGTTTTTGGTGACAGACCTCCTGAACTATGTATCGTAAATTAATATAATTTTCCTGGACATTCAGTGGTATATGTGGGTACTGGCTGAAAGCTGTGTTGCGAATAGAGTAGTAATGAAGACATAAATTAAAACATCTTGCCTGGTGCTGCAACTTTACTTTATTAACAGTGACAATGCAGTAAGCGATACACTTTCTTCCTTTCATCATTCTGTAAGGAGTTGAGGAGGGGGGGGGGGGGGGGGGGCGAGGAGGTCAGCGAGAAAAAGTTACTTAAAGTTTTGAAATTATAAACAAACACACAGAGTCGGAGATTTTGTTCACGCCAGGATTGGCAGATGATATACGAACACATAATGACGCAAGACTCCAACAGGTAAAGACATAATTTACTGGAGATTTTCGGTACCAGAGAAACACTGCAAATTCGAGAAGAAAATGTCTCGATGATATCAAAGAGATTGCTGGAATTTAGTAGAATGTGAAGCCAAAAAGCGGAGTGAAACAGAAGGTATCTTAATTTGATTGTGGTTGAACAGCAGCTAAAGGAGGAGCAGAAATGGCAGTGTTATTAAACCAGAAATTAAATAAGTAGATTTTATGTAGAAAACAGACGAAGTTGCTAGATTCCGTTTTGATATTTGATAACTAGTTTCGGGTTACCTGAACCCATTTTCAAATCATCCAAACAATGTTGTATTCCGCAACAGCAAGTTGAGATTGTACATATGTTTACATGAAAGTCGAATTTTTCAATGAAGTTTTGCAGGGCAAATGTACTTCTGTGCTCATTGCAAAACTCGACGTCGATATGAGTATATTTGCGATCTTAACATGGTTCGCATGCTGCTCCGGAATACACCATTTTGTACGTTTGTGTGGTTTGAAATGGGTTCAGGTAACTCGGACCTAAGTCACCAATTAAATAAAGAAAAGGAATCTTGTATTTGTTGTTGTTGTCTTTATCAACCTGGTTAACAGAAGTTATTGCTTCGTTATTAACCCAGGATGCTGGGAATCCACAAATATCCCAGTCTCTTCGGGGTTGCTCTGTTATGTTTGTTTACGTTATGGTTAATTTGGAGTTCTATCACTGTACCATATGGTTAGGAAAGAGGGCTACACTATCAGTAGAGACAAAAATAACCACTAATAATGTTTTTACTTGGTAATATGAAGTCCCGAATGACTGTGGCTTGTAAAATCTCAGCTCTAGACAAGATTAAATTGTTTCTCTTAAATGTAGCCGTGATGCCACTGGAAAGAAAACTTGATTAATGGGTGTAACAAAGAATGAAAGGAGAAACAGAAGGGAATGTTTAACTTATCGACAGCGAAATCATTAGAGACTTTCACTTGAATGTATCCTGCAGAAATCAAGGACAATCTCAATCAACATGATCGTAAAGAGTATTAAGCCCAATCCTCCCAAACGTTAATCCAGCATCTTCAGCACTGCACCTCCTTTTTCAGTGTGCTAAGATGCGGTGCTGCAGTATTTACAGGCACACATCTTTGACGCAACTCATTTTAATGCCTCGTCTCCAAGAAGAAACTGACTTCGAGGCCTTTGCGGACGAGTGTATAAATTACTTCGCATTTAAACGCTGCAACCAGTAGGAATTACGTCACATCTGTGACCAGCAAATTAGCGAGACAATGATTTTCCCTTGCTTGTTTTAGGTTGTGCAACAGCACTTCTGAAGCCTTTGACCTCAGATGACGCATCTACAATAAGCATGTTTACTTCACAGTGTGAGTGCACACTTCAGACAATGCAACAGCAGGAGTTGCACGTATGGTTCCAATGTCGCCACCCGCGTTAGAGTTTTTGTCGTATGTCGGCTGCAGTAATCACAGGAATTTTCCTCTATGAGACACATACTGTGTGAATTTTAGGGTGAGAATAAAGCTGTTGGTTTTGACGCAGAGATGGCGTTGATTTCATGCATATATTGTTATGACGGTAGATATTTCGTAAAAATTCCGTAAAACGGTAATCGTAACGAGTGGACAGAACGAGGAATGGAGACTAATGGATTAAAGGATTATGACAACGAGGGATAAAATTTCTCTGGAGCTTTTGGAAAAGGAATGCAGCTGGTGCTGTGCACCATGTTACTGTGCACAAGCATGGGTTCCACGTTTCACTCCAGCGGCGATATACCAGAAGAAACGGGAAGATGAATAAAAAATCTTTGGACAGTATAGTGCATCTGGCCGCTAATGTCCTCTTTCACTAGAAAAAGGATACAGGGTTATCATGTGCGAATTATTGGAACATCCATTCTGACAGATCCTAAACTCCATGTAAGTTCTATGACGTGGTTATCAATGTAGTCTATCCTGTGCCAGTCTTTTTCATCTCTACATTAGACTAGTGTGGTGCCCTTCATCAGAGACTCAAGTTTCCTTTGAACCTTCCAGCAATTGTATCATCTGAATTGGGAAGTCGATAAATGGATTCAATTATTATTTTATTCCGGTTTCCAAGAATGACCTCTGCCCATACTAACTCACAGGAACTATCTCCTTCAATTTCGCGACAAGATAAACTACTTCTAACAACAAAAAACACGCCACCGCCAACCGTGTTTAACCTATCCTTCAGGAACACCGTTAGGTTATTCTCAAAAATTTTTTTCCATCTGCATCTCGTGGTTTAGGTGGCTAGCGTTGTTGCCTCTGGATCACGGGGTCCGTTCGATATCCTACCGGTTGGGATTTTCTGTGCCTGGGGATTAGGTGTTTTTGCTGTCCTCATCACTCTTCATCATTCGTGAAAGTGGTAGATTGAACTGTGTAGAAGATTGGGACTTCGTACGGGCGCTGATGACTGCGCAGTTTAGCGTCACACAAACTAATCATCATCATCATCATCATCGCCAGAGCTTATGTCTGGTTTTAGCCACTTTTCAGTGCCTATGACGATTTGAGCATCAGTGCTTTCTATTAGCGCTTGGAGGTCTGGTACGTCTCCAACACAGCTAAGACAATTTACAGCTGTTGTACCGATGGTTCCCGTATCTATGTTCTTCCTGTGTTCGGTCTGCACACTTTGTGACTGAAGCCGTTTTTGTGATTTCCCGAGACCGTCTAACCTAAATTGCCGCAAAGTACACGCCACACAGCCCCTACCACTTGTGTAGCCGCCTCCTGTGTATAGTGGTTTTCGTCAGTCCTAAAGTTTCAAGTTTTTTAAATAATGGAAACGCATTCCCTGCTCAGGCATTAACTGAACAGTTTGACCACTCACTGTCTACCATGTACCATAGGGTAGAATGTTTGTGCGGATACTTGGGGGGGGGGGGAGGGGGGGGGGCGAACAAGGATACGACCAGTTGCGCTGCAATGTGAGTCACTTGAAAGACACAATAGGGCTTTCTTGACAAACTACTGGTCCAGTGCAATGCAGGTTTGCATCAAACATGACATCGTAATGACCTAAAATTTTAAAGGATTAAGCTTTAGAAGCCCTGTAAAGTTCTTTGAATCTATGCTTCAAATGAGCCTGATTACGTTACATGAAATTACCAATGAACTCTGAGCACGTGCTTGTCGGCCATTGTACGGAAGACATTGAAGAACTCAAAGGTCTATTACAAGAACTCCAATTTTCCGCAAAAGATGAAGGTGCGAGGAATGGGGCATGGGAATCAGAGGGGCCATATTTTAGGCGCTGCAGTCTGGAACCGAGCGACCACTACGGTCGCAGGTTCGAATCCTGCTTCGGGCATGGATGTGTGTGATGTCCTTAGGTTAGTTAGGTTCAATTAGTTCTAAGTTATAGGCGACTTATGACGTCAGAAGTTAAGTCGCATAGTGCTCAGAGCCATTTTAGCCATATTTTAGGCCACAAACAAATGGAAATGACTGAGGCAACATTACATTACATTTCATTCTCAGGGTAGACGACACTTTCGGTCTTACAATAGAAACTGAGAAACTGGCAATATTTTACAGGGAATAACGGCTGTAGATTTAATGAAGGACTGTGCAGCAGAAAAGGCAGAGCCAGCCAGCTGAAATCATCAAGATGTGATTGCTACACACGCAGTAATACCGATAATTATCGTCCGTCACCTCAGTAACTTAAGGAAAATACGGGTGTGGCAGCAGACGAATCTTTGATGATATCTGGTGCCTATGTTTAAATAGGTTGACAATGTAGATGTGAGGGCGTTGCTTCCAGAAGAGAAGACAAGTGTTAGCATTAGTAATCTACATGTGCACTTACTGTAGGCAACTTTAAGTGCATTTTTAACAGTGGCAGCGAAATGTAGGCTATATCTGAATATGCCAGGAGAGCGAAAATTGGTGCGTGCTACCGCTATGAAGCACTAAAGTAAAAGGTGCAATTTATGGAAAAATCACCAATGTTAGGTGCTACGTGAGACTTGATTTGAAGTGTGAGAACCATGAGTTGGTGTGGAATGGACTAGTCTTAGCTATGATGTCCATACATATGATTTTTGGTACAGATGTTATGAACGGGTACCACGCCGTCCTTGATTTACAAAGAGGCGAACTCAAACTAAGAAAAGACACAGCTGTAAACATAAGGTTTAAAAGACAAGCAGCTTGTGAATATACAATATTACTTTGAACTGTCTAAAGCTGTATAGAGAACCAGACTGGCCTGATGAGGGTGCACGTGGCGTTCTAGTCTTCCACAAGTATCAAGTGCAGGATGATAGGTTAGCGCTCACCTACGAAATAATGTAAATGATAGAGGAGAAAGTCAGAGCAATCCTGAACGTAATGAATGAGAGAGGAACGCTGTCAGAAATACTCAAGAATGGGTCTTGGTGTTCTCGCCAGCATTAGGTGCAATAGAGAATTTGAGGTACAAATTTACGTAACGGAAAACCTAAGTCATGCGGAGTGGCCACGCTGTTTGAGGCGCTATGTCGTGGACTGCGCAGCCCCTCCGGCCGGAGGTTAGAGTCCTCCCTCGGACATGAGTGTATGTGTTGTTCTTAGCGTAAGTTCGTTTAAGTTAGTTTAGGTAGTGTGTAAGACTAGGGACCAATGACCTCAGCAGTTTGGTCCCTCAGGAGTTCACACAAGTTTGAACCTTTGGAAAACGTAAAATTCTTTGTCTGACCATACCCAAGCCCTCTGATGCATAAGCAACAAGTACTAAGGAGATAAAAGCAATGCTCAATTAAGGGGTAATAAAGCCAGCAATCAGTTCAGACAATAACCCTCTGCTCGTTATCCCTAAGAAAGACTGCGCAATATGTTTGGTGCTGGAGTTGGACCAAATCATCAAAATTATTGCTCCATATACAAATTGACCCCAGTGTCTTGCGGAATTAATTTCGAAATTCCATGGGGTTCGAGTTCTTTCGTTTATTGAACTGTGGTCAAGTTACTGGTAAATCAAACTGAATCCGTCATCCAGACAATATACAGCATTTCTCTGTTCCGACATCTGCCTTCAGTTTAGGCACCACTTATTCGGACTGAAAATCTGGTCAGCAGTGTTAGTTCGTACAACTGAAACTGATAGGTCATTTGGGCACCGAGTTACGAGGTATGTCAATGACACAGCAAAGGAATCCTGGGAACAGTGTAATTTCATACTAAAATTCTTACTGAACTCTGTGTCCATCTTGGCTACGATAATGTGTTCACTATGCTATTCATAGTAACTTACCTGTCTTCCTACTTTCTTATTCATCATTAGACCTATGGTATGGCTGTCTATATCGTTCAGGCACGCAAGCCAACTAATCTACCAAGTTCTGTGGTTTACGGAAGGGAATTGTACTCTTATCTATACATATAAATGGCAATGTCCTGACTGAGTGACCCCAAACCGCTAAGGACTGAAACCTGACATTTGGAGATAATGTTGATTTTTATACTGTAGGCTTTGTTTAAAAAGGGAGTTTTCGAAATTCGACCCCTAAGGGGGCTGAAACTGGGGATGAAATATTTTATGAAAAATGTCGCTATTAAGACAATTTCGAAACTAGACCTACGAAAACTAGTACTTGGCTTTTCGGTCAGAAATAAAGAAATATGTATTTCAGAATTTTTGGAAATTTAATCGCTATGGAGGTGAAATGGTGGCGAAAGCTTTTTTTGAAAATAAATCATTATTAAAGAACTGCTAAAGTATTTCTAAAACTGCATTTATGAAAATCGGTCTTTGACTTCTCGGTTACAAAAAAAAAAAAAAGGCTTGTTTCAGTGTTTTTGCAAAGTCGACCCCTGTAGAGATAAGATTGTGAACGAAACGCTTTATACAAATATATCATTATGAACGCATTTTTAAAACTAATCTATGAAAATTTGCCTTCTTTGGCTTCTCAGAGATAAAAAAATACGCGTTCACTTTTTGTTGGAAATTCAACCCCTAAAGGGCTGATAATGGATCAGAGTGATTCATTTACCCATTATCGCCCAGCCCAAATCGCCAAGGATAGAAATTTGAAATCCGAAAAGGGTCTGGAGACATCGTTTAAATACGGATCGTTGGAAATTCCACTCTTGAGGTGAAATATGGAATGAAAAACTTTCAGAAAATATGTTGCTATTAAGACACTTTTGCAGTTAGAACTACGAAATTGGTATTTGGTATCTCGTGTTAGCACAGGAGGCACGATTAACAAAATCTTTGGACTCCAGCTGTCAGCATCGCCTTTTCGTCACAAGTACATTCAGAAAAGACCATGGTTCCGTAGCGTCAATTAACGTGAAAATTTTAGAAGGTTTTGCAATTTGTGAACAACAGAAAAATTCGATTACAGAAAAACAAAAGAATCTGTGTGGACCACACAGTCTATGTGAGCGAAGCAGCGGACGCTAGACTAATCTTTACATAATTTGGTTTTTTGTATTTTTGTATTTTATTTTGTAATGATGCCAGACAAATATCCTGGTTACACATTAATTGACCTAATTGTATGTGTTGTAATGATTCTGCTAAATTTCGAAATATTGCTTTCTCTAATATTATCAAATAAGACGCAGTACCGTTGGAGGTGTATCATCCACGAGATAAGTTTAAGCTACAGTGCGACGAGAGGAAATTATGCCTCTACCAGTTATAAACATTATCTATCCGGCATATGAAAAACACAGTGATATAAAACGATGATAAATGTTAATTATTTATATAATATTTTATGATGTAATTGGACATATCGATGTGTATCATACAAAGACAATGATAATTGTAAACTCCTTTTATGATCTGCGTTTGTCTTCCTTTGTTTTTAACTTTTGTTTGTTGGCTTTTGTAGGTTGCGGACGCAAGACGCATATCAAACTGAGGCCTGTTAAGAAATTGTAATTATTTGTTAATTATTACTTGAGAATAGAGTTCAATATTATTATAAATATGAGTGAAAAATTATTTGTACCTTTAATTTCTCTGTCAGTAAGCATTATCTGTGATAATAATTTGTTTCCGCTGCAAGGAGGGCAGCCATTTATGATAGCGATTTGTATCGCGTTTTTATCTGTGTTTCTAACGAAAGTATCAAAGGTTTGCTTGATGAAAATTAGTCTAAATAGTGCACAATATCAAAATAAGCTTTACAAATACTTATCCTGTTAAAAGGAAATTTGCTCTAACAATAGAAAATGTCTATCAATCGTCTGCGCCATCTTTACAATTATCTTAGCGGCAAATTCAAATTACGCAACTCTGCAGACATAAATGCCGAAGGTAATAAAAAGCGTAAAAATAAATGTGCACCGGTCGTCCCGAACTCATTTTAATGAAAATAATTCGAATCAAATTGCTTCTTTAAAAACAGTGCTCATAGCACGATACATATAAAAAACTTTTCTTGCTGATGTATGGAGCCGAAATTAATTACGCACGAGTTGCAACGAATATTGTTTAGGGTAACATGCGTCAGTGTTGGGCGCGGCTGATATTCGGTGGTTTTAATAATCATTTTGCTGAAGATAACTGTTTCCATCATAATCAATAATTGTATAGAATCTGTTGTATGAACTGTGATTTAGTGACACCTACACAGCTTACAGACAACACTTTAACACAACGTTAACTTGGATTTCATTAGCAACTTGACCAAATCTTTAGCCGGGAGAAAAAATTATTTTGTAATTAGTCACTGTATTGAAATAATATTATCATTTTCATTTACGGCCGGCCGTAGTGGGCGTGCGCTTCTAGGCGCTACAGTCTGGAACCGAGCGACCCCTACGGTCGCAGGTTCGAATCCTGCCTCGGGCATGAATGTGTGTGGTTTCCTTAGGTTAGTTAGGTTTAATTAGTTTTAAGTTCTAGGCGACTGATGACCTCAGATGTTATGTCGCATAGTGCTCATAGCCATTTGAACCATTTTCATTTACGAATCAATTAAATAACAAACCACTGAATAACACAGCAAATGCCACAGAGGGTACAGAGTTCAGTCTTTTGTGCAGCAAATAGGCAGAGGGACAGCCTCACTAAATTCAACATGTCATTGGCAGGAATGCTGGGAGTATAAACTTGTGTAGCATCCTGAACCACGCAAGGATCTAAATGTAAATGCGAAGGATAAAAACTACCAGTGAGAGCGTTTCTCGGTGCTTGCAGTGAGTGATAGAGACACGGGAGTGGGTCGTTTGTGAGGCAGAAGTAAGCAGAAAATCGGCAGATGCGGGAGGTCGGCACTGTGTTTGAGCGAGACACGGGACGGCAGGAACTGCCAGCAGGGGTTCGTCGTTGCTGTCCAGCGGAGGACACCGTGGCCGGCCCCACTTAATGCCTGCGTTGTAGAGGACGGATCTGCTGAGTTTTGGAGACTCCATCCAGAATCGTTGGCAGTTCCGCTCCTAATACCTAGGCAGCTTGGGTCAGATTGGTACTAATCTCAAAAGTAAAGATGGCTGACATTTCCTGCAGCGCAAAAAGAATAGCTGGAAAGACATTTTATTAACTCATCTTCATGCTACAGAGATGGTTCACATTTGCACTTATAACTTGTTTGTGCGAATACCTCATTTGCAAGAAAATACAGTGACGGGAAAAAATCGCAGTACCAAGAAGGAGTTGCACGACATATACGAAAGTTGCTAGGCGCGTTTCTACATCTGAAGACGCCGTCTATTCACGTCTATTCGCGCCAGCCGCGTAAGAGTGGCGCAAGTAGCGCCAGATTGCAGATCGGGCTTGCTTTAAATACACGCTGTAACAGTCGTGAGCTTTAGTTACCTTTGACACAGATCTTGATGAGTTACGTTAGTAAAGAGCGCCTTTAAGGTGACAAAGACCCCATTTGGACACCTCACTGAGTTTGAACGAGGTGGTGTAATACAGCTACCAGAAGTTGGATGTTCCTTCTGCGCAAAAGGCTGTAGAGACAAAGTGGAGGCAGTTGTGGCCCGGCGTGTTGCCGGAGGCTGAGACTTTTTTGTATGGCTTTTACGACCACGCCGTGGCGGCAGCAGACTGTGCCAGCTGTCTACACAGAAAAAGGTTTCCTGCGGCTAATATTTTTTGCTTTAGACACGCGGATGTTATACTACTGCCTCTGACTCAATACCGTGAGCAAAACCAAGTCTGATAGCCAAAAAAAACTGTGGCAAATCAAAGGAAGAGGCAGTTTTTGAGAAAGCTAGCAGTTGATGCATTCAAGGTGGCGATTTAAATATACCGAGTGTTAGAGAACATTACGTAGTGAAACGAGCAAGTAATTATGTCTGGAAAACCTCAAACACCACATGAGAAAAGTTTCAGTGTTCCCTGTAATAAAGATGAACGAAATGGCAATACATCTGCAATTTGCATGAAAATGCTGTAAGATGCCGCGGCCGACAGGATGTCATTTTGATAACTTTGCTTGTGTATTAACTACATTTTTATTTTTCAACAAGCGTACACGCTTCGACTTTCCGTCATTTACAAAGGCTACAAAATACAACATAAAAATAGTATCAGATGACATGAAAATATGATACATTTCACCAATGATATGAGACATATTACAACGACTAGAATATGGCTTCCTAGCTTACCAGTGTTATGTAAGTCATATAAAATCATGAGATACATCGTATCACGTCAACATTCTCGATCACGAGACAAGTGCTAACTGCTATGAAGCGAAAATTTTGGAAGTTAGTGGACTAAACCGCTAGGCGACGCTGGGTACGTGGTATACGCAACAGTTTGTTTCTGTTTACAACAACAATTTCCACCGTTGCAGCGTTTAAAATAATTTCATCAGTCAACATGGAAATCACTTAAAATGTTTTACATTTACAAAACAATGTGTAACAGATCTTTTTTATCTAATACAGTAAAGAACGCGCTGATTGACGCTGGGTTCCTCTGTCTGTTAACAAACAAGTCTTTCGTTCTTTTACAACCAACAGCACATAAATTACTACCATCAGTAAAAATTCATAAATATTTAGAAGTTAAAATTATAGAGATTACAAGATGGTTCTAAGAGAACTGATTAAAACTGGCACACTTAAGATAACGTACATAAGGTCTTCTACGGTTGTATAACGATAAAACTGTTTTCTGTGAATAACAGTCATTGTAGGACGCCATGACGCAGTTCAAGAATGGGGGAAAGAAAAAGGGGTACTCATTTGGCAGTGGACGTATTTATGCAGATAAGGTCTGCTCTAAAAAAAACGAGCCTATAATTTTTAAAACAGTGGACAATGTAATTGATGTTGCATGATTGTGTTTATGTTAAATTACTACTTCCATGGCTCAGGATATGAAAGTTAACACAACGTTGATTTCCACTGCATGAGGCTGCGTCTGCGATCGTGGAGCGGCATCTCAGTCATCAGGACTGGTACTTTGTTAGGTTGTCTACATCGCAATCAAGACCGGTTTTTTTACATTACAGTTTGAGAAAATGTTCAAATGTGTGTGAATTCCTAAGAGACCAAACTGCTGAGGCCATCGATCTCTAGACCTACACACTACTTAAACAAACTTACGCCAAGAACAACACCCATGCCCGTAGAAGGACTGAAACTTCCTGCGGGAGGGGACTCGGAATCTGTGACAAGCCTCCTGAAAGCGCACGGCTATTCCGTGCGGGACACTTAGAGAGACATAGTGCAGGTTGTTCTGACATTCCAGTCATTGGCAACCTTGAGCAGATAAAGTATCGCGACTAATAATTGTGTATTAGAATCGAATAAGGATCATAAAATCCGTCTTAGCTGTTAACACTGAAATAAGCATAATTTATTGTATGGTGAACCCGTAACATCAATTGTATTATGAATTAACATTCAGCAGCTAAATTCCAGATTTTTTTAATTGTTAGTTTTGTTTTCAAATGTGTGAGTGGTTCACATGATAGATAGTATTCCACGATGGCTTCCTTAGGGAGCAACTGCAAAAAGGTGTGTCAGCCCCAGATATACGTGAAACGTCAGGGGCCAGTACTGTCGTGACATCACGCGCTTTCTTGTAAATTTAGCAATGCGTTGGTCATGCCTTCTCGGGAATGTTTCATTCACCTTTTTGTGTCCTTCACTCGGCGCAGTCACGTACATTGCTGTTCGGCTGTATGGGTGAGCGTTAGCAGCGGCGCTTATTTTAGATACAGTCGTCATGTTCGAAAATGACGATAATTACACGAGATACGAACCTCTCTCTGTCACACTTGAATTGTATCTCTTCATAGAACTTGTGGCTTTAGCCGAAACGTCGATCAACTTCACCGCGAACCTTTTGAACTGACGTCAAGCTATTGAAAGTATGTACTACTCAGAATATACCAGACAACTGAAAAGCGACGAAAAGCTAATTCATCGTGAGGTGTGGCGAGTGCGGGTTTCCCGTACGATGCGTAGGGGGTTCCCGGGTTGCTTGATTCTCCGAGCGGGCGCCACTGCCTGTAAGCATTCCCTATCACAGTTGTGCAACAATCTTTGTGGTGTCACCGCCAGACACCACACTTGCTAGGTGGTAGCCTTTAAAGAGGCCGCGGTCCGTTTGTATACGTCGGACCCGCGTGTCGCCACTATCAGTGATTGCAGACCGAGCGCAGCCACACGGCACGTCTAGTCTAGAGAGACTCCCTAGCACTCGCCCCGGTTGTACAGCCGACTTTACTAGCGTTGGTTCACTGTCTACATACGCTCTCATTTGCAAAGACGACAGTTTAGCATAGCCTTCAGCTACGTCATTTGCTACGACCTAGCAAGGCGCCAACTCAGTAACTAGAATGAATTCTGGACAGATAACATTGTGAATCGTGTACCGTCAAGAGCGACGTTCATCATTAATGGATTAAAGTTAAGTATAAAAATAATTGAGTCCGCTTTCTGGATTCTAATTCCTTGTCATGTTCCAGACCTCACGTCAGTATAGTTCTTCTCTCCTCACGCCAGCCTGCCTGAGCTAAAACGCGTGCATTTCGGCCTCCAGTTGTAACACGGTGTTGGCTCTTCTGTCAACACAACAATCTTCACCAAACAAATTGTAGCAGAACCTACCCTTTTTACATGCTGTGAGATACAGCGGTATGTAAACTTTAGGATTAGAATTTTTCATGGGGTACAATTTACTCGAAATGAGTAATTTTTCCAATTTTTGAGAGGCGCTTAGATTTATAGTCACAGGTGTAAAGTTTCGTTGTATTGTGTCGATTCAGTAAGTGATACCATCCTGGAGACCGAACTTGCTTGACCACATTCTACAAATAATTGTAATTTCTCATTTTTTGAGATGCTCTAGAAATACCTCACTATGTGATTTGAAGTAATTTAACTGAACTTTCCCTCTGTGGGTCAGTATAAACGGAAAAAGTCTAGGCGCAGGTCTTACACCGATTTTCTCAGAACGCTCCAGACATAGGAAGACGTATTTTCAAAATATTGCACGTATAGATTTTTAGCTAGTATATCATGCAGCCTGCAGTTTCAAAGGAAAAGCGAACATTTACTCAGGACAGAGCGGCGCTCCCGTACGTCGTCTCTCATAATGTGCACCTACTCGTTGTATAGTTTGCACACGCAACGTTGATGACAGCTATGTACAATGTAAATAATAAAGCGGTTTATTACAGAGTCCAAGCAAATCATTCCTACGTACTAGTACTTCACGCACTGAGTCGCAGAACCGTAGCATTCAGTTCATTCGCTTGCCGTCCATTGTTCTTTTCCTCAAACTGATGCACATGGCTTCCTGCATCACGTGTGGAACTTTACTTAATCATCACAGGAACACTCTGTATTTTCTTCTGCATCTACGCAAGCAACCTTACGGTGTCTGGCGTAGGGTACTTTGTGTGCCACGGATCTTCCCCCTTTACCTGTTCAAGTCGCATCTGGTTCGCGGGAAGAACGATTTCTGGCGACCCGCAGTATGGACCTGAATATCTCTCATTTTATCTTCATGGCCTTTTCGTGAGATATAAGTGACAGAAAGCAATATATTGGTCGACTCTTCTGGGAACGTACATCCTCGAAATTTTAACAATAAACCATACAGTGATGTTGAACGCCTCTGTTCCAGTGTCTGCCACTGCAGTTGACTGTTTATCTGCATGACGCTTTCGCGCTTTCTAAATGAACCTGTAACGAAATGTGCTACACGTGTTTGGATCTTCTCTATTTCCTCAATCAATCCTACCAGGTACGGATCCCACACTAACAAGCAAAATTCAAGCATTGATCACACGAGTGTTTTGTAGGCTATTTCCTTTCCTGGTGGACTACATTTCCTGAAGATTCTTTCAATGGATGCCTTACCCGTGATTAATTTTATGTGGCCGTTCGTCGTCAGACCGTTCCGTACGCATATTCCTAGATGCGAAATAACTGGTTCAAATGGCTCTGAGCACTATGCGACTTAACTTCTGAGGTCATCAGTCGCCTAGAACTTAGAACTACTTGAACTTAACTAACCTAAGGACATCACAAACATCCATGCCCGAGGCAGGATTCGAACCTGCGACCGTTGTGGTCGCTCTGTTCCAGACTGTAGCGCCTAGAACCGCACGTCCACTCCGGCCGTCGCGAAATAACTGCTTCCAGTAATTGTTCTGCATTGTGTTATCATAAGATAAAAGTTCTTTCTGTCTATGTGCTCGCAGAACGTTAGATTTGTTTATGCTGGCGGTCAACTGTCAGTCTCTGCACCAAGTGTCGATGTTCTGCAGGTCTTTCTTCATTTCGCTACAATTTTTTAGCTCTGCGATTTCTCTGTATACAACAGGATCATCGGCGAAAAGCCCCCTAGAACTCCCGACGTTGTCTACTAGTGAAAACTAATAGTGTGTCTGTATTGAACTGGGGATCTAGAAACGACGGAGAGGCTTCGCCCCGCCATAGCCCTCAGTGGTTCACAACCTCACAACAGGCTACAGCAGTCCACCCACCTCACCGCCGGCCCAATGGATCCCCCCAACCCCCACTCGGGAACGTCTCATGTCTCATACCAGACGAGTGTAGCCCCAAATGTTTGCGTGGTAAAGTAATTATGGCGTACGCATATGTGAAGATAGTGTTTGAGCAGCAACCGCTGACAGAGTGTAACTGAGGTGGCATAACGGGAACCAGCCTGCATTCGCCGAGGCAGATGGAAAACCGCCTTAAAAACCATCCACAGGCTAGCCGGCACGCCTTCCCACTCGGTAAGCAGTGCGTTAGATCGCGCGGCTAGCCGGGCGGGCAAACTACTGTTACTATAACATTTTCCTGGGGCACGCCCGAAGTTAGTTTGGCGTCTGAAGACTTCTCTCCGTTCAGATTCACACGCTGTGTTCTGTTTGCCAAAAACTCATCAATCCACCGGGGTTCCCGGGTTCGATTCCCGGCGGGGTCAGGGATTTTCTCTGCCTCCTGATGACTGGGTGTTGTGTGATGTCCTTAGGTTACTTAGGTTTAAGTAGTTCTAAGTTCTAGGGGACTGATCACCATAGATGTTAAGTCCCATGGTGCTCAGAGCCATTTTTTTCATCAATCCAATCACACAGATGGTCTGATATTCGTACACCCGTACTTCGTTGATAAGCCGGCAGCATTGCACGCCCTCCGGAAGCCAAGAAACACGGCATCTACCTGGGCACCTGTATCTACTGATTTCTCGGTCTCGTGGACGAACAGAGCGAGCTGGGTTTCACACGGCCGTTGTTTTCGGAAACCATGTTCGTTCCCACACAGAAGCTTTCGGTCTCCAGAAAAGCCGCATAACACATTGTTCCAAAATTCTTCAACACACCAACGTCAGAGGTTCGACGTTCGACGACTCTTGTAACAAACGGGGATGGTATACGCTTTTTTCCAGTAGGTAGGAATGCTTCCTTCCTCTAGAGACTACGGTACCCTGCTGCTAGAAGATAGCAAGTTCTTTCCTATACTCTGTGTAGAATCGGATTAGTACCTCGTCCAGTGGCCAGTGGCCTTGCCTCTGTTCAACGATTTCAGTTGCTTTTCTATCCCTTGGTAACTTATTTGAATATCTGTCATTTCGTTGTCCTTTCGACAATTTAAAGGGGGAACTAAAGCGCGATCTTCCGCGGTGAACTGTTTTGGAAAGAAACCGTTCACTATTTCCAACTTTTCTGTGTCATTCTCTATTTTAACGTCATTTCATCACAGAGTGTCTGGACAGATGACTTCATACCGTTTACTGAATTGACTTAAGATCAAAACTTCTTAGGATTTTCTTTCCAGTTGGCAGATATAGTTTTAATTTAGAATTCGTCAAACACTTGATGCATAACCCTAATAACGCTGGTTTTGGCTTCGTTTAGTTTCCGTCGGCCTTTGAGGCTTTGGCTACGTTAAATGTGCAGAGCTCTCGTAGCGGCTCAATCGAAGAGGATCTTTCCCATGTCTCACAATTTTGTTAGGCACATACCTATCTAAAACATATTGTACCATACTCTTCCATGTTGTCCATTGACGCTCATCGTGATCAATGTTGGAGATGAAATTTCCGTGTTGACCTGTCAGGTAATATGAAATCTACATACAGCAATGTTCCTGCCTTCCTCTGTATTCTTATTTACAACCTCGCTCAGTTTTTATGTAACGGGCTTATGGTCAGTGATTTCCTGCTCTAGCCTAACTGAGTCGAAAGGATCGGATCTGTTTGTCACCAGCAGGTCTAAGATGTTACCTTCACGAGTTGGTTCTCTTATTAACTGCTCAAGGCAGTTTTCTGATAAGCACCTACAACAATTTCACTCGGTTCTCTTTACCTACTACCCGTCCAAATTACCTGAGACTCTCACAAGGGGACCACCAGACCTGTTAATCGCCGACTTCAGTGAGTCTTAGGTATGTTGTAGAGGGACCTGTCCTGATTTTGTGACTAGCGGCTTTTCGTGCGAGGACCGCAAGTTTTTGAGAAAACCGAAGCTGAGGTTATATTCCTAAGTCGTATTCCCGTAACGTTAGTTATATTTTCAACCAAGCAAGTTCGCTATTACCACCGGGTCAAATCCTGGACGTGTGTCATTTTTTACATTACTGATTTGCTGGGACGGCAGACTGGTCAGACACTTTACGATCAAATCTTTTTCGTTGAAAGAAGAGCAGACACCTTCACTGTAAAAATTATCCCAACCGAATGTCTTTCAATTTTCCAACTCTGTGGTATTTATTTTAACGGGCAGGTTAAAATTTTCACTTCGAGCATAGATTCTATAAAAAAGCCTTCTTTAATTCTGCGTCAATTTACCACACGAATGATGAAATACTCATGGTTCGCATCGAATCTGATTGAAGGAAGAACAATCTTTTTGAATACAAATGAACTGTGTTTTCCTACATTGCCTCTGAGAAACCCAAGTGCCTGGGAACAGTAGCTTCCATCAAACATGCTTGGTGATTTACGAATTTGTGTTTCGGTTGATTCTACGAAAATTAACTACCGGTATTCTGGTAACATACTTCTGTAATCTGTTTTGAAAAAACCGGAAAATATATATATATATATATATATATATATATATATATATATATATATATATATATATATATATGAGAGAGAGGGGGGGAGGGGTGTTTGAAACCATACCGCCATCGTGGTAGCCGTGAACCTTAGCTGCTGCACTACGTTCGCTCAGTCGAAACATCTTTAACTTTGGGGCATAGGAGGTACGTATAAAAATTCACCATCGATTTTCTTGGAAACTGGGGGCCGTCGCATTAAAAGCCGATAGCCAGGTACTTGACGAGGTCCATCTACAACATACCTAAGACTCAACAGTATCCGGTATCCGGGATTAACAGGTCAAATGCTCCTCTATAGAGTTGGTAAGTTAAAATCTCGATCTAAAACTACAACTCGACTAGAAAATTTATATGAAGTGTTCTCAAAGTTCTCCTCAACCGACCCACCACAGTTTCTGCTGCAGCCGAGGTGGGTGTGGGTAGGGGTGGTGGTGGGGACCGGGGCGGTATGTCTACAAACCGAAATTATTTCTGCACCTCCAATAATCTCATTATGTATTATCACATTCCTTTATTGTTATAAACACACATCCATCACCAGCGCTTTGTAAGTAGGCTGTTTAAGTTTTTTTATTGGTAACGCCGCCGCCACGTAGCGCTCTGTATAAAAATCACTGGCTGTGCCGTGTGCAGTCTGTGGCTGGTTTGCATTGTTGCTTGCCATTGTAGTGTTGGGCAGCGGCAGCTGGATGCTAACAGCGCGTAGCGTTGCGCAGTTGGAGGTGAGCCGCCAGCAGTGGTGGACGTGGGGAGAGAGATGGCGGAGTTTTGTAATTTGTAAGACTGGATGTCATGAACTATCATATATATTTTGACTATTAAGGTAAATACACTGTTTGTTCTCTATTAAAATCTTTCATTTGCTAACTATACCTATCAGTAGTTAGTGCCTTCCGTAGTTTGAATCTTTTATTTAGCTGGCAGTAGTGGTGCTCGCTGTATTGCAGTAGTTCGAGTAACGAAGATTTTTTGTGAGGTAAGTGATTTGTGAAAGGTATAGGTTAATGTTAGTCAGGGCCATTCTTTTGTAGGGATTATTGAAAGTCAGGTTAATGTCAGTCAGGGCCATTCTTTTGTAGGGATTATTGAAAGTCAGATTGCGTTGCGCTAAAAATATTGTGTTTCAGTTTAAGCACAGTCTTGTACAATTGTTCAAAGAGGACGTTTCACATAGAGCAGTCTTGTATAATTTTTCTAAGGGGACGTTTCAACATCCATCTCCAGCGTTTAGCTCATCTTTGCGACATTGTGACATACAACCCAGTCGTAGTTTATAATTCCATCGCTGTTGACAACTGGTTTCAGCCAGCTCTCTGTCTTTAGTACTACGTGGTCTTTGTTACTGTTTATAAGAGAGACTAGGTCCGGAATCTTTCCATAGGCGTGCCTGCAGTTTACTAATACTATATAAACATTTTCTTTCTGTGATCTGCTGTGGCGAACGCTAACCTATCTGAACTCAGAATACATCTTTCCGGGGCTTTGGAGTGATTTCTCTATTCCAAAAAACCCACTTGCGTGCGTCTCACGTTCTCCACTAGTTTGCTAGCCGCTTTCTGCGTGTGATGCACACCTGACGTACCAAGACGAGTCCTGCTTTCTCTGCCTGATAACAGAGGTTTAGAAATCTGCTTCAGATATCTTCCCGGATTCGGCTGAGCCTCTGGGTTTAAGCCTTCCACTAAGCTCCAAACCAGCAGATCGGGACTGGTTCTGGGAATGAAGCTACAAAATAATATCTCTGCTTCCACTCTGTGAGCGAGGTTAGCTGCCTCCACCAAAACGGACAGCCGCCTGTAGAAACCGAGGATGGCCTCTGAGACCAGGCGGCAAGCGCCATTCGTGCTGACATGACCGACGATTGCAGCCTGGTGCGCCCAGTACCCTCCGCCACTGCCGGCAGAGCCTCCTCCATATCTCGGAAGAAACCCCCCGCCCCCCTCTCCCAGCAAAAACAGAGTGGGCACTGTCTTTATTTCCCAAGCCGCCTGCTATTTCCATGAGGGACTCCATAATCCACCTTACTTTGAGGCTTCCCCCCCTCCCCCCCCCAGGGCCATTTCCACTTGTCTAGACTTCTCAACAAGGTCGGCCATGGCCCCAGTTGACGTTTAGCCTTGGGCAATACCTAAGGCCTGATTTTGAGGCTCAAGGGAACAACCGTCTGATTTCTGCACAGAGATTTGAGACCCAACCACTGTTCGCCAATCCCTGTCTGAGAAGTGTCGGTAGACAAGTGCCTGCGAATTGGAAGACATAATCCCAGGTGGCGCTACAGGTTCCAGAGATGCCAAAGCATTTGTCTCGGATACCCCAACGCCATCACAGCCCTGCACATCAGCCTGAAGCCTGTCAACTGTGGCCATTGTAGATTCCATCTGTTTACAGACAGTGGTCAATTCTACCTGCATCTGTAAACAACAGGGTATGCGCTATTAATCTTTATCTAATTTTTCTCTGTATCACAAGATATGTAACACTGACCCAAGACGTTGGGTGCAATCTAAGTACGGCTGCTACACAACCTCTAGTCTGTATTACCTGATAAAGTCGCCTCACACAAAATTACACACAAAAAATGAGTCTTTCTTTCTTTCCTTTGCTTACACCATAGTCCTGCAGTTTGCGCAGGGTCGCCTTGGTTAAAATCGGATTTGGCAAGGTTAATTTGAAGGGGTGGCAGGATGTCCTTCCAACTGCCACCTTGTACGCCCCGGGACAGAATCAGTGTACCCCAGCTGGCCGTGTCTAGTGTAAATCATGAAATAGCGCGAACGTGTTGCAAATGTATGCGAGTCGTGTAACTCAGGCCGGACGTTGGGACCACCCTGGTATTCATCTAGTGGTATGTGGAAAACCGCCTAAAAACTACATTCAAGCTGACTGGCACACCGGGCCTCGTAGTTAATCCGCGGGGCGGATTCGATACGGTGCCGGCGCGCCTACCCTAGTCCATGAAGCAGCGCATTAGCGCTCTCGGCTAACCTGGCGGGTCACAAAATTAAAAAAAAAGAGTAAGGTTGTAAAAACAAGTATAACAGTAAAATACAGAGGCTCAGTTCAGTTTTTAGAACTGTGTGAAGAATAGGGACCACACTAAAATACTGTGTCTTTGATAAAATACTACAGCTAGAGGCGCATCCTCTCTGCTCCGCGACTGCCGCTAATAACAAAGGTGGTAGATATCCTGTATCTTTTAATGGTAGTATTCCGAAATGCTGAAGTTGCAGAGACTCTTCTATCCAATGCATAAAAGAGAGACTGATGGAAATGTTGAAGAAAACGTAATAGTTACTCCTGTAAGAAGGAACTACATCTAAAGTTTGCACAAATTCCAACCCTGAGCAAAGGAACTCTCGAAAAAAATTGAACCTATAGAAAACCATTTAACAAACTTGAAGATTCCATATAATCACTCATCAGTTGGTGAGAGGGTAAGCAATGGATAGAAACGGCGCAGTCTTAAAAGCATATTTTTCTTATGAAGCGCATTATACTCTTAACAGCTACACTTGGGTGTACTGAGGCAAGCACCACAGGTGGCAAAAAGCTAACCCAGTTGCTTGTAGTGATTATAACGCTAGATGATGGTAGTACTCTTCTTTGGTTTTACACTACGAACGCCGTGAAATTACCTCTTTTCTTACTTCACTTTTAATGTGATTCTTTGACAAGGAAAGTAATTCCAGGTCTGATGAAAAGACCGCAGAAGGCTCAAGTGTATAAGAATAATTTTTTTAAAAAAAGAGTGTTCATTTCTAAGCTATTATCCTGTGTGTTGCAAGATCCTGGAACGAAATCTAGTCTTGAATACAGAGATAAGTTCTGATAAAATATTCTTTCCAAAAAATCAGCATGTATAAGCGCAAATAGAAAGCTTCTCAGTCCGCCACGAAGATTATGGCGATATCAATGAAATTGTGTTTTTCATATGTCAATTCATCCTGAAAAACGAAAGTAATCGTGAACTCTAGCCGGCCGCTGTGACCGAGCGGTTATAGGCGCTTCAGTCCGGAACCGCGCTGCTGCTGCAGTTGGAGGTTCGAATCCTACCTTGGGCATGGATGTGTGTGATGTCCTCCGGTTAGTTAGGTTGAAGTGGTTCTAAGTCTAGGGGAGTGATGACCTCAGGTGTTAAGTCCTATAGTGCCTAGAGCCATTTCAACCATTTTCTGAACTCTATCTGCGAAATAGTCTTCGTTATACGGCTTTTTAAAATTATCATCTGTGTGCTTGTTCCGATGTATACTGCATCGTCAAAAGAGTCTTTGTTTCACTCGGTTTATAGATAACTGAAATTCATGCTGTGTTGGTTAAGATTTTTAAACAGTCTCTTTCATTTTCAAGTTACCAAATGGGTGACTTCATACAACTGTAGCCATACTTCTCTTAATGGTGATCTGTTTCAAGGATGCTGCAAAACAGATGAAAATGCAGAATTCATGGATAATACGGCATTTCACGATCTGCGACTAATTGGTACGATACAGTTTACCGTACAGACGGGTTAGAAGGAACAGCACAATACATTTTAAACCAAGAATTAATGATGATAACGCTTGTGGATGAGATGTTGAATAGTGACCAAAACCAAATGCAGAAAGAAAGAATTCTTTGAATATCAAGAACGAGTCGCAAATATACACACATAAAAAAATTGCATCACTCCGGTTCCCAAAACTCCTGAAGATAAACATTGACTGTGGGTATGTATGACAGAGACAGTAACTTTGACTGTTCAGAGATGTCACTAAACCCACCCAAAGATTTACAACAACCACGCCTATAGACGGAGGGGGTCCGACAACCGATCAGTTCCAGTAACTCCACCAGGAAGGAGGTACACGGCTCATGTTGTCTGTAGTTCAATCATGCCTAGACGGTCAATGCCGCGGTTCTATCGCGTCCGCATTATTACTTTGTGCTAGAAACAGCTCTCAACAAGGGAACTGTCCAGGCGTCTCGGAGTGAACCAAAGCGAAGATGTTCGGACATGGAGGAGATACAGAGATACAGGAACTGTCGATGACATGCCTCGCTCAGGCCGCCCAAGGGCTAGTACTGCAATGGATGAACGCTACCTACGGATTATGGTTCGGAGGAACCCTGACAGCAATGCCAGCATGCTGAATAATGCTTTTCGTGCAGCTACAGGACGTCGTGTTACGACTCAAACTGTGCGCAATAGGATGCATTATACCCAATTGAATTTAATTGATGAAAGGAGAAAATATAAAAATGCAGTAAATGAAGCAGGCAAAAAGGAATACAAACGTCTCAAAAATGAGATCGACACGAAGTGCAAAATGGATAAGCAGGGATGGCTAGATGACAAATGTAAGGATGTAGAGGCTTATCTCACTAGGGGTAAGATAGATACTGCCTACAGCACAATTAAAGAGACCTTTGGAGATAAGAGAACCACTTGTATGAATATCAAGAGCTCAGATGGAAACACAGTTCTAAGCAAAGAATGGAAAGCAGAAAGGTGGAAGGAGTATATAGAGGATCTATACAAAGGTGATGTACTTGAGGACAATATTATGGAAATGGAAGAGGATGTAGATAAAGATAAAATGGGAGATATGATACTGCGTGAAGAGTTTGACAGAGCACTGAAAGACCTGAGTCGAAACAAGGCCCCCGGAGTAGACAACATTCCATTAGAACTACTGACGGCCTTGGGAGAGCCAGTCATGACAAAACTCTACCTGCTGGTGAGCAAGATGTATGAGACAGGCGAAATACCCTCAAACTTCAAGAAGAATATAATAATTCCAATCCAAAAGAAAGCATGTGTTGACAGATGTGAAAATTACCGAACAATCAGTTTAATAAGCCACAGATGCAAAATACTAACACGAATTCTTTACAGACGAATGGAAAAACTAGTAGAAGCCGACCTCGGGGAAGATCAGTTTGGATTCCGTAGAAACACTGGAACACGTGAGGCAATACTGACCCTACGACTTATCTTAGAAGAAAGATTAAGGAAAGGCAAACCTACTATTTTAGCATTTGTAGACTTAGAGAAACCTTTTGACATTGTTGACTGGAATACTCTCTTTCAAATTCTGAAGGTGGCAGGGGTAAAATACAGGGAGCGAAAGGCTATTTACAATTTGTACAGAAACCAGATGGCAGTTATAAGAGTCGAGGGGTATGAAAGGGAAGCAGTGGTCGGGAAGGGAGTAAGACAGGGTTGTAGCCTCTCCCCGATGTTATTCAATCTGTATATTGAGTAAGCAGTAAAGGAAACAAAAGAAAAAATCGGAATAGGTATTAAAATCCACGGAGAAGTAATAAAAACTCTGAGGTTTGCCGATGACATTGTAATTCTGTCAGAGACAGCAAAGGACTTGGAAGAGCAGTTGAATGGAATGGACAGTGTCTTGAAAGGAAGATATAAGATGAACATCAACAAAAGCAAAACGAGGATAATGAAATGTAGTCGAATTAAGTCGGGTGATGCTGAGGGAATTAGATTAGGAAATGAGACACTTAAAGTAGTAAAGAGTTTTGCTATTTGGGGAGCAAAATAACTGATGATGGTCGAAGTAGAGAGGATATAAAATGTAGACTGGCAATGGCAAGGAAAGCGTTTCTGAAGAAGAGAAATTTGTTAACATCGAGTGTAGATTTAAGTGTCAGGAAGTCATTTCTGAAAGTATTTGTATGGAGTGTTGCCATGTATGGAAGTGAAACATGGACGATAAATAGTTATACAAGAAGAGAATAGAAGCTTTCGATATGTGGTGCTGCAGAAGAATGATGAAGATTAGATGGGTTGATCACATAACTAATGAGGAAGTATTGAATACGATGGGGGAGAAGAGAAGTTTGTGGCACAACTTGACCAGAAGGAGGGATCGGTTGGTAGGACATGTTCTGAGGCATCAGGGGATCACCAATTTGGTATTGGAGGGCAGCGTGGAGGGTAAAAATCTTAGAGGGAGACCAAGAGATGAATACACTAAGCAGATTCAGAAGGATGTAGGTTGCAGTAGGTACTGGGAGATGAAGAAGCTAGCACAGGATAGAGTAGCATGGAGAGCTGCATCAAACCAGTCTCAGGACTGAAGACCGCAACAACAACAACAATACCCAACATCACAACCGACGTCCATGGCGATGGTCCATCTTTGCAACCACGTTACCATGCAGCGTGGTACAGATGCGCCCAACAACATACCGAATGGACCGCTCAGGATTGGATCCCGTTCTCTTCACCGATGAGTGTCGCATATGCCTTCAACCAGACAATCGTCGGAGACTTGTTTGGAGGCAACCCGGTCAGGCTGAACGCCTTAGACACACTGTCCAACGGGTGCAGCAAGGTGTCGCTGTATGGTCGTAAAACATGGAATGTGTGGTTTTCATGAGCAATAACAAGGACGGAAATGATGTTTATGTTGATCTCTATTCAAATTTTCTGAACAGGTATCGGAACTCTCAGAACCGAGGTTGACACGTCCCCTTAGAAAAATTGTACATGACTGTGCTTAAACTGACACACAATATTTTTTTAGCGAAATGCAATCTGACTTTCAATAATCCCTAAAAAAGAATGGCCCTGACTAACATTAACCTATACCTTTCACAAATCACTTACCTCACAAAAATCTTCGTTACTCGAACTACTGCAATACAGCGAGCGCCACTACTGCCAGCTAAATAAAAGATTCAAACTACTGAAGGCACTAACTACTGATAAGCACAGTTAGCAAATGAAAGATTTTAATAGAGGACAAACAATGTATTTACCTCAATAGTGTTCAAAAGTCATAATGTACATAGCAGTTCATGACATCCAGTCTTACAAATTTCAAAACTCCGCCATCTCTTTCCCCACATCCTGCACTGCTGGCGGCTCACCTCCAACTGCGCAACGCTACGTGCTGTTAACACCCAACTGCCCAACACTACAATGGCAAACAACAATGCAAACTAGCCACAAACTGCACACTGCACAGCCAATGATTTTTCATACAGAGCGCTATGTGGCGTTACAAATAAGAAAACCTAAACAGCCTACTTACAAGGTGAAGCAAAACTGTTTTTGATGTATGTATGTAGCTGAGATTTTGGGACAGTTTCTTCCTGTAGATAAGACAGCATTCCATCTCCTTATGCAAGATGTAGGGCAACAACAAAATAATTGGACTGAAGTCCTTGGATCTTCATCAGAGAAGGCGAAGTCCGATTCATGTGCCGGAAATATTACATTCAGTGTTTTCTGAAATGAAAAGGGGGTTCCCTTTAGTGAAGAGAGTAACGTCTCCCTGTTTCTGAAACTAAAAATGTTAGCGGTTGGAAAATATGAACAACGAAGACGTTACTACAGCTATAGATAGTCATTCCACAATCGTACTTCAAGGAGTCGGGTAAAACATACAAAGCGCTTCATCCTAAATGGGAAGTGAGTTGATAAGTGCATTTTTGAACCTAAAAACGCAGAATTTCACTTTCAGGCTGAGAATTTTTCTCTTTATACCTATAGAAAGTAGCACAAAAACCGTGACAATGAAAGGTTATCAAAGACAAAGAGAAGGCCAAACGTAGGATCGCTAAGTTTCTAGACATAACCATCTCTAATGACCAGCTCATCGACGAGTTTTTAACCTTGAATCTTCCCTCCTTTCTACGCTAACAAGTCATAAGCTGAAAAATCCTCGTAAAATGAAGTAGCTTCCATTATGGTTATGCACGACAGAATGGACATTATTCTGTCTTGCAATGTGTGCTTTTTTCATTTAATTACGAAATTTGGAGGAGTGACTGAAAGGATTTGTAAAGTTGAATGAAATATTAACGGTTTCCAAACAGAACAACCGCACTGTTATCCATTTTTTCTAGACGTGTGATTACGAATAAACATTTATCGTAAAATATGAAATATATGGGGAGGAGGCAACCTGCGAATAATGATACTTGGGATTGTTTAATTCAGGAAACAGAAGTATTCGATTTAAAGGCGAGTCGGTTAAAGTCAGGTGGTCAAGGTACTGACAGAAAAAGTTAATGCAGTCACGAAGGAGAATAGACGTACTACGGTGACATCATTTGCACTCTAATGAGCTTGACTAACAGGAACTGTCATTGACTGTCCGTTATCACTGGTGCCAAATGTATGGACGAAAATAAGCAAAATGACGTAAAAATCTCATACAGTCAGAGGGAGTTATAGCGAAAGTTACTGGATGCCACGTACTTGAGATCGCTACTGCAATACGTACTTTTATTTTCCATCGTTGTCTTGCATTAATTGCCAATGATGTTGGTGTTTTCAGGGAAGTAATATTCCGGAAATTGTAAGAAAATGTGGTTGACGGCCTCAGTATTTCCATGTTGTTGACAGCCGGGCAAAGTGGTCAAGGCGGGAAAAACGGCCATTAGGGTTCTGGTGGCACCTTATTCTCCCTGGAAGGTCCAGTCACCCCATAAAGTCTAATCTGTTTGTTGCGCCGCTCCTCAGACCTTCAATAACTAATGTGGGAAGCGCTGGAATGAAACTGTAGTCTGTAATAAACCCAAGGGTAACATTCTATTTCTCTTATTAAAAGCGAAAGGCTAATTAGACTTTTACGTCACACTTTCGTCTAGGTCATTAGAAACGAACCATCTGCATAAGGGCAGAGGAATGAAGCAGTTCGGCAACCTTCGCGATGTTCCTGTGAAGTAATGCAACACAATTAAGGATCCCCTACAGAGCGATTTTAAATCCGACGGACCCGAGAATGAGTCCAATATCTAACAAATGTATCTTGCTCTACAGCTGAAATTAGGAGTACTGAAACTCAGTTCCAATGCTTGGGGCGTATATTTAGATTAATAGAAATACCGGTAAGCGTAAGAAATATTAGAATGCGCGGGAAACTAGAGATGATCTCTAACAGATCGGTAAACCAATACAAAAAGATGGTCAGTGATGTATTTGATATGTATGGAACGTCCGAACACAATATCTGTCACTTATTAAGCACATGAATGCAAAGCATTTTTGGGAACACATTTATAATTCCGCTCTGATATAGGTTTTTTCTTCGACGTAAAGTATATCAGTGACTATGATCGTCCTTTTGGAAGACAGCTTTGATTACAACGTAGAATGTACAGGAGTCCTCCAATCATTCCTTCTTACCGTTACTATGGGGTGCCCAGCTGAATAAGTGTTTGTTTATAAATAACCTTTGTGCTACCAGTAGCGATTTTCTTTTATTCACGTTTTACACGAAGCGTTTTGGGAATTGATTCCCATTTTCAAGTGTGAATTTCTTTGTACTATGACTTTTTACGTGATGTACAAAGAATCACACACTTGAGAATGGGAATCGTTTCCCGAAACGTCTCGTGTAAAATGTGAATAAAAGAAAATCGCGTCTCACAGCAAAAAAGTTATTATAAATAAACCCATTGTTTTACAAGCGCAGGCTTTCAAAAAAAATTATAATGGACAAAATCTAAATAAGTGTCTTAAATGACAATAATTGTCTGCACTGCCTGGCATAACTAGGATTACAATATTCTTTTGTCTCTTTTTCACTGCTGCATATTTTCGATTATGTAGCCATTTTCAAATATCCGAGGTGCATGTCAAATGTACCATAGTTAAAAGACAAATATAAAACACCCCTTATTCGTTTAGTCGACAGTAAAAAATAAGACAAAATAAATGAAATGAAAAGTGAAAGAGAACTTCATTGTATAACCCGTCAAACGGACATGTTTGGGTTACAGTGAAAATTTACTTTTACCAAGTTGTTATTGTTGTTACTTCTCTCTATCTGACGATTCCTTGATACCTCAGGATATGTCCTATAAACGGAGCACTTCTTTTAGTAAAGTTATATCGTAAATTTATTCTCTTCTCATTTAGATCCAATATCTCCTCTTTAGTTGTTCAATGTACCCACCTAATCTTCAGCATTCTTATGTAATATATTTGAAATGCTCCTATTCTATTCTTGTTATATTTGTGATTGTTGTACGAGGACGAATTTTTAGAAATCCTCCGAGTGACTCTTCTAGGAACACACGTTCTAGGAATTTTAACAGAAAACCATACCGTAATGCAGAACTCCTGTCTTAACCCTTAACGGCCCGAATTTTTCAAAATTGGATATTAAAATTATTTTCAATTTTTTGAAAATATAAGCTATTATTTGACTCTTCTCTGTTTTAGTTTGTCTGTAACATAACGTGTCTATATGGACACGCTGGGCACTCAGATGCATACTTGAAATATTTTCTGTGACATTGAAATACATTAGAAGAAATGTTTTATTAATCAGATTGTTAATACAAGCAAGGCAAAATTCAAACAAAATAATTCTTACAAAACAATTTATAACACCATACACAAAATAATTCACAATCATTTGTTTTTGTGACTTTCATGGTGCACTTCAAAGCATTCTAGTTACAGTCCTACATCACATTCCCACATTTTGGGCGAACAGCTCATGATTTTTTTTTTTTGCTGTACAAACCTATACATCTTCTCTTCTTCTCAGTTTTCTTGACATAGTGCTTTATACCATCATATCTGATATCACTTGGAACACGAGATTTGTATCCACACATACGACTGATAGACGTCCTGCCTGCTCCTTTTACGGGATACATATATCTTTTCAGGTAAACTTGTACAATTTCTCTTCTGAATTCAAGTTGAGTAGTCTTAGTTCCCGTTCCTTTTTTCACCTGCCACGCATTATGTACAGATACGTCAATCAGCCAAGAAAGTAAAGCCCAGTACCACTTCTTGTTTCGAATGTTTATTCTGCACATGGCAATGTTTTCATCCATCCTATCCACTCCTCCCACGTGTTTATTATAGGCTGTGATAATTTGAGGACGTTGTACTTGAACTGTCTTTTTCTCCTTTGCGGAATATCTTTTTACAAATGATACAGTTTCAACTCCTTCACAGGTAGAAGGTACAGTAACCACTGAATTTTCCACCCATTTTGTGACTATAACACCACCATCCTTGCAAAGTGAGGATTCAAAACACCCCCTTTCCTTTTCAACTAGCGCTTTCTTTGAGGAAACTGGACACTATTTGGGAACTCTGTTTTCTCTGATAGTGCCTGTTGCTCCATAGCTCTTTTCTCTCAGGTATGACAGAACAGAAAAGCCTGTACATAGGTTGTCAAAGAAAAAGTGGAATGGCAGTAGCTTTACATCCATTGTCAAATCATCTGTCATCTGAACGAGTGGGGCAGTAGCCTTACCAAACTGTGCTTCATATACTGTATTTAGATTGGGTGATTTTCCTTGATAAAAGGAAAAAATTACCAGGTATCCAGAACTAGTGCATAAACACCATTCTTTATATCCAAATCGTATCGGTTTCCCCCTGATAAATTGCTTGCAAGAGTTTCTCTCAAAATATTTTATCATTGATTCATCGTAAGACAGATGTTGCTGAGGAACAAACAGCTTATTACATTTGTCTCTTACTATTTCAATAAACGGTCTAATTTTCCACATCTTGTTCTTTTCATCAAATTTGTTATTGTCGTTACAGTGCAGAAATCTAAGAATTTGTTCAAAACGATTTACCATCAGGGCATTGCATACAAAATTGTTTCGTGTGTCGAAATTGGAATCCCAGTACAACCTGTTATTAGGAAGAGAGTTATAACTACTTAGAATGAGGATCCCCCGAAAACACCTCATTTCTTCACAAGTTATATTAGGATTTGGAAAGTTCTTGAAAAGTGCGTAGTTGTTTGACTTATCAACTAGGAATTGTATCAAATCGTCATCAAAGAATAGTTCAAAAATTTCCACTGCAGACTTATCAACAAACGTGTCAAAGCATGGATCAGGAAAAATACATCAAATTTGAAATTAGTGCACCACGAACACAGGTCTTTTGCATATTTCTGTTCCTGTTATCTATATTTCTGAAATCTGTGTGTGTGTGTGTGTGTGTGTGTGTGTGTGTGTGTGTGTGTGTGTGTGTGTCAACTTCAGCCCGGAGTTGTTTAGGATTGAGATTATCTGCTGTTCCTCCTCCGTCCTCATCACCCGGATCCTCATTCGTGAGGACTGCTGGATCAGGGGGCGTGATGCAAACTCCATCAGCCTGAGGAGCGTTTGAATCCTTAAACAGGATGTCTGAAACATCCTGCACAGTCAAACCAGGCTCTAAAGATTCTGCCAGACCTCTCTTATGATATGGAAAGAGAAAAAGAAACGAAATCATTTTTGACCCTGCAACTGCCCAGCGTGTCCATATGGACACGGCTGAAATAATCACTTCATAAGCAGGAAGTGAATCGATGGATAACAAATTTTCTCAAATGAAAATCTCTGTAAACGTATTTAGATATACCGCAAACAGTTTCACATGCCAGAATGTAGAAGTTCTCTACGAAACATTACTTACTTTACATCAACTTGCTCCATTGCGGACGTCAAAGCACTCCCTGAAATACAGGCTGTCACAATCACAGTGGGGTACAAAGTAGACTAGCTCCCAAGTGGTGTACCCCAGGCAACGTAACTAAGTTGCGGCTAAATAGTCTACAGATATAGGCTGCTGGACCTCTGGTGGTTGCAAATTACCTTAGGATATCCCAGATGTTAGAGGATACAAAGCAATGAAGCAAAACAGTTCTGCCAAGAGCTACCTGACAAAGGACTTAGGGAATACCCTCCGGCTCTTAAAGCTAAACATAGAGGGAACAAGCAGAGCAAAAAGTGAGTATCTCACTCAAATATTGATTGAAAACAAGGAAGACGTTGTTCTACTACAGGAAACCCACTGCTCAGGCGAAACCCAACTTCATTCCAGGTATAATCTCCCTGGCTACACGTTAGTTGCTGCGACATATCATGCAAGTTACGGATCTGCAACATGTATCAAGAATGATGTTGAAGAGGTAACAGATGTCCAAACAAAAACGGAAAATAACATCCATACCATCAGGCTGAAAGTCGCCAACACAGAGATTGTGAACATCTATAAGCCCCCAGCACAATCATGGGTAAATGAAGGTGCTCAAAATATTCCACATCCAGAAATACTAACTGGAGACTTCAACAGCCATAACACAGAATGGAGCTACAGAACCACGAATGAAGATGGTGAGAAAGCATCAGAATGGGCTGAAATGGAACGCCTTTTCTTACTATTTGACGGGAAGGACAAAGAGACATTCCGCTCAGCTAGATGGGCTCAGGACTACACTCCCGATCTCTGTTTCTTAACAACAAAGGATTACCCTTGCAGAGCAGCAGAGCAGCAGGAAGGTGATCAGTGATTTCCCTAGAAGGCAAAACCGACCTATACTGGTGAAAATTGGACTCGAAATCCCAGTTGTGAAGTCTATACCAAAGCCACGATGGAACTTCCAAAAAGCCAAATGGGAAAAATTCTCTGAAGAGGTTGATCATATTATTCAGTTTATTCCACCTAAAGTTAGGCACTATGACTGCTTTGTTAGACTAATTCATTCCATTGCCAGAAAACATATTCCAAGGGGCTACAGAGAGAACTACATTCCTGGATGGAGCCCAGATGTCAAGAATTGTATCACGAATTAAAAACGACTCGAGACACCAAGGTATCAGATGAATTGATTTCGGCCCTAGATTCAGCTAGGCAAAAGAAATGGATGGAACTAACTGAAAACATATCTTTCCAACACTCGAGTAAGAAAGCTTGGAATTTATTAAGAAAGCTTGGCAGTGCCACAAAAGTTAATATCTTATCAGACAAAATAAATCCTAACAAAATAGCAGCCAGGATTGTTAATATACCAAGAACACCAAGCAACAGCAACAAACAGAAAGCCAAAGAAATAAAATATGAGCTAAAGTCTAAAATGTCTCAAGCACAGCCTTCCGAATTTGCACAGAAAATCTCTGCAGCCGAAGTTGTTTCAGCCCTAGATAATCTGAAATCTTGAAAAGCGGCTGGTTGTGATGGTATATACCCGGAGTTCCTTAAACATGCTGACCAAGTTGAAGTGCAGTGGCTAACTGCACTGTTTAATGAAATTCTCGCAACAGGAAAACTGCCAAATCTTTTTAAGAAAACTAAAATAATTTCCATCCTGAAACCGTCAAAATTTGGTAACAATCCTGAAGACTATAGACCCATTGCACTTTTAAGTGTCTGCTATAAACTGCTGGAGAGAGTACTCTATAATAGAATTGCACCAACTATCCTGAAACACATTCCTGTAGAACAGGCTGGCTTCAGACGAGACCGCAGTTGTAGCGATCAAGTGCTAGCGTTGGCAACATACATAGAGAAGGGTTTCGAAGACCTGAAGAAAACAATGGCCGTGTTTATTGACCTAACATCAGCATATGATACAATGTGGCGGAAACGCATGCTTCTTAAGTTCTTAAGAATAATTCCCTGTAAAAGAATTGCACAACTACTCAATAACATGCTGTCCAACAGAAAATTCCAAGTTCACCTAAAAGGTCAAGTAAGCAAGGTATACAATTAAAATGACGGACTACCACAAGGATCAGTATTGGCCCCCCTACTTTTCAATTTATATGTCGCTGACTTGCCAGAAACGAAAGCAAGAACATTTATCTATGCTAATGACATAGCCTTGGTGACGCAGGCTAACGATTTTACAACTTCAGAAATGACTCTCACTGAGGATCTGCGAATTCTAGATGAATTTTTTAATGGATGGCGACTCAAAGTAAACAGAAATAAAACTAAATCCTCCACCTTCCATCTGAGTAATAGGCGTGCTCGTTATAAACCGCAAATTTCCTTTAGAAATCAGCTGCTGTTATATAACCCATTCCCAAAATATCTCGGCGTGACCTTGGATCGTTCGCTAACATACAGAAAACACCTAACTGAAACAGCTTTAAAAATGAGAACCAGAAACAATATATTACACAAACTCTCCGGAACAAGCTGGGGAGCTAAGGCATCAGTACTCAAAACAACTGCCCTCTCACTTGTATACTCTGTCGGGGAATATTGCAGCCCAGTATGGCTGAACAGTGCTCATACAGCCATGGTAGACACGCAGCTGAATGTAGCCATGAGAAGCGTATCCGGGACAATAAAATCCACACCCACAGAATGGCTACCTGTTCTGTCTAATACTGCACCACCGAAGTTACGACGTCAAGCAGTGTTGAAAAGGGAATGGGCGAAATGCTCCAAGAATCCCGAGTTACCACTACACCAGGACTGTGATGCCACTCAAAGGGAACATCTTAAGTCCAGGAAACCCTCCTGGAGACTTGGAAAAAGGCTTACGTCTAAAGGATTCCAACCAGAAACAGCATGGCGGGAAGAATGGTTCGCAGCCAATCCCGACTCTGCAGGTCTCATTGCTGATCCTAAACGAGTCCCTCCTGGATTCCACTTACCTAGGAGGTCGTGGACCATCCTAAATCGCATACGAACCAAGCACAGAAGATGCCAGGACTTTAAGCATAAGTGGGGAATCGCTGAAAGCGCCAAGTGTGACTGCGGACACCAACGACAAACAATACACCACATAGTCACAGAGTGTCCCCTACGGAAATATGCTGGAACTCTGACCAGCATACATGAGGTCTCTGAGGAAGCAATCTCCTGGCTGGATACTTTAGATATTAACCTATAGTTTTTATTACAACTTGGAGCTCTGTTTGTCAATATTACTGTTTACAAAAACCACTTTTTCTCTTTTACATGTAACTCATCCTAGTGTTTTTATCCATATGAATATTATTGATTTATCGATCTAATCTAAGACTTTTATTACCATAAATGAATGTAATCTATTTTATTTGTAGTGCATGCATATTGTGTTACCAGTAACATCATTGCTGTTCAATTCAAGTAATGTATCCTTGAGGCCAAACGAAATAATAAAAAAACAATCACAGTGTATATGGTAACAATGAAGTGTTAACACAATGTACGTAAAATTCAAACCCTCCTTGAATACAATATGTGACCGCCAATGCTAAAAATAATTGTAAGCCAACAATGAAGTAAAAACAAAACTAGTGAACAATTGTGTCCATATGGCCACGCTGGGAAGTTTTAAAGCGTCTGCCACTGCTGATGGCTGAGCGTCTCGGTGACGCTTTCGCGATTACTATACGAACATGTGACGAAACGTGCTGCAGTTCTTTGGATCTTACCTTTTTCATCTGTCGCTGCTATCTGGTACGGGACACCATTCAGTTACTGGTTGAGTGATGGTTTTGAAGATACCTCCTTCGTGGGCGGACTACTCTACCTGAGGATTCTTCTAATAAACCTCAGTCTAATATCTGCCTTTCGTGCGATTAAATGGTCGTCCCACTTCAAACTGTTCCGTAGTCATACTCAAAAATATTCAGTGACTGTTCTGCAATCGTTATCATACAATAATGCACCTTTCCGCTCTTGTATGCGCAGTATGCTACATTTACTTATTCACTGAAACTGGTACACTTCCCTAATATCGTGTAGGGCACCCGCGAGTACTCAGAAGTATCGCAACACGACGTGGGATGGACTCGACTAATGTTTGAAGTGGTGCTGGAGGGGATTGACAGCACGAATCCTGTAGGGCTCTCCATAAATCCGTAAGAGTACCGATGGGTAGGGATATCTTTTGAACAGCATTTTGCAAGACATCCTAGATCAGCTCAATAATGTTTATGTCTGGGGAGTTTAGTGGACAGCGCAAGTGTTTGGACCCAGAAGAGTGTTCTTGGAACCACTCTCTAGCAATTCTGGACGTGTAAGGTGTTGCATTGTCCTGGTGGAATTGCTCAAGTCCGTAGGAATGCACAATGAACATGAATGGATGCAGGTGCTCAGACAGGATTCTTACGTACGTATCACCTGTCAGAGTCGTATCTACATGTATGAGGAGTCCATATCAGTCCAATTGCATACGCCCCACACCATTACAGGGCCTCCATGAGGTTATCTCCATACCCGTAGACGTCCCTTCACTCGATACAATTTGAAAAGAGACTCGTCCGACCAGGCAACATGTTTCCACTCATCAACGGTCCCATGTCGCTATTGATGGGCCCAGGTGAGGCGTAAAGCTTTGTGTCGTTCAGTCGTCTAGGATACACGGGTGGGCCTAGGGGCCGAAAGCCCACATCGATGACGTTTCGTTGAATGGTTCGCACGATGGCACTTGTTGATGGCCCAGCATTGAGATACGCAGCAGTTTCTGGAGTGGTTGCACTTCCGTCACGCTAAACGATTGTCTTCAATAGTCGTTGGTCCCGTTCTTGCAGGATCTTCTTCCGGCGCAGTGATGTCGAGGATTTTATGTCTTACCGGATTCCTGATATTCACGGTACACTCGTGAAATAGTCGGATGGTAAAATCCCGACTTCATCGCTACTTCGAGTATGCCGTGTCCCATCGTTCGTGCGCCGACTATAACACCACATTCAAACTCACTTAAATCTTGATAATCTGCCATTGTAGCAAAAGTAACCGATCTAACAACTGCGCCAGACGCTTTTTGTTTCATGTAGGCGCTGCCGACCACAGCACCGTATTCTGCCTGTTTACATATCTGTGTACTTGAATTCGCATGCCTATAGCACTTTCTTTGGCGCTTCAGTGTATGTTAAGTTTTAACTTCCGATTCCTGCACCAAGAGTCGACCCTCTCCAACTCTTCCTCCATTTCGCTACAGTTTTCTAGCTTTGCGAGGTCTCTGTTTACAGCGGCATCATCTGCGAATTTTAGCTCATTTATACGTATTTTGAAAGTTAATAGTGCCATAACACGCCCCGTACGTACTTTTAACGTCGGAAGAACTCTCTGTGTTAAGAATGACATACTATGTTCTGTTTGTGACGGACTGTTCAATTCAGTCACATAAAAACTAAAATATTAGAACTCTGTCTGAAGAGTCCTTGAAGACCCAACTGTACCGCCCGACGACCATATCATCCTCAGCCCACAGACGGCAATAGACGCGGGTGTGGAGGGGTATGTGGGCAGCACACTGTTCTGCCAGCTGTTGTCAGTTAACGAGATCGGAGCTGCTACTTGTCGATGAAGTAGCACCTCGGATGGGCTGAGTGCATCCCGCTAGCCAACAGCGCTCGCTAGAACCGGACTGTCACCCAGCCAAGTGCTAGTCAAGCCTGATTGCGCCCCACTTCGGCGATCTGACGGTAACCGGTGTCTCCACTGCACCGGTCCGTATGTTCGTATTTTGTTCGTTAGGCTACGCTATGTAACGGTACCTAATGCCTTTCGGAAGTCGATGAACTGTCCGGAATAAAATTTTACACATATTAGGTCCATCCATTTTAACGCAACGGATACAACAAGACACCTCTTTAAGATCGTATCAATAAAGCTCCTTCACAGAGCAAGCGATCAGTTGACTTACATCATAGCGTAATGTACGCCAATATGTTGGTTGTCGCATGAAGTTAGTGCTCCAGAGGATAGTTTCAGCTGTAGTGAAAAGTAGACGCCAGAGTGTGGCGTGGCGCCAATGTGAAGGTTTAAGCTGCAAGCGGCAGGAGATTCGGCCCGCTGGCGCCAGCGCCCTTCGTTGGCGCCAGAGATATCCTCCCAGCTCGTTGCTTTACAGCTACAGAGCACTAGACGCCTTAACGTGCTTCAACCATTCCAGTTGAAGTTTTCCTTCTTTCTTTTTGTCTGTAGGGGTTGTGAGGGGTCCCCTTGTACGTGGAGTCCGATTTTGTAATATATTTCATGAAAAATGACATGGCATGGTTATCACATGTAGAAGAGACTGTAACATTGACACCACTGAACCAAAGATGTTGCCTGAGTGGGAAAATCGATTGTAAGTAGGGGCGCGCAGCGCGCAGTTGCAGTTGCCGTTGCGCTCTGTTAAAGGTGGGATGTAAGACTTCAAGCTAGCGGCTAGATATGAGAATTTAGTAGTTGGCCTATGGACGCAGCATAATGCAGTTTTGTAAGCTAATGAAAGTTTGTATATTTAGTTTTAAGTATGCAGCAACGCAATGTGGCTTTTGCTAATTTTACAGTACTGACTGTTGAATGTAGGAACCGAGTATTTGCCATCAGATTTAATGTGTGGGTTGATTTGGTATGCCCAATTTGTAATATTTTGTGTATTTCGTAATCCTGGTACAGACAGGTTAAATTTTGGTATATATTTTGTCAAACGATGTCAGATATTTTGTCATATAACAAACCAAGTACTGATAATTACGTCAGTAAGTGAGAATTGTAGAACAGTTGAGAAGTTCATTGATTTTAAAGTTAATGTAAAATGTTTCATATTGGATTTTCTGAAGGGGAAACTTTATTTTGAATACAATTTTTGAAATGAAGAAATCGGTCTTAGCTTATCCTTTTATCAGTACCTCATCCTCTACCATTTCGTGTGACATTCTTTGTATGGTGCTATTTTACGGCCGGCATTGCATTTCGCTTAGCCAAGATTGAATATTTTGTGTGCCTAATGTGGAGAGAACAGAATACGAAGATTACTTTCGTTACGACTCAAGAGATAAGGAAAATGTATTTCATTGTTTATTTACATAGAAAATTTTATCAGTTTATTGCACAGGGCTATAGAACTCGGTGCTCAAGAGACTGCGTAAATTTCAGAGGGATTGATTTCATAGTAATCATTACATACCAGTTTTTCAGATTAAGATGTTTAATTTTTCTTTAGATTACAGTAAAAACTGATTAAGCACACCATCTGCTCAACGACACATTACACATTAACATTCTGTAAGACAAACATCTTACAACCATTAAAGAAACAAATAATAACTCTATTAAAGAACGTTACAGGGTGCAAGCATCGCAATAGGGTTTCCAGTCTTGATTTCAACTCTGTATGGTGGCAAATTGGAACAGGTTTCAGATGAATAATCACATTCAAATTACATGTAAAAATTACGAAAAGTGGAAATCGAATAACATATAATTAGCACCAATCATCATGTGTAATGTGTCGTTAAGGGGTGCGAAATTTATTTGCTTGTTATTGGAGTTTCATTCCATGGTTTCCTCGATGTACATTTATGTCACCAAATATGCGCTGTTCACTCAGAGCGGGTGAATGCAGAATTTAATCCGTTAGTCGTCAAACACTGGCACAAACTGCTAACCATCCGGTACCTATCTGCTAATCTTGTATTTTGCAGTTGATTCCTGCAAAAAATTGTTTTGACCTTATCTCTATTTAAACGAATATGGAAACTTGGCTGCATATATGAAGTTATACATTCTGTTGAACAGACTTTTTCTGATGATTACTGAACTTCAGAATGTCTGCTGTCAAGTTCACGACCTACCCAAAAATTTCGTTTTTAGTGACTTTAACGGATATGTAACAGGTCTTAGTGTCTTAGTTGTACCAAAAACTGATGCTGTATAGTAATTAGTGCAACGAGTGACATAAAACTTGCAGTGTGTAAAATAATTGCTTGCTGGAAAGCCACTTTCCTGTTTACTTTTTAGGTTAAAATTCTTCCATGCTGAAGTGTTTACTACACACAGTCCCACAGTTAATAACTGTCTAGTGTACTCGTATAGTTCCTACGATCTTAGTGTGGGTAGGGACTGTGATTGCTGCGTTTGTATGTGAGATGAGTTGGTGAACCTTCGCTCACAGCTCCAGGCAGTGCTGGCCCCAGTCACGCAGGTTGCGGCTGTTGCCAATAGGCTCAATATAAGGTGCCAGTAATGGCATCGTGGCGATACAACAGACATCCACCACGTTACAAGTGTCCCACGATTGGTCCACTGCTTTGTTTGTCCCAGCACCTGCCTGTACTGAAGCTGTCTCATCTGTGGTCGAGTTGGAAGTCGTTGCAAGATGTGGCTGGTAGTGAAAGACTTTCCAGAATAGTGATCGAAAGATCTCCCCAACTCGTCTGTCGGTTCATGTGCTGGCTGTGGCTGATAAAGATCCTGAGCCAGATGCAGTCGCTCATCCTACTGCATAGGAAGGTTCTCTGCTTGCAAGATACAGGAATTTACAGAGGGTGGCGTTACTAATAGTTGGCAGCTTCAGTGTTATGCACATAGGAGACCCTTTAGGGATTTGGCTGCCAAGAAGAAGAAGTCCATTGTGCACTCTGTAGAGGAGTCATCACAGATGGGGACTGGGTCCTTCCAGATACTATGAAGAGCCTGGGATGCCGCCATCTGCTAGTGGTGGCTCATATCGGTATGAATGTTATGTATTGCTTTGAATCACATGATATTCTATCTGGCTACAGACGACTGTATTGAAATGGTAAAGTCCGCAGTTCGTGGTCGTGCGGTAGCGTTCTCGCTTACCACGCCCGGATTCCAGGGTTCGATTCCCGGCGGGGACAGGGATTTTCTCTGCCTCGTGATGACTGGGTGTTGTGTGATGTCCTTAGGTTAGTTATGTTTAAGTAGTTCTAAGTTCTAGGGGACTGATGACCATAGATGTTAAGTCCCATAGTGCTCAGAGATTTTTGAACCATTTTTGAAGTGGTAAAGACTTCCAGTCTTTCTTGCTAGATTAAGGCAGAACACACCATCTATAGCATCATCGACAGGTCTGACTGAGGACCTTTGGTACAGAGCCGAGTGGAGAGTATGAATCAGAGGCTCCGATTGTTCTGTGACCGTGCAGGCTGCAGATTCCTTGACTTGCGCCCTTGGGTGGTGGAGTTTCGGTTTCTGCTTACAAGGGAAGCTCGCCATCGCATCATCCTCAAATTTTGTGGTAAAGGGCCCAGTTGATTGCCCTTCAAAAACTGAACACAGATGGAGCACGAGAAGAGAAAGAAGGTGTACTGAACTCCGAAAAAAAGCAAAATAGAAACTGTGAACGGTCTAAGGATAAGAAGTGCAATACAGAGCAATTAAAAGAACGAACGGCGTCATGGTTAAATGGTCGCGGTGTTGGACTGCCAAGCGGGTGCGTCGCGTTCAAATCTCCCTCCCTCGAGTCAGTTCTTTTTTTTTTTTTTCGTTGTTCGTTGTATTCAAATTTGTGTCTGTGTCGTGGTGTAACGTCCGTTTGCAACAGTGAGGTGTAAGGCCTATATTGACAATTGATTCCACACAACCACTCTATTAGCAGCCGAAAGGAAGTGGCTTTTGAATACAAACGTTTGACGGCAAGGTGGAAATTCAACCGAATCCTCCACTGGAAAAGTCCGGTGTGTCATACAGAGCATTAGTGACAGTACGTGTGTCATATGATATGAATTTCTTATGGACGCACCTAACTTCTACGCCTGGTAAGTGAGTGAGAATGCTTTCTTGCCCTATTGAGGTGTTCGTATGAATGTGAATGTGATTACTCCCAAGGAAATGATGTAAACATAATAGTTTGTCACATAAGCTGCAACAAATAGGCGCAAAAGTTTGACAATCTCACAGTTTCTATGTGCTCTGTCAAAACATATGTTTTTAACTTTTTAGAAGTTGCATTTAAATTTCGAAGTCTTCACTCTTGAATTCCTTTGTTGTAACATAGTTCACACCCTTGATTTGCTGTTTTCATTTCTGTGAGACGTCTGTGTGGTATCTCGCCTGCTCTCACTATTCATCAAGTTTACTTGCGATGGTAACGTATGCTAACCATATGACCAATGTGTAGTACGACAACTGCCAAGACTATATAAAGAGAACAAACGTTTCAGTGACCAGGCGGACAGTACATAGAGTTGTGAAAAACATACATAAATAAAACTAGATTGCGCGAGGGAATTTTGTACGGCTTGTTCGCTTTACAATTGAACTCCGTGATCACTTAACCACGACACTGAGGCTGTTCTAATTCCCCGAATATTGCATTTGTTAAGCTTGGACCGTTCACTGTTTCTATTTTTCCCCCTAGTTCAGTACATCTTCTTCCTGTTTACATGCTTGATTTGTGTTTGTTTTTGACAGGCTCTCCCCTCGGTCATCTTACCACTATATCTGAGGGTGGAAAATTTTTGTGGTAAGGACTATGGGACCAAACTGCTTAGGTCATTGGTCCCTAGGCTTACGCAGTACTTAATCCAACTAATTTACTCTAAAGACAACACACACACCCATGCTCGAGGGAGGACTCGAACCTCCGACGGAGGAAGCCGCGCGAACCGTGACAAGGTGCCTGAGACCACGCGGCCACCAAGCGCAGCGGTAATGTGACCGACGACAGTGACACAATAGCGGAATTACTCCATACCTCCACCTGAGAGGACTATGTAAATATTCTGGAATTCGAATCACAAACAGCTGCCAACATGGGTAAGTTAGAAGTAGATATCCTTGAAGTAGCGAGGCACCACAAATCACTTCCGTATTCATATACAACCGCTCGCTCGACGAAAGATCTGTAACTGACTGGAAAGTTGCACTGGTCAGACCAATACTCAAGAAAGGAAATAGGAGTAATCCACCGAACTATACATCCATATCACTGACGTCGATTTGTAATAGATTTTTATAACATATAGTGTGTAAAATATTATGAATTATCCCGAAGAAGACTCTCTATCGACACACATTCAGCACAAATTTAGAAAATATCGTTCTCGTGGAATAGAACTGACTCTTTATTCAAGCAAAGCAAGAAGTGCTATCGATAGGGGATCTCAAATAGATTCCATAGTTCTAGATTTCCAGAGGGCTTCTGACACCGTTCGTAACAAGCTACTGCTAATCCAATTGGTTGCCTACGGATCCTAAGATGTGGGACTGGAATTGCCAGTCATAAAGGACACATTTCGTATTAATTGGTATAAAGTCATCGAGTAAAGCATAAAGGATATCTGACGTTCCAAAGGAACTGTTATAAGCCCTATGCTATTCCTAATCTACACTGAACATCCAAAGAAACTGCTACACCTGCATAATATCATGTATGCCACCCGCGAGCACGCAGCAGTGCCGCAACACGACGTGGCATGGACTCGACTAACGTCTGAAGTAGTGCTGGAGGTAACTGACACCATGAATCCTGCAGGGATGTCCATGAATCTTTAAGAGTACGAGGGGCAGGAGATCTCTTCTGAGCAGCACGTCGCAAGGCATATCAGATAAACTCAATAATGTTTATGTCTGGGGAGTTTGGTGGCCTGCGAAAGCGCTTAAACTTAGAAGAGTGTTCCTGGAGTCACTCTGTAGCAATTGTAGCCGTATGGGAAATCGCATCGTCCTGCTGAAATTTCCCAAGTCTGTCGGGATGCACAATGGACATCAATGGATGCAGGTGCTCAGAAAGAAAGCTTACGCACGTGTCACATGTCAGAGTCGTATCTAGACGTATCAGGAGTCCCATATCACTCCAACTGCACACGCCCCAAACCATTACAGAGCCTCCACTAGGTTGAACAGTCCCCTGCTGACATGCAGGGTCCATGGAGTGATGAGGTGGTCTCCATACCTGTACTTGACCATCCGCCCGATACAATTTGAAACGAGTCGTCCGATCAGGTAACAGTGTCGGTGTTCACGGACACTGGTGATGTAAATCTTTGTGTCGTGCAGTCATTAAGGGCAGCCGAGTGGGCCTTCGTCTCCGAAAGCCCATATCGATGTTGTTTCTTGTCTTGAGTTGTAGTTGGTCCCGTTCTTACAGGATCGTTTTCCGGCCGCAGCAATGTCGGACATTTGTTGTTTTACCCGATTCCTGATATTCACGGTAGTCCCGTGAAACGGTCGTAAGGGGAAATAGCCACTTCATCGCTACCTCGGAGATGCTGTGTTCCGTGGCTCGTGCGCCAACTGTAACACCACATTCAAACTCACTTAGTCTTGATAACCTGCCATTGTAGCAGCAGCAACGGATCTAACAACAGCACCAGCACTTCTTGTCTTATGAAGGCGTTGCCGACCAAATGGTTCAAATGGCTCTAAGCACTATGGAACTTAACATCTGAGGTCATCAGTCCCCTAGAATTAGAACTACTTAAACCTAACTAACCTAAGGACATCACACACATCCATGCCCGCGGCAGGATTCGAACCTGTGACCGTAGCAGCAGCGCGGTTCCGGACTGAAGCGCATGGAACCGCTCGGCCACAGCGGCCGGCCGTTGCCGACCGCTACGCCGTATTCTGCCTGTTTACATATCTCTGTATTCGTGTATGCGTGCCTGTACCAGATTATTTGGTGCTTCGGTGTATATAAACAATTAAGGAGACAGTGCGATAGCCCTCTTAATTTTTTTATGCAGATGATTCTGTTGTTTACCGAATAGCAAAATCATCAGAAGAGCGAAATTAATTGCAAGATGATTTTCAGTTCCTCTGTCAAAGACATGCGGGGGTGTACGTGCACCGATCATAAACCCACTCCGCACCATCAAACCACGATCTCCGCACAGGACCCTCTCAAGGACCTTAAGGGGTTGGTATCTGGTTCCAGGTTCACGACAGATGAAAACCCGGCGAGAATCACTGTTCAGACCATACGTGGACTCATCCGTGAACATAACCTGGGACCACAGTTCCAATGGCCATGTACTGTGTTCTTTACACCAGGCTTTACGGACCCTCCTGTGACCAGGGGTCAGAGGAATGCACTTTGCTGGTCTCCGGGCGAATAAACCATGTCTGTTCAGTCGTCTGTAGACTGAGTGTCCGGAGGCAACTGTTCCAGTGGTTGCGGTAAGGTCCTGAGCAGGGCTACCTGCAGTACTCCGTGGCCGTCTGCGGCACTGATGGTGAGATATCGGTCTTCTTGTGGTGTTGTACACTCTGGACGTCCGGCATTGTAGCGCCTGGACACGTTTCCTGTCTGCTGGAATCGTTGCCATAATTTTGAGATCACACTGTAAGTAGGCTGTTTAGGTTTTTATGTTAGTAACGCCACGTAGCGCTCTATATGAAAGTCACTGACTGTGCTTAAACTGATACACAATATTTTTAGCGCAACGTAATCTGACTTTCAAAAATCCATACAAAAGAATGGTCCTGACTAACCTATACCTTTCATGAATCACTTACCTCACAAAAATCTTCGTTACTCGAACAACTGCAATACAGCGTCCGGCAATACTGCCAACTGAATAAAAGATTCTAACTACTGAAGGCACTAACTACTGATAGGCATACATAGCCAATGAAAGATTTTGATAGAGAACAAACAATGTATTTACCTTAATAGTGTTCAAAATTCATAATATACACTCCTGGAAATTGAAATAGGAACATCGTGAATTCATTGTCCCAGGAAGGGGAAACTTTATTGACACATTCCTGGGGTCAGATACATCACATGATCACACTGACAGAACCACAGGCATATAGACACAGGCAACAGAGCATGCACAATGTCGGCACTAGAACAGTGTATATCCACCTTTCGCAGCAATGCAGGCTGCTATTCTACCATGGAGACGATCGTAGAGATGCTGGAGGTAATCCTGTGGAACGGCTTGCCATGCCATTTCCACCTGGCGCCTCAGTTGGACCAGCGTTCGTGCTGGACGTGCAGACCGCGTGAGACGACGCTTCATCCAGTCCCAAACATGCTCAATGGGGGACAAAAAAAATGGCTCTGAGCACTATGGGACTCAACTTCTGAGGTCATTAGTCCCCTAGAACTTAGAACTAGTTAAAACTAACTAACCTAAGGACATCACACACATCCATGCCCGAGGCAGGATTCGAACCTGCGACCGTAACGGTCTCGCGGTTCCAGACTGCAGCGCCTAGAACCGCAAGGCCACTCCTGCCGGCAATGGGGGACAGATCCGGAGATCTTGCTGGCCAGGGTAGTTGACTTACACCTTCTAGAGCACGTTGGGTGGCACGGGATACATGCGGACGTGCATTGTCCTGTAGGAACAGCAAGTTCCCTTGCCGGTCT
This sequence comes from Schistocerca gregaria, assembly GCF_023897955.1. Lineage (NCBI taxonomy): Eukaryota > Metazoa > Arthropoda > Insecta > Orthoptera > Acrididae > Schistocerca > Schistocerca gregaria. The sequence continues at coordinate 411,659,127 of NC_064923.1, forward strand.
AGGAATGGTAGAACGATGGGTTCGATGACGGTTTGGATGTACCATGCACTATTCAGTGTCCCCTCGACGATCACCAGAGGTGTACGGCCAGTGTAGGAGATCGCTCCCCACACCATGATGCCGGGTGTTGGCCCTGTGTGCCTCGGTCGTATGCAGTCCTGATTGTGGCGCTCACCTGCACGGCGCCAAACACGCATACTACCATCATTGGCACCAAGGCAGAAGCGACTCTCATCGCTGAAGACGACACGTCTCCATTCGTCCCTCCATTCACGCCTGTCGCGACACCACTGGAGGCGGGCTGCACGATGTTGGGGCGTGAGCGGAAGACGGCCTAACGGTGTGCGGGACCGTAGCCCAGCTTCATGGAGACGGTTGCGAATGGTCCTCGCCGATACCCCAGGAGCAACAGTGTCCCTAATTTGCTGGGAAGTGGCGGTGCGGTCCCCTACGGCACTGCGTAGGATCCTACGGTCTTGGCGTGCATCCGTGCGTCGCTGCGGTCCGGTTCCAGGTCGACGGGCACGTGCACATTCCGCCGACCACTGGCGACAACATCGATGTACTGTGGATACCTCACGCCCCACGTGTTGAGCAATTCGGCGGTACGTCCACCCGGCCTCCCGCATGCCCACTATACGCTCTCGCTCAAAGTCCGTCAACAGCACATACGGTTCACGTCCACGCTGTCGCGGCATGCTACCAGTGTTAAAGACTGCGATGGAGCTCCGTATGTCACGGCAAACTGGCTCACACTGACGGCGGCGGTGCACAAATGCTGCGCAGCTAGCGCCATTCGACGGCCAACACCGCGGTTCCTGGTGTGTCCGCTGTGCCGTGCGTGTGATCATTGCTTGTACAGCCCTCTCGCAGTGTCCGGAGCAAGTATGGTGGGTCTGACACACCGGTGTCAATGTGTTCTTTTTTCCATTTCCAGGAGTGTATATATATCGGTTCATGACATCCAGACTTACAAATTTGCTGTCTCTGATGAACACACGACCAGATCATCCGCTCTCAAAACTCCGCCATTTCTCTCCCCACATCCACCACTGCTGGTGGCTCACCTCCAACTGCGCAACGCTACGCGCTGTTCACATCCCTGCCCAACACTACAATTGCAAATATTGCAACAATGCCGACCAGTCTCAGACTGCACACAGCACAGTCAGTGATTTTCATATAGAGCGCTACGTGGCATTACCAACGTAAAAACCTAAACAGCCTACTTACAATACTTTGTGACACAAGGAGGGCCTGTGCTACGACCTTCTGTGTTTGACCAGCCTCCAGTCGCCCTAGTATTCTGCCCCTTATAACGTTATGAAAATGTGTTCTTTGAGCCATTTTCTGCACACAGTCACCATTAGAACGTCTGAAAATTTCTGCACACTTACTCGCTGCAACGTACTCTGACATGCTCCAACACACCTCTGCGTATGTGGACTGCTGCCACCCTGCGACGACCGCAGGTCAAATGCACCCGATGGTCATTCCCCAAGGTGATTTAAATCCGCAAACCGCTCACCAGAGCGTTGTTTCACTATGTATCAGCATTATCCTTAATTTATGAGCATGAGTGTATTATCGCGAAATACGAGGTCTGTTCAAAAAATTCCGGAATTTTGTCCAAAAAATTTTTCTACGCTTACCTTTTATGTACTGTGCATGGTCTCGTTCGAAATATTCTTCTCCACAATTGATACGCAGCTCCCAATGCCGTTTCAACGTCCGAGAGCAATTTTGATACACATCTTGCTCGATCGCGCAAAGCGCCGTGTGCGAATTTTCTTTTACCTCGTCTATCGTTGCAAGTCTTCGCCCTTTCAACGGGGTTTTCAACTCTGGAAATAAAAGTTCGCAGGGGGGCAGGTCTGGGGAGGACGGAGGACGAGGCACCACAGTGATTTCGCTTTACTGCAACAGTCACGCACCAACAGGGATGAACGTGCGAGTGAGTTGTCGCGATGTTAGAGCTATGAATTGTCTCGCCACTTTGATACCGCTTCCTTCTCATATTTTCTGGCAGGCGGCGCAAGGTGTCCCGACAGTACCACCGATGAACTGTTTGTTCCTGTAGCACGAATCATGACGAACTAATCCTTCAGGGACGAAGGAAGCTATCAACAAGGCTTTGGCATTTGACCTTGCCTGACGAGTTGTTTTATGGTCTTGGAGAACCTTTTCCGACTCATTGTGAAGATTGAACCTTGGTCTCAACATCATAACTGTAGACCCTCGTCTCATCACCAGTTATGACTCTCTTAAGGAACATCGCTTCCTCATTTGCGCGATCCAAAAGCTCTTCCCAGATAGCGAGGCGGAGGTCTTTCTGGTCTTGACTCATGGGTGGGGGGTCCAGCTTGGCGGCAACACGATGCATTCCCGGATGCTGTGTCGGGATTTTATGATATGATCCAACTGAAATATTAGCGTCTATTGCAATCTCTTGCTCAGTCGGTCTTCAAGTGGCTGGCACAATTTCGTCGACATTCCTGACATGAGAGTCGTCGGTAGATATCAAAGGGCATCCTGAACGAGTGTTATCCTTAACTTCCGTCCGGCCATTTTTAAACCGTGTGAGCCATTCGTAACACCGAGTATGGCTAAAGCAGCCATCGTCTTAGGCTTATTGAACCTTTTGGTGTGTGTCTGTAAAGAGTTTCTTCAGTTTCACGCAAAATGTATTGCAGGGAAGTCGGTAGATATCTCTAACTCTGCCATTTCGGAATTCGCAAATTGTGTGACACAACGTTCTGTTCAATCAAGCACAGAACAATAACTAAAAGGCACACAACAATGAAACTTCCCGCAGTTACACATTATACACAGGCGTGTTCAGGGATGTCAACCGCATTTCGTTCCAACACACCATTAAAGCGAAATTACGAATATTCCGTCATTTTTAGACAATATGTAAGTTGGAGTGGCAATCATTAAAGCAAAGACGCTTTTTGCTGCCTCGAAAGCTTTTGAAAAAATTGAATACGACGATACGTATGCAAGATACAGGAACACATTTATTCTTGAATCTCACATTCAAGTAAATTTATTTTATAATTAATAAAAATTAACATTGATTACATGGTTCAAATGGCTCGGAGCCCTATGCGACTTAACTTCTGAGGTCAACAGTCGCCTAGAACTTAGAGTTAATTAAACCTAACTAACCTAAGGACATCACACACATCCATGCCTGAAGCAGGATTCGAACCTGCGACCGTAGCGGTCGCTCGGTTCCAAACTGTAGCGCCTAGAACCGCACGGCCACTACTGCCGGCAACATTTATTAAACGTTGGTGCGTAAGTTCGTAACGCTTTTGTTCTGCCCATTGGTATTCCGTTTGCAATGGATTTATTTATCGATCGACATTTTTTACTCGTAGTTCACTGAGGTCATTTGCGTTTAGGTATTATTATTTTGTCATTTGAAGGTGGTGATTAGAGATGTGGGTGATGGTGATGGTTAGTGATTAACGTCGCGTCGACAACGAGGTCATTAGAGACGGAGCGCAAGCTCGGGTTAGGGAAGGATTGGGAAGGAAATCGGCCGTGCCCTTTCAAAGGAACCATCCCGGCATTTGCCTGAAACGATTTAGGGAAATCATGGAAAACCTAAATCAGGATGGCCGGAGACGGGATTGAACCGTCGTCGTCCCGAATGCGAGTCCAGTGTGCTAACCACTGCGCCACCTCGCTCGGTGAGAGATGTGGGTGCTATAAAATGAAGTACCAAGTGGAGAAATCGGAACATCTTCGGCATAGATTAGATTAGATTAGATTAGATTAATACTTGTTCCATAGATCATGAATACGACACTTCGTAATGATGTGGAACGTGTCAGGTTAATAAAAGATGTCTGTACAAGAAATTACATTACACAAAATATTGCATGACACTAATGATTAAGTTTTTTTTTTTTTTATACTTACTTTATATCTAAAAATTCAGCCAATGAGTAGAAGGAGTTGTCATCTAGAAATTCTTTTAATTTATTTTTAAATGTTAGTTGGCTATCTGTCAGGCTTTTGATGCTGTTTGGTAGGTGCCCAAAGACTTTTGTGGCAGCATAATTTACCCCTTTCTGTGCCAAAGTCAGATTTAACCCTGCATAGTGAAGATCATCCTTTCTCCTGGTGTTATAGGTATGCACACTGCTATTACTTTTGAATTGGGTTGGATTATTATCAACAAATTTCATAAGGGAATATATATACTGTGAGGTTACTGTGAGGATCCCTAGATCCTTAAATAGATGTCTGCAGGATGACCGTGGGTGGGCTCCAGCAATTATTCTGATTACACGTTTTTGTGCAATGAATACTTTTCTACTCAACGATGAATTACCCCAGAATATGATGCCATACGAAAGCAGTGAATGAAAGTAGGCATAGTAAGCTAATTTACTGAGATTCTTATCACCAAAATTTGCAATAACCCTAATAGCATACGTAGCTGAACTCAGACGTTTCAGCAGACCATCAATGTGTTGCTTCCAGTTTAACCTCTCATCAATGGACACACCTAAAAATTTTGAAAATTCTACCTTAGCTACAGACTTCTGTTCAAATTCTATATTTATTACTGGAGTTGCGCCATTTACTGTACGGAACTGTATATACTGTGTTTTATCAAAATTTAAAGAGAGTCCGTTTGCTGAGAACCACTTAATAATTTTGTGAAAAACATCATTTACAATTACATCACTTAGTTCTTGGTTTTTGGATGTTATTACTATACTTGTATCATCAGCAAAAAGAACTAACTTTGCATCTTCATTAATGTGGAATGGTAAGTCATTAATGTATATCAAGAACAGTAAAGGACCTATGACCGAACCCTGTGGGACCCCGTGCTTGATAGCACCCCAGTTTGAGGAATCAGTTGTTTTAACATTACACGAACCACTTATTTCAACTTTCTGCATTCTTCCAGTTAAGTATGAATTAAACCATTTGTGCACTGCCCCACTCAAACCATAATGATTTTGCTTATCTAAAAGAATTCCATGATTTACACAATCAAAGGCCTTTGAGAGATCACAAAAAATACCAATGGGTGATGTCCGGTTATTCAGAGCATTTAATATTTGATCAGTGAAAGCATATATAGCATTTTCTGTTGAAAAGCCTTTCTGAAAACCAAACTGACATTTTGTTAGTACTTTATTTTTACAAATATGGGAGGCTACTCTTGAATACATTACTTTCTCAAAAATTTTTGATAGAGCTGTCAGAAGAGAGATTGGGCGGTAGTTGTTGACATCCGACATATCCCCCTTTTTATGCAATGGTTTTACAATGGCATATTTCAGTCTATCAGGGAAAACACCCTGCTCCAAAGAGCTATTACATACGTGGCTGAGAATTCTACTTATCTGTGGGGAACAAGCTTTAAGTACTTTGCTGGAAATGCCATCAATTCCGTAAGAGCTTTTACTTTTCAGTGAGTTTATTATTTTACTGATTTCAGAGGGAGAGGTTGGTGGAATTACAGCTGTTTCAAACTGTGCAGGTATGGCCTCTTCTATTAATAGCCTTGCCTCTTCTAGTGAAGATCTAGATCCTATTTTCTCCACAACATTTAAAAAATGATTATTCAAAATATTTTCAATTTCTGATTGTTTGTTAGTGCACTTGTCATTCAATTTTATTGCACTAAAGTCTTCCTGTGCTCTTGGTTGCCCTGTTTCCCTTTCAATAATATTCCAAATTGCTTTAATTTTATTATCAGAGTTACTGATCTCAGACATGATACACATGCTTCTGGACTTTTTAATAACTTTTCTTAGTACCGCACAATAGTTTTTATAATATTGAACAATTTCGGGGTCAGTACTCCATCTTGCTGTTAGATACAGTTCTCTTTTGCGGTTGCAAGATATTCTTATTCCTTTAGTTAGCCAAGGTTTTTTATATGTTTTCTTGGAATTATGTTTAACTATTTTCTTGGGAAAACAATTTTCAAATACCCTTAAAAATGTATTGTGAAATAAGTTATATTTCAAGTTTGCATCGGGTTCCTTATACACTTCATCCCAGTCTAGCTGCTGTAGGCTTTCCCTAAAGTTTGCAATATTTATATTGTTAATTGAACGCACTGCTTTGAAAGTCTGATTTATTATACTGCATGGAGCTATGTCATGTACTGTAACAAGCTGTGCACTATGATCTGAAAGACCATTCTCAACAGGATAAGCATTTATGTCCCTAAACTTATCTTGGTCTATAAAAAAGTTATCTATCAATGTACTGCTGTTCTTTGTTATCCGAGTAGGAAAATCAATGACGGAGCTCAAATTGAAAGAACTGAGTAATACTAAAAGGTCATTCTTCCTATTACACTCTTTCAGGGAATCAACATTGAAATCCCCACAAATGATAATTTGCTTCCCCCTGTCTGACAGATAGCACAACAAAGCATCCAAGTTTTCCAGAAATAGCTGGAAATTCCCTGAGGGGGACCTATACACTGTTACAATTATGAAAGTGCCATCCTTTAGTTTAAGTTCAGTGGCACATGCTTCCATATGTTGCTCTACACAAAATTTTTTAGTTTCTAAATTTTTTGCACTGTGGAAGCTTTTGACATATATGGCAACTCCTCCTCTCATCATATTATCTCTACTTACATGTGCAGCTAATTTGTACCCATTGATGCTAACCTTTTGCATATCTTCTGTTTGAATTGAATAGAGTGGGAGAGCAACAGGGGCACCCATAACACTTGCGCCTTGCATGGGGACAATGCCATTGGACAGAGCATGGCATGAAAATAGTTTTCACGTTTTAAGGAGGTTCGTTTTTGACATTAACCTCTTTCCACGTTCAGGGAGACCTTTTGAGTTTGATCAAGATCGTTTAAACGCATTAATTCACAATGATGAACAGTTATTATTCCACCATCGTGTGACATTTGCATGCAATGAAGAAGGTTCTAGTAACGGGTGTGTGGGTACTGCACGCTCTAAGCCAAAATCACAAAAATCGGAGGGTAGCCATACTCGCACCTCTGCTTCCTCGCCACCATTCGGGAGGACGACGGTTCAATCCCGTCTCCGGCCATCCTGATTTAGGTTTTCCGTGATTTCCCTAAATCGTTTCAGGCAAATGCCGGGATGGTTCCTTTGAAAGGGGACAGCCGATTTCCTTCCCAATCCTTCCCTAACCCGAGCTTGCGCTCCGTCTCTAATGACCTCGTTGTCGACGGGACGTTAAACACTAACCACCACCATCCTCGCCACCAATTGGCTGGTACTAACATTGACCATTACTGTCCAGTATCGTTAGCGGTGGCGAGAAATGGCATCTTTATGCTAACGCAAAGAAAAGAAATGAATGGTTGAGCCCAGAAAGCAGCAACTCTCCGTACAAAGGCCGGAGTGTATCCACAAAAGATAATGTTGTGCATCTGGTGGAACAGCGACTGTCTGGTGTACTACGGACCACTTCCCCGAGATGTAACCATCACTGCTGACATTTACTGTCAACAACTGAGACGACGTGCACCTGCAGTCCAAGAACAACGACCAGGAACACAGTGTGAAGTGATGCCACTCCACGATAACGCCTGCCCGGATTCTCCTAGAACGCCAAAAGATAATATACAGGAGTTGGGCTGGGAAGTCATTTCACACCCACTATATTCACCCGATCTTTAGCCTTCAGATTGTCATCTTGTCCGCTCTTTATCCAACAGTCTTCGTGGAAGTTCCTTTCCGTGTGAAAATGCCGACTGTACATGGTTCGACGAGTTCTTCGTCTCAAAACCACGAGATTTTTCTGTCGTTGGACAGACTGTTGAACGAAGGAGAATGTATCATTCATGACTGAAGTCTCTGCTATATGTATCCTTTGTATTTATAAAATTTGTGAAAAAACGCTACGGACTTGTGCACAGCCCAACAACTTTCGAGTGCGAGGCCTTAGTTAAATTCCAACAGTACATGCTTATGTGCAAAACATATGTCGTGGCACATCAATACCACGACCCAGAGCTAATTTTTTACGAATAAAAACTACGAGAAAGCTTTTTTTCGAAAGCGCTCTTACATTTACTAACTGACGAGGAGAGACTGAAATACACTACTGCCCATTAAAATTGCTACACCAAGAAGAAATGCAGATGATAAACGGGTATTCATTGGACAAATATATTATACTAGTACTGACATGTAATTACATTTTAACGCAATTTGGGTGCATAGATCTTGAGAAATCAGTACTCGGAACACCCACCTCTGGATGCAATAATGGCCTTGATAAGCCTGGGCAGTGAGTCAAATAGAGCTTGGATGGCGTGTACAGCTACAGCTGCCCATGCACCTTCAACACGATACCACAGTTAATCAAGAGTAGTGACTGGCGTATTGTGACGAGACAGATGCTCGGCCACCATTGACCAGACGTTTTCAATTGGTGAGAGATCTGGAGAATGTACTGGCCAGGTCAGCAGTCGAACATATTCTATATCCAGAAACGCCCGTACAAGACCTGCAACAAGCGGTCGTGCATTATCCTCCTGAAATGTAGGGTTTCGCAGGGATCGAATAAATGGTAGAGCCACGGGTCGTAACACATCTGAAATGTAACGTCCACTTTTCAAAGTGCCGTCAATGAGAACCAGAGGTGACCGAGACGTGTAACCGATGGCTCCCTATACCATCACGCCGGGTGATACGCCAGTATGGCGATGACGAATACACCCTTCCAATGTGCGTTCACCGCAATGTAGCCAAACACGAATGTGACCATCATGATGCTGGAAACAGAACCTGGATTCACCCGAAAAAATGACATTTTGCCATTCGTACACCCAGGTTCGTCGTCGAGTACACCATCACAGGCGCTCCTGTCTGTGATGCAGCGCCAAGGGTAACCGCAGCCACGGTCTCCGACCTGATAGTCCATGCTGCTGCAAATGTGGTTGAACTGTTCGTGCAGATGGTTGTTGTCTTGCAAACGTCCCCATCTGTTGACTCAGGGATCGAGACGTGGCTGTACGATCCGTTACAGTCATGCGGATAAGATGCCTGGTGATACGCGGCTGTTGGGATCCAGCACGGCGTTCCGTATTACCCTCCTGAGCCCACCTATTCCATATTCTGCTAACAGTCATTAGATCTTGACCAACGCGAGCAGCAATGGCATGATACGATAAACCGCAATCGCGATAGGCTACAATCCGACCTTTATCAAAGTCGGAAATGTGATGGTTCGCATTTCTCCTCCTTACACGAGGCATCACAACAACGTTTCACCAGGCAACGCCGGTCAACTGCTGTTTGTGCATGAGAAATCGGTTGGAAACTTTCCTCATGTCAGCACGTTGTAGGTGTCGCCACCGGCGCCAAACTTGCGTGAATGCTCTGAAAAGCTACTCATTTGCATATCACAGCATCTTCTTCCTGTCGGTTAAATTTCACGTCTGTAGCACGTCATCTTCGTGGTGTAGCAATTTTAGTGGCCAGTAGCGTACAACGAATTTGAAAGCAATGTTTATAACATTTTAAAAATATTATGGTTTCTTTTGTGCGTCGATTATTTACTGTAGTTGAGAAGTGTGACGACTGGTTTATCGTCAAATCAAAATCGCAATCAAAACAGTGGGTGGAAGCCGATTACGCTGCACCAGGGAAGGGGAAGCCAATTTCATTTCCTGGAAATGTTGAGAGACTGGCTTCCTTTCATCCGTTCGTACTTTCCTTTTCACAAAATTTTCTGGCTGCAAAGACTTTACATTAATTTCGGTAGATGTGCTTTGCAAATCAAATAAAGTAATTTCTGTTATATTTGCGTCAATAAAGAGTAGAAAATTATTGAATCCTCCAATCCACATGTTGCATCTGCCTGCGAAGACAACAATCTGCCAATGACTTGTATTTACTTCTACATCCTATTTTCAATAGATCTTTGAAACAATGAGGGCGTTTTCAAATCTCAGTAGTCGTCGACTATCAGATGCTGAAAATTTAGATTCCACTCAGCGGTTGGAAGCGAACAGGACCTTGAGTGTCGTCGTTAAATACGTAATCCACTTCACAATGATGTCGCTGATCGAATCTTACGGATCAAGTGTCTGATCAAAAATGATTTTAACTGTATGGAACGCCGCAGTACTGTTATCTGGCTTCTGATAACTAGTTGTAAACTGGCTTGTTAAGTAAATCCTGAAAGGGCTGAATGCATATATGAATAATGCAAAAACGGTAAGTGCACTAGTCTTAAATAGGGTGAGCGATGCAGAAAAATCCCCATCCGGTCTTCCCGCCATTACTGTTCATCTTAAGCGTATTTCATTACTTCTGCCATCACTTTTCAATTTATATGGCACAATATATTCAAATATCCAGCGGTTATATCACGTTAGAAAATTTCTGCTGCAGCACTACATCGTAAATAGCCTCAACAGTCGACTCTGTCTAATATCTGCGAACCATAAAGAATCCTTGAAGGTGGATTAACAGAAAGCTTATATCATAAGCACGCACATGTTTAGCTTCTGTTACTTTCTTTTTTCATAGCCAAGTAAACACTTGCGAAATGGGTTCCTTAAGGCACCGAGAAAGATACATCCGAGAATCTGGTTTTGCAGACTTTATGAGACCCATTTCTAGGAAAATTGCAGCATAATAAAATAACCGAAGGTCCGCTGGAATATACTGACGGTCATCCATGTCCAGGGAAGCTCAAGAAGCAGCCTAGGAATAGGTTGTAGCACCGCTCATCAAAGTGTGGACGACAGAAACCAAAGAGTAAAGTTATAAGGAGTACCCCAAACAACTCCATACATTTTATTAAAAGTTATGTTTTAAGAGGGCCACGAATCAGACTCAGTAACTTGAGCGAGCAGAAAAAAGTTTATCCACATTTTAGACCGGAAACGCCTGACAGATTCATTTGAGTCAGCCCACTGCCTCCAAGCCACTGAACATTCAGAGCCAAGGAGACAGATAGTGTGGGATGTGAAAGGCAACATGTTCGTGGACTAGGGAAACGTCCATAGGACGAGGAGATCGTCTAAGAATTCCATCTACGGAATCTGAAGTTGTTCAGGTACATTTTCGGAGCATTTCGGAATAAGGGACGAGTGATCACCGGTGTCTCGTTATAGAATAATAACATAATTCTAATTTATTCGATTTTTCAGTCTAGTTGTCTTTGTTTTCTGTGAAACAGCATGTAACACCCATTTGCCAAAACATACAACAGAAAATATGGAGTAATGCAACAGGTCTTTGATTTGTCCTCAGAGTCTTTTGTGACGACATGTCGGAATAAAATCTGGGTTTTCAAGGCAGTCAATTCGAATAAAATTCTCGACCTTTCGATGGTTCTCCCTCGTCGTCAGGAGTAGAACCACTGACTGCTGGGGCTGTTTTTTTTCCTTCTTTGTAATTTCATGCCGCTGCCCCATATGGGCAGGGGAAGGCTAGCAACAGCTGTCCACCGCTCTTCAGCTGAGTGACTTTAAAGAAAATATAAAAAGGGGAACTCATACATGAAAAAGGGCGAAAAAAGCGGGATATAAAACCACAGTAAATGGAGATAATGGAAGTTTAAGGATACATTAGCATGGGGACATTCACTGGGGTACAGTTAAAAAAGTCAACATAAAGTTAAAGGAACACAGCTGGCAATTTATGGGACACTTAAAATACACTGTATTCACACAGTCGGCCACAATATAAAAACACACAGAGTGAGAGACACTTAAAAAACCACTGTAAATGACGGAGCACACACGAAGAATAAGAATCTCTGGTAGGGACCTGCCAAAAGATGGGAGACCTGAGAGGAAGGAGAAAGTGGGGGAATGTGCAGTGGGGAGGGGCTGGGGTGGTGGGAGGAAGTGGGAGGAAGAGGGAAAAAGGGGCATGGGTTGCATCAAGACACAGGAGACGGGCGATGCAGGAGATGAATAGTGAAGATGAGGCAGGAGGGAACGCAAAGATACAGAAGGGGGCCACAGGAAAGGGAGGGCGTTTGGGCTGGCATGGTTCTCCGCTTATATAGCCACGATTGTGGCCTCTGGAACCAATCACAGCAACTTATAGCATCTCCAGCCTGCCGCAGGACCAGGTGATGTCAGGTGGTGCTAGGAACTGGCACCACTTTTGAAACTGTCACTCCCACCTCCTTGAAAACGTCAAGCGTCCCTCTGTGCTAAGCGCATGGCCCTGGTCTCCTTTAAAATTGTTGCTTTTCACTCTAATCGCAGCCGCCTCTTTTGTAATGGAATCCCACTATGCTGACACATGAGCCGTTTTCCAGACAATGCTCAGCTATGGCCGACAAAGCGAGCGTGACAAGTCGGCAGAGGACTGCCTCGAGAAGGACACAAAATGCAGTTTGAAAACATGAGAACCTTGGCTCAAGAGTCAACATAAAGGATTCCACAGCGAAAGAAGCGACTGAGATTCGAATGAATAACAAATATTTTAACATAGGCCGAGGGTACACACTTAGGCCATGGGGCCAAGGGAGGCAGGGGCTTTGAATGTCAAAAGAAATCAATGAGGAATGTGTAACGCTTGTAGAGAGGCAGGAGCGGCAGTTTCAAATGTGCTGTCGGCAGTTGTAGGACAAAGCAAGTTCTGGGAACTTTTGATATCAAATTGATATGCAAATTAATTAAATTGTGACAGCTGATTGTTTTATGACCTTAAGCTATTGTTGTGCTAACTGTTTTTTATGTATACCCCCCCCCTTCCTTTTCCTATAACCTATTGTTATCCTGATTGATTTATGACCCTTGGGGATAAATCACCCTTCTGAGTACCTTACCCCCCCCACCATACCTCTCCCCCTCCTCCTACCCTACCCCTCGCCGATAAAAGGACACTACTGATACTAAATTAATTAATTAAATCGCTCAATTAGTTAGTCCCTACCCCTCTGAGAAATCTTCCAGCCTTGCCCTAGCCTGCCCCATCTAGAAAGACTCAGTCTCTGCTGTAGAGGAAGGCCCTCATGGTATGAAACTGAAGTCAGTGTCTAGCAGAGGATGTACGATTTATTTGTAAAATTCAATTTTCAGAGGTTATATCTCTTTATTTGGCGAGAAACGCTCACATCCAGCAACTACATGTCTTAATTATGTAATTACATTGCTGGAGAATGGAGTTGTTGACTTGAGGGAAATATTTTGTGTCTGTGCTCACCTTGACATGTAGGGATTGACTGAGCTAATGCACAATGCCAACACCAGAGGATGTCCCAATTCCCTACGCCTCCCCCCCTCCCTCCCCACTCCTCCAAGAAAAAGTCATGGGACAAAGACTCAATCTGTGCTGGAGAGAAAGGATCCCACAACATGAAATTCAAATCAGTGTCAATAATATATGGATGCATATTCTTTATTTAATCAGTTTATGGGAGACAACGCTCCCCCATTTTGGTAGAGCTCACATATGCACCCCTACTCTCCTGTCCAATGATGCAATACCTGTAAGCACCAAGGAATAGAATACAGTGCAGTAGGATAGCCAACAATTGGTGTACACAAAGCTTGGGAGTGTCGGTTGTCCAGGCTACGCAACAGAGGTAAAAAACCGGCCAATGTACAGATCAACAATACTAAATATCACTGACCACATATTGGCTTCCTTACATCTCATGGCTCTGAAAAAAGCACCTGGAGGTGGAATTCTGTTGAATGGGAAATTCCAGATTCACTCTCTGTCCCTATCTCTCTCAAGAGGCTACTTCCTGTTTGTGTGTGAATCAACGTTTCCGAACATGCAGATGGAGGTTTTTCGTCTCTCCTCAAGATACTGTGTTCCTATTAGCTAATACTGGGAACAAAGGGAGTGCTGACGTAATTTCGATACCAGAAATAGGGGGAAATAATCAATTTGCACTAAACTGTCAGATTCGTTGTTTAAAAATTTACAGGAGTCAAATAGATCACTTAAAACGCTCACGACCACCTTGCTATGCTCCTTCTTAATAAAACATATTTTCAACATTTGAGTATCACATGTACATGCATGCAAATCAAGTAATTAAATTTCCACTACAAACAGATCATAGATATAAATATGGCTGAGGCGTTGTATGCACCAGCGTTTGAGAACCCAAGCACCCTCTTCCACTGCAATGTTTCCACTGAAAATATCATATGAAAAAAAAAAGTTCCTACCGTGACTGAGAAGTGTATGACATCTGCCATCCATCATGCTGCATCATCTACATCTACATCGATAGTCTACAAATCACATTTAACTGCCTGGCAGTGGTTCATCGAACCACCTTCACAATTCTTTATTATTCCAGTCTCATACAGCATACAGAAAGGACGAAAACCTAAATCTTTCCGTACGAGCCCTGATTTCCCTGTATTTCATCATGGTGATCGTTTCTCCCAATGTAGGTCGGTGTCAACAAAATATTTGCGCATTCTAGAGAGAAAGTTGGTGACTGGAATTTCGTGAGAATATTCCTCTGCAACGAAAAACTCCTTTGTTTTCATGATGTCCATCCCAAATCCTGTATCATTTTAGTGACACTTTGTCGTCTAGTTCACGATAATACAAACGTGCTGCCCTTCTTTAAACTTTTTGTATGTACACCGTCAGTCCTATCTGGTAAGAATCCCACAAGGCGCAGAGGAGGGCTAGCACAGTGTAGGGAGCCTCCTTAGTAGATCTGTTACATTTTGTAAGTGTCCTGCCAATAAAACGCAATCCTTGGTTAGCCTTCCCCACAACATTTTCTATGTTTTCCTTCCAATTAAGTTGTTCGTAATTGTGATTCCTACGTATCTAGTTGAATTCACTGCATTTTGTTTTGAGTGACTTATCGTGTAACCAAAGTTTCACGGATTTCTTTTAGAAGTCATCTGGATGACTTCACACTTTTCTTTATTTAGGGGCAGTTGCCAATTTTCGCACCATATCAATATCTTTTCTAAATCGGTTTTCAGTTTGTTTTGAACTCTTGGTGACTTTACTAGTCGATAAACGACAACGTCATCTGCAAACAACCTGAGCAAACAATCTGCTCATATTGTCTCTCATATCGTTTATGTACACTCCTGGAAATTGAAATAAGAACACCGTGAATTCATTGTCCCAGGAAGGGGAAACTTTATTGACGCATTCCTGGGGTCAGATACATCACATGATCACACTGACAGAACCACAGGCACATAGACACAGGCAACAGAGGATGCACAATGTCGGCACTAGTACAGTGTATATCCACCTTTCGCAGCAATGCAGGCTGCTATTCTCCCATGGAGACGATCGTAGAGATGCTGGATGTAGTCCTGTGGAACGGCTTGCCATGCCATTTCCACCTGGCGCCTCAGTTGGACCAGCGTTCGTGCTGGACGTGCAGACCGCGTGAGACGACGCTTCATCCAGTCCCAAACATGCTCAATGGGGGACAGATCCGGAGATCTTGCTGGCCAGGGTAGTTGACTTACACCTTCTAGAGCACGTTGGGTGGCACGGGATACATGCGGACGTGCATTGTCCTGTTGGAACAGCAAGTTCCCTTGCCGGTCTAGGAATGGTAGAACGATGGGTTCGATGACGGTTTGGATGTACCGTGCACTAGTCAGTGTCCCCTCGACGATCACCAGAGGTGTACGGCCAGTGTAGGAGATCGCTCCCCACACCATGATGCCGGGTGTTGGCCCTGTGTGCGTCGGTCGTATGCAGTCCTGATTGTGGCGCTCACCTGCACGGCGCCAAACACGCATACGACCATCATTGGCACCAAGGCAGAAGCGACTCTCATTCGTCCCTCCATTCACGCCTGTCGCGACACCACTGGAGGCGAGCTGCACGATGTTGGGGCGTGAGCGGAAGACGGCCTAACGGTGTGCGGGACCGTAGCCCAGCTTCATGGAGACGGTTGCGAATGGTCCTCGCCGATACCCCAGGAGCAACAGTGTCCCTAATTTGCTGGGAAGTGGCGGTGCGGTCCCGTACGGCACTGCGTAGGATCCTACGGTCTTGGCGTGCATCCGTGCGTCGCTGCGGTCCGGTCCCAGGTCGACGGGCACGTGCACCTTCCGCCGACCACTGGCGACAACATCGATGTACTGTGGAGACCTCACGCCCCACTTGTTGAGCAATTCGGCGGTACGTCCACCCGGCCTCCCGCATGCCCACTATACGCCCTCGCTCAAAGTCCCTCAACTGCACATACGGTTCACGTCCACGCTGTCGCGGCATGCTACCATTGTTAAAGACTGCGATGGAGCTCCGTATGCCACGGCAAACTGGCTGACACTGACGGCGGCGGTGCACAAATGCTGCGCAGCTAGCGCCATTCGACGGCCAACACCGCGGTTCCTGGTGTGTCCCCTGTGCCGTGCGTGTGATCAGTGCTTGTACAGCCCTCTCGCAGTGTCCGGAGCAAGTATGGTGGGTCTGACACACCGGTGTCAATGTGTTCTTTTTTCCATTTCCAGGAGTGTAGGTAAGGAACAGCATATGGCCTGTAACACTACCTTGAGAAATGCCAGAAATAACTTCTACTTGATGATTTTCTGTCAGTTACTACGATTTGTGACGTCTGTGATAGGAAATCACGAATCCAGTCAGATAACATAGACGATATTCCATAAGCACGCAATTTCACTACAAGCCTCTTGCGTAGTACAGTGTCAAAAGCCTTCCATAAATCAATAAATCCTAGTATTCCCACGCCTGGAGTACCAGTCACTCAAGGGCTGAAGTACCACCGTGGCTGCACAGCTATCAGATGATCAGTTTAAATGAGGGGGAATAATTGTCCAGCACAGACACTTGCCATATTGAATCTTCTCACTCAACACACACATCTGCTTCTGTCCCCACTCTAGCAGCATATTGGCTAGTTCACTATTCAGCTCTCCAGAGGGTGCTGCAAGGGCCACCACCCGGACTTTTTCACTACAGTTGTGGGCAAGAGCTGACTAGCCACTTTGTAGCCACTGCTCATGCCAGGATAAGCCGCCACTTCCGGTTGGTGACTGGCAACAGACACTGAAAGGCAAGCGGCAGCAGCTTGGATGTATATAGTAGTTCTAACTAATGCCACGCTGACACTGAACACCTAGTTTAAAAATCAACTTTGCTCTCTTCAAGTGTCTCGCCATAGTGACTGGGATAGAAAAAATGCAGGGGAAATGGGTGTCAGGTGTTAGAAATATTTTTCCTGTGTTGGGATATTAACAACATTGCATACCACGTGACTAATATATCAGAAAAAAACGCTGATTTAATATGACAGCATACTTGACTGCAGAACCGAGTAGCTTTAGGAGCGTGTGTTTATGTTCTACAGTCATTTCTCTCTTTCCAGTGTCTTTCGGGAATGGAATTAACACTAGATCTATACTACAGAATTAATAAAACATGCGATTTACATAACATGCTTCAAACTTTTTCCATCATGTGTGAACTACATGTTTCTTCCTCTTCCTAATCACCACAGCCCTTTAAAATGTATCAGGCTCATATCTGCTATAAACCAATAAAGCGTGGTAATCTCACCAGCATACATGCATCTAAAGAGATCATGATTAACTGGACGAGAGATGTAAGATTGGTACAGAACAGTCTTTTCATGATACCAGTCATGGTATTGGAATGAGAATGCAGATCTATATCATAAGCAACGGTTGGTTGTGCAAGTTTGTAAGACATGTTATGCTCTTCCTGCAAGCAAAGCATTGAAGTGTATTGATTACATTGCACTCAGATCATTCTGTTCTGTAACAAGACATCGAATATAGTGGTTGTACTGTGCTCCTACTTCTTATCAGTTCCAAGTTAAATCGGTCACAGTGTTGCAGGAAGGGTTGGTTAAAGACAGAGGAAGAGTTACAAGACGCATAGAGTGACCATCTAGAGTTATGCCCAGGATCAACAAATGCGAGAATACTTTGCAACTCCCATCCATGTAAGGAGAGACGTCCAATCGTAATAAAATTTTACCCATTTTATCAACTGTTTTGCCTAAGGAACTTTGTTTTTCACCTCCTCTCTGCTGATGGCTGATTCCTACACTAAGAAACAGTATTTTCGTTATGTGGTGAATGCAATGTAACAGGGTTCATGATGCATTTACATGCCTATAGCCCTCACCAAATAATGGAGGGGGGGGGGGTGGTTTAGCAATGATACAAAAATTGTGAATCGTGCTGCAGTCTCATTGGCTGATGGCATCACGAGATCGACGTGATGAGACGTTTTGCTGACATGACAAGTCGTCAAGACTGGTGGTTTCAAACTCGAGTACCTGGGTGAAATGCGTTTACTTTACGGGATATTTGGCAAAATTACGAAAATTTATGGAAAATACGTAAAACTGAAGAAAATACAAAAAAAATGTGGATGAATTAAGGTACTTAAATGCTCGCCTATGTGTACAAAAATCATCCCATTCCTCCACTGATGCGATTGACAAATGATGGTTCATTCTACCTATGGGTTTAAGTCCTGCAGAATACCCTCTTATTTCACTTGTGGTTAGGAATTGTAAGCCATAAAAATCAAAGACGCAATGTCTAAAGATTGAGCGATCATGATAACTGCCACTTAGGACACTGAAACAATGATATTATACTTGTGTGCGATATGCCTCGCCAATGTAAGAAGTCATTGATCCTAGTTTCTTTGAAAACAGAACACCAAGACATCTGCTACCCCGTCACTGTGGAACAAGAGTTTAAATGTAGAGGGCTGTTTCGAGATGCTCCAAAATGCTGCAGACTCTTCCAGTTTCCGTATGTTCTGATGTCTTCCACATTTTTGTCAATAAGGAACACCGCTTCTGTTTTTTTTTTCAGCCACTTCCACATTTTTGTCAATAAGAAACTGCTTCTGTTTTTTATTTCAACCATCTTGTGTGTTCTGTGTTAACTTACACCACATAAGAACCAGCTTTCTGTGAAACCCAATGGATCGAAACTTGTTAATACTGGTTTAGCACTGGATATAGATCTCCAAGTCATGACGAAAAACAAAACGTATGGCGGCATACAAAATTATAGTCATACACTGGTTGGATATGTTACAACAGAAAACCCGTATATCAAACTGCTTATGAAAGAACAACAAAGGAACTCTCTCTTGTGGTTGATAGTCTCTGGGATTAGGTCCTCATACAATAGAGGCATCAAAACTATACACAGGTCTGTGCAAACGATTTCGATCACTGGCCATCTGCTCCAATGGACGAATATGCGTATGTTTTATAGGATCATCATATACGCTAGATGTCAACATGCAGACGGTAATTGTTTTCGATATATCAGACGAAAGGGATGCATTAATATCTTATCAAATTCTCTATTGGGCGACAATACCGAAGCTTTTATAGTTTTTAGTTTTACACCGTTGGATGTTCTAAAAGTATTGTGTGTGTGTGTGTGTGTGTATGTGTGTGTGTGTGTGTGTGTGTGTGTGTGTGTGTGTGTGTGTGTGAGAGAGAGAGAGAGAGAGAGAGAGAGAGAGAGAGTGAGACAGAGAGAGAGAGAGAGAGAGAGAGAGAGAGAGAGAGACTGTGTGTTGTCAGCAGAGTCTCTGACACCCTTACACTGTCGTATTTCTAATACAGTAACCATAGGAATTCGAGAAAGGCAATCAGGACATGTACAGCGTCATACTTACGGGCTGTCATTCGATGTCGATGAATTGTAGGTGATATGCTTCTGAATTTCTTTGTGCAGTCCGTGTATACTATGCAATAATTGTAAATTTACTCTTATGTGTTAGTGTGCTAGTTTTCTCGATGTGATAGCTCTTTACCTAGCCAGTAACTGATGGTGGGCTAGACAGCCTACAAACTAATGGAACAGTGCTGTCAGAATGTAATAGGATATCGAGAGAATTAGCAAGGGTCTGCGACTTTGCGAGGGAACATCTCTTACTCGTGGAAATCATATGGATTCAAATGATATATTCCACAGACTGGAATATTCATTCGGATACGGCAGGCAAGTGGTGCTCTGGCGAAAGAGAAGTTGCGAGGTGAGATCTGTACCGCTTCTTCTAAGTGTTTTGGGAAGACATATTACAATCTCTCAGATAAATAGTGCTAAGTGACTGCAGTGGTAAAAGTAGGAGGCCATACAGAGATTTTTAGCAAGAGACAGCAGAAAGTCTGTCTCTTGTTTTCTCGATAAATAACAGGCAACATACTTTTGTGAGATTTGTGTGCCGATATGGATGGGGTGATATCTTAATAGATAGAGTAAATTTACATTTACACCAATATGCTTACTTCACAAGCCACCGTACGATGTACGGCAGAAAGCACCCTGTACCTCTATTAGTTGTTCCCTTTCCTTTTCCACTCTCAAACAGAGTGAGGGGAAAACACTGCCTATATGATCCTTATGAGCGTTAATTTCTTATATCTTGTCTTCATGGTCCTTTGCGAAATGTATGTTGGTGGCAGCAGAATCCTCCTGCAGTTAGCTTCAAGTATCGGTTCTCAACAGTGTTCCTCAAAAAGAATATTGTCTTCTACCGCAGGGATTTTCATTTGAGCTACATGGTGGGTGTCATCTTACAGCTGGAAAAAAATTACTCACCGTGCAAAGTGAATCACATGATCAGTTTAATTAATCAGTCTGTCAATTTGATATCAATGACATGCTACCGAGCAGATGTAAGTGAGGGCTACAGTAGCATATACACTCCTGGAAACGGAAAAAAGAACACATTAACACCGGTGTGTCAGACCCACCATACTTGCTCCGGAAACTGCGAGAGGGCTGTACAAGCAATGATCACACGCACGGCACAGCGGACACACCAGGAACCGCGGTGTTGGCCGTCGAATGGCGCTAGCTGCGCAGCATTTGTGCACCGCCGCCGTCAGTGTCAGCCAGTTTGCCGTGGCATACAGAGCTCCATCGCAGTCTTTAACAATGGTAGCATGCCGCGACAGCGTGGACGTGAACCGTATGTGCAGTTGACGGACTTTGAGCGAGGGCGTATAGTGGGCATGTGGGAGGCCGGGTGGACGTACCGCCGAATTGCTCAACACGTGGGGCGTGAGGTCTCCACAGTACATCGATGTTGTCGCCAGTGGTCGGCGGAAGGTGCACGTGCCCGTCGACCTGGGACCGGACCGCAGCGACGCACGGATGCACGCCAAGACCGTAGGATCCTACGCAGTGCCGTACGGGACCGCACCGCCACTTCCCAGCAAATTAGGGACACTGTTGCTCCTGGGGTATCGGCGAGGACCATTCGCAACCGTCTCCATGAAGCTGGGCTACGGTCCCGCACACCGTTAGGCCGTCTTCCGCTCACGCCCCAACATCGTGCAGCCCGCCTCCAGTGGTGTCGCGACAGGCGTGAATGGAGGGACGAATGGGGACGTGTCGTCTTCAGCGATGAGAGTCGCTTCTGCCCTGGTGCCAATGATGGTCGAACGCGTGTTTGGCGCCGTGCAGGTGAGTGCCACAATCAGGACTGCATACGACCGAGGCACACAGGGCCAACACCCGGCATCATGGTGTGGGGAGCGATCTCCTACACTGGCCGTACACCTCTGGTGATCGTCGAGGGGACACTGACTAGTGCACGGTACATCCAAACCGTCATCGAACCCATCGTTCTACCATTCCTAGACCGGCAAGGGAACTTGCTGTTCCAACAGGACAATGCACGTCCGCATGTATCCCGTGCCACCCAACGTGCTCTAGAAGGTGTAAGTCAACTACCCTGGCCAGCAAGATCTCCGGATCTGTCCCCCATTGAGCATGTTTGGGACTGGATGAAGCGTCGTCTCACGCGGTCTGCACGTCCAGCACGAACGCTGGTCCAACTGAGGTGCCAGGTGGAAATGGCATGGCAAGCCGTTCCACAGGACTACATCCAGCATCTCTACGATCGTCTCCATGGGAGAATAGCAGCCTGCATTGCTGCGAAAGGTGGATATACACTGTACTAGTGCCGACATTGTGCATGCTCTGTTGCCTGTGTCTATGTGCCTGTGGTTCTGTCAGTGTGATCATGTGATGTATCTGACCCCAGGAATGCGTCAATAAAGTTTCCCCTTCCTGGGACAATGAATTCACGGTGTTCTTATTTCAATTTCCAGGAGTGTATATGCTTTGGGAGTTGGAGCGGTAATCAGGCGATTTTTCGTCACGAAGAGATCTTGTAACGAAATTTCGATCTCCCACTTATACAGGGAGAAATGATCACCGTGATAAAATCAGATACATCACCGAATTGGCAATGTGATATGTAGTAGAAACCCGATATTTATAACTTCTCTGTGATGCTACCTTAAGAGACTTCATGTCTGACGAAGCATTTGGTTACTTTAACAGAGTTTGATGGTGAGGAAACAAACTGTGACAGAAGTGGAGCATGCTCTTAGTATTGTATCATGAGCCAAACTTGAGTTTAATATTCTAGTCCTGTGATGGCGGACGTAACAGATATTAAGCTGATTAGAATAGATTTTTTTACCTGAGGAGAGAATACTTACAGGAAAAATAGCCTGTGTCATACTGCTACAGAATTTTCACAACAAATAATGGTACTTTAGCCATGTTCAAACGTGTGTACCTTGAATTCTTCTGTCTTCGAAAATATCTTGTATAAAAGTGAGAAATCAGCATTTCGTCTTAGAAATACGAGGTGTATGGTCAAGAGCATCCTTGTCTCAGATTACGTAAGTGGATTTTTTAAAAAGGGGCTGTATGTCGGGGTTGGTTAGAACGTCCAAACCACTGCTGCTGCTCCGGCCAGCTGTCAACCAGAAATGGCACCTTAGCATTGCTTGACTGGCGGGTATAAAGAAAGAATTCCAGCTGTCGGCTAGTCGGCTCTTACCCACAGCCTTGGGGACAAGTCCCAGTGGCGGTCCTGTAAGCGCCCACTGGACAGCTCAAGAGTGAAGCAGCGAGTATGCTGGTAGACGGCGACAAAAGCCAACGTTTGTATTGTGTGAGAGGATTCAATATTGCGTGTGTTTGTGCTGGACAATTATTCCCCCTCATGTAAACTGATCGGTTGACAGCTGGGCAGCCAAGGTGATACTCTCCAGCCCCTGGGCGTCAGTATGGCAGGCATGCAAATACCACAAGGTTGGTGTTTAACTGTTGATGTGGTTGATGCGCACAGTACAGTTGCTTCTCCACAGTTTGGTGCGGTCACGAACCCATTAGCATAGAGTGCATGGTGTGGTTGAGTGGACGGTGTGTGCTTTATGACCACGATCAAGATCACAATCGTTACGTTTTATTAGCCAATTGTGTTTTACTGAAATGTTGCAGTGGAAGAGAGGGTGCTTGTGTTCTCAAATGTTGAGGCATGCAAGACTTTAGATATATTTAGTACTACAATCTTTTTGTGGCGGTAATGTAATTACTTGATTTGCATAATGTTTACATGTGATACTCCAACGTTGAAAATATGTTTTTTATTAAGAAGGATCATCGTAAGGTGGTGATGAGCGTTTTAAGTGATCTGTCTGACTCCTCTAGAATAGTAAACAATTAATTTCATAGCGTAGTGAAAATGGTCTATTTCCCTCTATTTCTGATATCGAAATTGCGTCAGCTCTCCCTTCGTTCCCAGCATTAGCCGATAGCAACACAGTACTCTGAGGAAAAATGAAAATCTCCGTCTGTATGTTTGGAAACATTGGTTCAAACACAAACAGGAAGTAGTTCCAATGGTTGAAATGGCTCTAAGCACTATGGGACTTAACATCTGAGGTCATCAGTCCCCTAGACTTAGAACTACTTAAGCCTAACTAACCTAAAGACATCACACACATCCATGGCCAAGGCAGGATTCGAACCTCTGACCGTAGCAGCATTGCAGTTCCGGACTGAAGTGCCTAGAGCCACAAGACCACAGCAGTCGGCAGACAGGATGTAGTCACTTCAGAGAGACAGCAATGAATCTGGAATTTCCCAATCGCCATTCGACAGAATGCCACCACCTGATGCTTGTTCAGAGCCATGAGATCAAAGAAGGCCGACATCTGGTCAGTTGTCAGTGATATTTAGTGTTGCTGATCTGTCATTAGGACAATGGGCAGTTTTATATCTGGTATTTCTGTCTGTAATTAGGACACTGGGCAGTTTTTCACCTCTGTGGCGAAGCTTGGACAGCAGAGACCCCCATGCATTGGGGACCCCAAAAATTGGCTATTATACGGCACTTCATTCTGTTCCTTAGTGCTTTCAGGTATTACATCATGGGAAGGGGTAGTGGGGGTGCAGATGTGAGCTCTACCCAAATAAGGGAGCCCTGTCTCCTGTAAACCGATTAAATAAAGAATATAAATGAATATATTATTGACACTGATTTGAATTTCGTATCATGAGGTTCTTCCACTGTAGCACTGAGTCGTCTGTTCATATATCCATATGTAGGTGGAGAATGGGTGAGGCAGGGGAAGTGAGGGCTGGGGGATTTCCCAGAGGAATAGGGGTTAACTAATTAATCAATTTAATTAATCAATTAATTTATTCTCAGAAATGTGCTTGTATTGGCGAGAGGCAGGAGGGAGGAGATGGGGATTATCCAGAGAGATGGGTAAGGAGGAAGGAGAGGGGGATGTTGGACTTCTTGGAAGGATGACGTATCAGCAGAGGGTCAAAAATCAACTGACATAACAAAAAGGGGAGTGGGAGGTATTAGATGGAAAACCACTTAGCAGAACAATAGGTTAAGCAGTACAGGATTCTCGCTAGTTATGATCTTGTACCGTTATATGTAGATTTATATGGAACCGAACTTGGTCCTTAATCAGTCACAATTCACTTTACTCATTGTCAACCCATTTAACTTTCATTATTCTTTTCACTGCGAGCAACGAGTCGGCTTTGGAGATTCAGTTATTGATGGAAAGCGACGAACTTAGTTTACTATAACACTGTATGCATAAATATTTCCGTGTATATTTATGTGTGAGCTATTGCCCAACCATAATATAATCCTTAACTCACACAGTCCTAGGTGAAAAACGATCATCAGTACCTTATTACTGTGTGATTGCATGGAATTAGTATTTTTTATGTGTTTTCCATGTAAATTTATTTTCAGAAGTACCCTCCAGCTGCTAAATAAGTCTTAGTTAAGCAGCTACTCAAGCCATTAAACATCGCCGCAACGTACATCCCAGCACTCCTTCACTCCTCCTATAATTTCTAATCTCATTTAGTCAGTGAGAGAAAATTACTTGGAATGTTTAGTCATGTGCGATCGGTCGCTCTGGGGTTCACTAATGAAATATCTTTTGCACAGTTTTTTCTTAGGATAAAAACGACAGGTAATATTCGATTGACATTCATGGAACTACAGATGACTTGGAAGGCAGATAATATTAAGTACTGTATTTGTGCAACAGATATCTCTAAGGTACGAAAAGGCCTTCCTTTAAGGCGAAACACAGTCCCACCATAAAACAGGTGGAGTATCTTAATGTGTATACAGAGTGAACCAGAACCCCATCGAGTGATGAATTAACTACTTAAGTAAGTATATTAAACACATAGAATACACGTAAAGTCAGGATATAACTAAACAGTTAATCCCCAATATTTATTGTAATTATTCAAAGAAAATCGAATTTATAATCAATCCTTAATTAATATAGTAAGAAAATGGATGAAACATGGGGATCTATGACTGAAAGGGCATGCGCTATTAGGGAATCTTTGTCTACCATGGATGATAATATTACAAGTGCTGTAGAGAACGTTTGACCGCTCGAAGTTATGCTATCGATGATAAGATTATTAGTGTTCTAGAGAACGCTTTGACTGCTCAGAGTGATACTATGGACGATAAGATTAAAAGTACCGTAGAGAACGCTTTGACTGTGTAGAGAAATGCCATAGAAGATAAGTTTAAGAATGCTTTAATCGATCATTGCGCTGCCCTTAGAGATGCTATGGCTGTTCAAAGTGAGGCTATGGATGATAAGATTAAGAATGCTTTGACGGATCATAGTGCGGATTGGAGTATGCTGTGACGGAGAATATGAGAGAGGTGTTTAAGAACGAGTTTCAGGAAGTAAAGACAGGAATTGTAATTTTGGAAACAGAGATAGCGGCTGTGAATAGACGACTGGAGAAACATATTAGAGGTTCTTGGGAGGAAAAGGATAATATGCAGACCCAAATAAATCAAACAATTGAAGAGCCTTGTAATTTTAAGATTACTCTCAAGCAAGAACGTGATGTTGGAACTGAAGAGATTAAAAATGATGTAAATAATAAACTCGACAAGTAGTAGATCATATAGATGAATAAGTAGGAGAGTGAAGGCCGTTTTGGCGAAGTTAAGAAACAGTTAAATAATTTAGACCTACAATGTGATACTGATAGATTAGATTTAGAGAAAGTAAAAGACGAAATCGCTAATCTATTCCCTTCTAAGGAGAGAAACATACAGAGAGAGAAATGAAACTAAATTATCTGACACTAACGGGCAGGAACTGTTGTGGTCAATTAACAACAGGAATACTGATGCTATGTCACTGAGGTTATATCAAGGTCATAAAACCAGCAGTGACAACGATATGCCTCACAGTAATGTAAAACAAGGATGATAATCAGGAGAGAGTAATATCCGTTCAGCTAGAGAATGGTGGGAAGAATTTCAGTTTGAAAGCAAGAGTGGACTGTCTAGAAAGTTGTAGAAATTTGAGCAAGGGAATGGGTTACACCCTATAATTTTTTTAAAGGTTTGAAAATACAGTGTCGGGTTCATGGAATAATGAGCAGAAAATAATATAGCCATTAGTACACCTGGAAGCACAAGCCACGAACTAGGCTACATAGCATCTATTAGTGAGTTTTGATGTGGTATCTCTGTTTACGCAAGTTCCTCTAGAAGAGTCGCTTAATTTGATTAGTAAAAAACTGGATGAAGAGTTGGTGAAGCTTTGTCGTCATGTGCTGACATCCACATATTTTTATTCAACGGCAACTTTTTTGAACAGAATGACGGAGTGGCTATGGGTAGTCCTTTATCACCTATAGTCGCCAATTTATTTATGGAGGACTTCGAGGATATGGCACTAAAGACTTCAGCTTTGCAACCAACGTGCTTCTGGAGATACGTGGATGATACGTTTTTCGTTTGGCCGCATGGACGTGACTCTCTTAATAGATTTTTGGACCATTTCAACTGTCTTCATCCCCGCATCAAATTTACCATGGAGGTCGAAAGTGATGGGATGCTTCCATTTTTAGACGTTATGGTTTATAAAAAACCAGATGGTACTTTGGGACACAGTGTTCACCGAAAGCCGACGTACACAGATCAGTATCTGCATTCCACAAGTTGTCATCCACCCTACCAACGCAGTGGCGTCCTCAGGACTTTGGTACGGAGAGCATATGCCTTTTTCCGACGCGGACAGCTTAACCCGAGAACTTGCGCATTTGGTGGCTGTTTTTAAGGATAATGGATACTCCGAGAAGCAGATTCGTCGGGTTATGGAGTTTGGACCATCTCTGGAGGTGCAGGAAGAGGAACATGGATCGGTGGCCTTTCTTCCCTATGCAGGAGGTATATCGTTTAAGATTGGACGAATTTTAAGGAATTTTAACATCAAAAGTGTGTTCCGACCGCCTTCTAAGATTAGGGCACTACTTGGCTCTGTAAAAGATGATCTGGGGCTTAGGAAACCCGGTGTATACAAAATTCCGTGTCAGTGTGGGAAAACTTACATTGGTCGTTCGATTCGCACAGTTCATGACAGGTGTGTGGAACACCGACGCCATACGAGGCTACAACAGCCGGAAAAATTGGCAGTAGCAGAACACTGTTTAAATGAGGGACACGGCATGAAATATGACGAAACGGTGGTAGTTGCCAACATTTCCAGTTTTTGGAATAGTGTTTATAAAGAGGCAATTGAAATTAGGTTGGCGGATAATTTAATCAATAGAGACAATGGGTTTCCTCTGAGCAGGACGTGGAATCCGGTACTATCCGGCATCAAAATTGAACGTTCTTCGGTGCGACCATGAGTGCGATGTATCGTTGCCGCAAAGTTCTACCAGGGGCGGCGCCCCTTCCCTGTCTTGGAGGGCAGCAACTGTGACGGGCGGCGCACGCGCCGTGTACTGCACGGTGGGCTATATAGGACGTCATTTTGCAGCCAGGCGTTAGTTCTCAGTGGGACTCATCAGCAAGCAGCATTCTCCTGAAGATGGTGACCAGTTGGATCGCCGAAATATCGAGTCAAGTTGATTTTAGGATCCGGCAGCAAACCCGAAGAGATTTTCAAGACTTATTACGCCGGGAAAGCCTACGAAGTCACATCATTATGAATTAACTGATGGAGCAGTTTTGTAAAAGTTTTGGCCTACAGGTTAGCAATGTAAGTAGTTATTTGAGCGTATGATGTCCAGCGTATATAACGGAATATGGGGGGTGCGGGATTTCAAACAATATTTCGAATGACATCTAGGAAAGGCACAATTGTTAGATAAAAAGTTAAATAAAATGCGCTTAATAAAAGGTCTGATTAGTCAAGTACCAACATATGTCAGGGAGAAAATGATAGGTAAAGATTACACAAAACATATGAAAATTTACAATATTTGGGTGAACTAGATATTTTAAGTAAAGTGAAGGAAGATGAATGGGCTTAGAAATGAAGGAATGGGGTTTCAGATCACAAATGTGATGTAAATGGGAAGAGGGAAAGTGTTAGAAAACATAATCAGTATTGCAAAACTAAGAGAGTAAAATACTCCAATAATTAACATGGTAATGGTCAGGGAAATCGATGAGTTAATAGTAATTACCAAAGACCATACATGAAAGATCAGAATGACTGAGGATATCCGATAGGAGCAATTGGGATCAAACCTGTGGAAAACGAAGAACGTCCTTCGGCCAGGCCCATGATGTAGAACCTAGATATAGAAACGGGGGGCCCGGGGTTGCTTAGTGTGCAAATCTTGAACCAAGACCAATTGTTAAGAGAAGAATTATTGGATGAAAGGGAATTTTAGCGGCAGGAAGAGGCGATAAAACCAATAACATCTGGAAAAATGGGCTCAATAACAATCCAGATGATTGGATAGCCATATTAGTGTTATAAATGGAAGTACTTAAAATCAGTTAAGACAAAGTGCACATTATCCTACTGTACCAGTGGAAAGAACATGAGTAATAGGTATTTGCACGAGCTGAAGGAAACCAATTAAAGAAAAGAAGTTATTCACAGTTTCTTTGGGAAACTTGAAGTTCATCCATAATTTCTAAGTAACGTCAAATTTAAGTGTTCCCATATTACACTCCTGGAAATTGAAATAAGAACACCGTGAATTCATTGTCCCAGGGAGGGGAAACTTTATTGACACATTCCTGGGGTCAGATACATCACATGATCACACTGACAGAACCACAGGCACATAGACACAGGCAACAGAGCATGCACAATGTCGGCACTAGTACAGTGTATATCCACCTTTCGCAGCAATGCAGGCTGCTATTCTCCCATGGAGACGATCGTAGAGATGCTGGATGTAGTCCTGTGGAACGGCTTGCCATGCCATTTCCACCTGGCGCCTCAGTTGGACCAGCGTTCGTGCTGGACATGCAGACCGCGTGAGACGACGCTTCATCCAGTCCCAAACATGCTCAATGGGGGACAGATCCGGAGATCTTGCTGGCCATGGTAGTTGACTTACACCTTCTAGAGCACGTTGGGTGGCACGGGATACATGTGGAAGTGCACTGTCCTGTTGGAACATCAAGTTCCCTTGCCGGTCTAGGAATGGTAGAACGATGGGTTCGATGACGGTTTGGATGTACCGTGCACTATTCAGTGTCCCCTCGACGATCATCAGAGGTGTACGGCCAGTGTAGGAGATCGCTCCCCACACCATGATGCTGGGTGTTGGCCCTGTGTGCCTCGGTCGTATGCAGTCCTGATTGTGGCACTCACCTGCACGGCGCCAAACACGCATACGATCATCATTGGCACCAAGGCAGAAGCGACTCTCATAGCTGAAGACGACACGTCTCCATTCGTCCCTCCATTCACGCCTGTCGCGACACCACTGGAGGCGGGCTGCACGATGTTGGGGCGTGAGCGGAAGACGGCCTAACGGTGTGCGGGACCGTAGCCGAGCTTCATGGAGACGGTTGCGAATGGTCCTCGCCGATACCCCAGGAGCAACAGAGTCCCTAATTTGCTGGGAAGTGGCGGTGCGGTCCCGTACGGCACTGCGTAGGATCCTACGGTCTTGGCGTGCATCCGTGCGTCGCTGCGGTCCGGTCCCAGGTCGACGGGCACGTGCACCTTCCGCCGACCACTGGCGACAACACTGATGTACTGTGGAGACCTCACGCCCCACGTGTTGAGCAATTCGGCGTTACGTCCACCCGGCCTCTCGCATGCCCACTATACGCCCTCGCTCAAAGTCCGTCAACTGCACATACGGTTCACGTCCACGCTGTCGCGGCATGCTACCAGTGTTAAAGACTGCGATGGAGCTCCGTATGCCACGGCAAACTGGCTGACACTGACGGCGGCGGTGCACAAATGCTGCGCAGCTAGCGCCATTCGACGGCCAACACCGCGGTTCCTGGTGTGTCCGCTGTGCCGTGCGTGTGATCATTGCTTGTACAGCCCTCTCGCAGTGTCCGGAGCAAGTATGGTGGGTCTGACACACCGGTGTCAATGTGTTCTTTATTCCATTTCCAGGAGTGTACTAGGCATAGATTGGATCAGTAAAAATCTAATAGTAATAGATTTGGAAAATATGAAGATAAAATTTCCCATGTAACAAACACAGGAAATTAGTTTCATTAAAGGGGAAAGCACAGACTAGAGAGTAAATCAGATGATGTTTGGGCAAATTCAGACATTGGTGTGATGTCGTGTAAGAAAGAAAATAAAAGGAAAGCAGATGTAAACCTGTCAGAAGGTACATTTAGTATTAATGATAAAATATGTGAAAGCCAGGCAGGAAGGAAGAGGTAAAAATCGTAATGAGTAGATCACAAAAAGTATTTTTTGGACAAACCTGGTATAATTAAAGACTATGAGTGTAAATTAAAAATTAAGGCATTACAACCATTCTTTAAAAAACCATACTCAATACTTTAGCATTTAAGGAAACCACTACTATGGAAATCAATAAAATGATTGACCAAAATATAATCAAGAGATCTATTAGTGCATTTTATAATCCCTGTTGGTGGTAAAGAAACAATGTGGCAACATGAGATTAGTTCAGTACGGATTAACATTAAATCAGTATACTGAAATGGAAAGGGACTGACCAGTACCAATAGAATAAATTTCGTCAAAATTAGAAGGCATTAAGTATATGACATCTATGGACCTTACATTTGGCTACTGGCAGCTCGCAGTACATTCCAGCTTACGACAGGTAACAGTCTTCATTTTTGAAGGAACTTCATACGAATTTAAAGAGCTATCTTTCAGGTGGAACGTGTTAGCTTGTGAGTTCATGAGAGCATCTGATGAAGATCTAGGGTGTGAACTAGTCGAGAAAATAGTGTATAGAAGATGTGTTAATAGTAACAATATCCTAGACTGCACACATCAAGCTGTTACACCAAGTGTTAGAAAGGTTTCTTGATGTGGGAATCGCTATAAAATTGGGTGAGTCTGTTTTGGGAGCAAAGAAAGTAAAACACTTAGGACACACCATTGATAGTAAAGGGGTAAGACCAGATCCAAAGAAACTGGAAGCTATAGCGACATGGCGCTATCCTAGAATATTAAATGGGAATGGAGTCAAAAGGAATGTGAAAAGTTTGACCAGATAAAATGGGATTTACTTACATTATCGCACCATCCTTGTAAGGACGATGATTTTAAAATATCCATTGACGTCTCTTCCTGTGGGATAGCTTGAGAGATTTTTTAAAGGGAATTATTTAGTGTATATGGTGAATATAGAAGTATTGCATTTGCATTAATCGACAATTAATGCATTGGATTTTATTTTTGCAGCAACTTGATTTTTAATTAAGATATGTAAAGGGAAGTGAAAATATAGTTACAGACATTCTCTCTAAGTTATCCATGGGATTAGAAAATTTACCTACTTTAGAAGAGGGAGGTAAAGAAATACATATCTATTTTTAAAATTACAGAATACAAAGTGCTATGAAAAGAAATTAGCAGATACAGTTGTGGGGGAACAAAATAAAGGTAAGCATGTAGGAGGGATAATAGATCTACTGGAAAAGAACACTGTAACTAGAGAAAGGAAATATCACTGACTGCTATTCAAGGGAATATTGTATTGGCACAACCAAGTTGGGGGCAAGAGGTGGCGAATTTGTGTCCCTGAGCATGCACTAGATGAGCTAGTTACTTGTATACATGAATGACACAGTTTTTTTGTATAAAAATTGCCTACAAAATATTAATAAATCCATGAACACGGCAGTCAGAAGCAACATCAGACGCAGTCAAATATGTCAAAGGCTAAAAATACAAGTATTCCATTTAAATTTATGCTGTAACCGATAATACCTAAAGGAATGTGGGCTCTCATTGCCGTCATTTTTTATGGCCCATTAGTGAAAGGAAAAGGTAAAATGTCTTATATTTTCGTAGTGTTAGACTGCTGCTCAAAATTTGTTAGACAATATCCTTTAAAGTCGGCTACAGCTGAAGGAATAATTCGATATCTTAAGAATGATTACTTTGTTAAGTATGAAGTACCGAAAAGGCTATTATCTGATAATGATCGTCATTTCTGTGGAGACTTATTTAAGGAATCCTTAGTCATTATAATCTAAAACAAGAGAAAATTTCGGTGTACCACCCACCAGAATCCGGTAGAGAGAACTATGAAACAAATCGGACGCCTTTGTAGTACATACTGCAACAAACGACACAGCGAATGTTCCGAAATGACTGGCGAATTCGAAACCATACTGAATGAACTACCATATCCAAGCACAGGTTCAGCGCCTTACGAAATTGTGGGCCAAAAGATTATAGGAGAACCATTATTAATTAAGTTATTATGGCCCCCAGGACACCAAACGCAAAATCATATATAAAAGAAACAAGTTAAGCAAAACCTTATTTCAAGTGCGAAAAGTCGATTAAAGAGACATAATGTAAATACCAGAATACTCAAATTTTGCAAAGGGGATGTAATATTGGATAAGGCTCATGGACACAGTTCAAAACTCGAAAGGAAATCGGCATATTTTGTTTAAGAAACAATGGTCCGTGGGAAGTAACTCGCAAGCCACACCTGAAAGCACTGAAACTTAGAGATCATAAGGCAGTAAAGATTAAAGGTTTACTACAATATAGAGAATGTTAGAAAATACAAGATGAATTGGTTAATGACTGGAGCCTGCCGAGGTGGCCGAGCGGTTCTAGGCGCTACAGTCTGGAACGGTGCGACCGCTACGGTCGCAGATTCGAATCATGCCTCGGGCATGGATGTTTTTGTTGTCCTTAGGTTAGTTAGGATTGAATAGTTCTAAGTTCTATGGGACTGATGACCTCAGATGTTAAGTCCCATAGTGCTGAGAGCCATTTGAACCATTTTTTTAAACACTGGAAAATAATAACAACTTGAGACTTTTCGCTGTCAAAAGAGAGGAAGCAGGAGGATTAGTGTATAAAGTATTCCATGTTCAAAAGAAAAAGAAGAAAAAAGTTAGAAGCTGGGAATCAGCTAAGGACACAAAACGTAATAGACCACTCTGTATAAAATTGCTTACTAAGATTCTCTAAAGGAGGACTAATTTTTATCATAGACGTGAAGAATTTTCCTAAAAAGGTATACAAAGTAATGCAAGTGACAATTCCATCAAATAATGTAAAATTGTTGGTTCTAAGAAATTCCAAATAGCAGTTTACACTATGGTAAGCGCTGGGGTATAAAATAAGAGGTTCTGACTTACAGGATAATGAATACGAAGGAGTTTCTGTATCTATAGATGCACTAAATGGTGCAGAAAGAAAGTACATACAGTAAGGCGTATCCTAGGTATGATAACTGTCCAGGGACATGTAGCAAACAGTATGGATAACGTAGTTAGGCTTGTGAGATTCAATTTACTAATGAAAGGTGTAAGTAAAGATGATCATTATTTTAATGTAGAAATAAATGGAAGGACAGTTAGGTATAAGACGATTTATAGGCATGAATGGCCGAGGTTTAGAAAAAAAAGTATTGTGAGGGAAGGTGGTTCTCAGCGAGTAAGAATAATTGTTTTGCATGCTGCTCTCCTTTCACTGGATAATGACACAGGGACATCTGCTACTGAGTATGCTACTTCAGGTCAGAGCATGGTAAGAAAGTGATATGCTAAGAGTATACAAGTTACCGTACAACGAAATTCCCTGGAAGATTGTAGTTGCTATTTAGTACGCCTAGCGATAATAATACGGTAAGAGAATAACAGGATTTTTATGGATCAAAGTATAACCGAAATTACGTTAAAATCAGTATATACGTTGCACTAACTGGAACTCACAATATCTAACCTTCTAAGGCAGAAACAGCCTTAGAGGGTTAGATGTTGTGAGAGATTACAAATGCTTCCTTTTTATGTTACTTGAGAACCGAAGCACTCATTGCAACTAGAAAAACAAAATATAAGATTATTAGCTGATACTTAAACAGATGAAACTGTCTCTGCTAACGAGACGGTTAGAAAAGACAAGTAGATACCTACAATCGAATAGAATAAGATTCATAGATAATGGTACACAGTATGTATGTACGTAACAAATTATAATTGTTAATGTAAAATGGGAACGTTTGAAATAATAATTTAAGGATGGAGCTGTTGGACACACAATAGCTATTGAAAGCGCAATAATATCTACAATACTGTACCGAAAGTGTAGAAAAACGATGTTGCTAAATTACTCAGTGTTCATGAGCGAAAATTGAAGTATGATACAATTAGGTATATTGAACCGCTGGAGGGGGGGGGGGGGGGAGGGTATGTTCTGATATTCTTGGGTGAATATAGCACATTTTTTGCCGATCAGCACTGCCTTCCCTCAAGAACGCTGTTCGATGTATGATCTAGTGGTGAGAATAATACAATATATGAAGTACCTTGTAGTTAACGAGTGTTGTGGTTAATTTTCATAAGCGTAATAGGTTAAAACTATAGAAAAGATGTACTGTGTAGTGATTTTTCTGTGTTCTCACGTTCCACGCGTTCGAGGACGCTGAAACAACGACGGCGGACTGCCAGCAGCACGACGAGGGGCAGCTTCGGAAGATGGTCGCTGTACGCGCCGAGCAGCGAGCCGATTCGACACCGAATAAACTATAACATTGTTATCGTAATTTAGTTCAGTTCATGTTTGTTATCCATTGAAGTCAGCCGTTGGCTGGAAATGTAAAGCATACTATGTATATTGTGAAGAATTACCAATGAACTAACGGAGGAAATAATTATTGCGAAAAAAAACTGGTGTTGAAGATTTCTTATTTTGGAAGTGTGCCTGTTTGAAGTTGGTTATTAAAACTGAATGAAGATCCAAATCAGCTAAAAAGGAGAGATAATGGGTTAAATAATACGCTACCAAGAAACATTCGAAAATCATATGATTGCGCAGTTTGTTTTTGCGTAAGGAGCGATTAATTGGTGCTCATGATCGTGAGTGAATTTTTGTGAAAACAGTGGGAATAGTTGAAGTCAATCTGAAAATTTTTGACACTTTTTTAAAGTTTATTGAAAGTTAATAGCGAAAAATGAAGTATTTTCACATTAATGTTACGCGAATCTGAGATACGCTTAACGCTATTGCTCTCTCGACTGTTTAATAATACGCGCGAACATCTCTTGCCTTGACAACAGAAACTAACAGCAATATATCCATATATGAAAAGTAGCAGCAGCGCGGGATTAGCCGAGCGGTCTCGGGGCGGTGCAGTCACGGACTGTGCGGCTGGTCCCGGCGGAGGTTCGAGTCCTCCCTCGCGCATATGTGTGTGTGTGTTTGTCCTTAGGATAATGTAGGTTAAGTAGTATGTAAGCTTAGAGACTGATGCCTTAGCAGTTAAGTCCTATAGATTTCACACACTAATGAAAAGTAGCTTGAGACTGATATTTACTACATGAATCTTTACGAGAGTAAAAGCTGTTAGTGCTCGTTTGCCCTTTCTGAAAATAAGAACATGCAAAAGTTAGAGAATAATTGTTCGGAAGAGACGACGTTAAATGTCGGCCCACTCAGTATAACTGATAGGACGGTCAGGCTGATCTGTGGATACATTTCTTTGACCAGTAGGTGTCCAGGCATCCGGGCGTCGTAATCGACAAGTTTGGGGGCTGTTCAGGAATATTTTCTGAGTATTTTGCTATGTGGAACCTATGTCCTTCCGACGCGTTACGTAGTAATACAATGAGGTGACAAACATCGTGGGATACTTCCTAAAATCCTGTCGGACTTCCTTTTGCGCCACGTAGTGCAGCAACTCGACGTGGCGTGGACTCAAGAACTCTCTGAAGTCCCCTGCAGAAACATCGAGCCATGCTGCCTCTACAGCCGTCCACAACAGCGTAAATTTTGGCGGCGCACAATTTTGTGCACGAACTGACATCTCGATCATGTCCCATAAATGTTAGACCCTACATGAACCATGGACCTTGGCGTTGGTGGTGAGGTTTGGGTGCCTCAGCGATACAGACAGCCGTACCGTAGGTGCAAACACAACGGAAGGGTATCTGTTGAGAGGCCAGACAAACGTGCGGTTCCTGAAGAGGGGCATCAGCCTTTTCAGTAGTTGCAGGGGCAACAGTCTCGATGATTGACTGATCTGGCCTTGTAACTAACCAAAACGGCCTTGCTGTGCTGGTACTGCGGACGCTCAAAGTAAGGGGAAACTACAGCCGTAATTTTTCCCGAGGGCAATCAGCTTTACTGTATGATTAAATGATGGCGTCCTCTAGGGTAAAATATTCCGGAGGTAAAATAGTCCCCCATTCGGATCTCCGGGCGGGGACCACTCACGAGGATGACGCATTATTGTGGTCAAGATAGACACGAAAGCCACGCCTACCACACTAGTACAAGTCCATATGCCAACTAGCTCTGCAGATGACGAAGAAATTGAAGAAATGTATGATGAAAGAAGAGAAATTATTCAGGTAGTGAAACGAGACGAAAATTTAATAGTCATGGGTGACTGGAATTCGGTAGTAGGAAAAGAGAGAGAGAAGGAAACGTAGTAGGTGAACATGTATTGGGGATAAGAAATGAAACAGGAAGCCGCCTGGTAGAATTTTGTACAGAGCATGGCTTAATCATACCTAACACTTGGTTCAAGAATCATAAAAGAAGGTTCTATACATGGAAGAAGCCTGGAGATACTGAAAGGTCTCAGATAGATTGTATAATGGTAAGACAGATTTAGGAACCAGATTTTAAATTGTAAGATATTTCCAGGGGCAGAGGTGGACTCTGACCACAATCTGTTGGTTATGAACAGAAGATTAAAACTGAAGAAACTGCAAAAAGGTGGGAATTTAAGGAGATGGCATCTGGATAAACTGACTAAACCAGAGGTTGTACAGAGTTTCAGGGAAAGAAAGGATCGGCTGGTGGGGCATGTTCTGAGGCATCAAGGGATCTCCAATTTAGTATTGGAGGGATGAAGTAGTGAAGGCAGCAGAGGATCGAGTAGGTAAAAAGACGAGGGCTAGTAGAAATCCTTGGGTAACAAAAGAAATATTGAATTTAATTGATGAAAGGAGAAAATATAAAAATGCAGTAAATGAAGCAGGCAGAAAGGAATACAAACGTCTCAAAAATGAGATCGACAGGAAGTGCAAAATGGCTAAACAGGGATGGCTAGAGGACAAATGTAAGATTTTAGAGGCTTATCTCACAATCGGTAAGATAGATACTACCTACAGGAAAATTAAAGAGACCTTTGGAGAAAAGAGAACCACTTGTATGAATATCAAGAGCTCAGATGGAAACCCAGTTCTAAGCAAAGAAGGGAAAGCAGAAAGGTGGAAGGAGTATATAGAAGGTCTATACAAGGGCGATGCACTTGAGAACAATATTATGGAAATGGAAGAAGATGTAGATGAAGATGAAATGGGAGATATGATACTGCATGAAGAGTTTGACAGAGCACTGAAAGACTTAAGTCGAAACAAGGCCCCGGGAGTAGACCACATTCCATTAGAACTACTGACAGCCTTGGGAGAGCCAGTCATGACAAAACTCTCCCATCTGGTGAGCAAATTGTATGAGACAGTCGAAACACCCTCAGACTTCAAGAAGAATATAATAATTCCAATCCCAAAGAAAGCAGGTGTTGACAGATGTGAAAATTACCGAACTATCAGTTTAATAAGTCACAGCTGCAAAATACTAACGCGAATTATTTAGAGACGAATGGAAAAACTAGTAGAAGCCGACCTCGGGGAAGATCAGTTTGGATTCCGTAGAAATACTAGAACACGTGAGGCAATACTGACCTTACGACTTATCTTAGAAGAAGGATTAAGAAAAGGCAAACCTACGTTTCTAGCATTTGTAGACTTAAAGAAAGCTTTTGACAATGTTGACTGGAATACTCTCTTTCAAATTCTGAAGGTGGCAGGGGTAAAATACAGGGAGCGAAAGGCTATTTACAATTTGTACAGAAACCAGATGGCAGTCATAAGAGTCGAGGGGCATGAAAGGGAAGCAGTGGTTGGGAAAGGAGTGAGACAGGGTTTAGCCTCTCCCTGATGTTATTCAATCTGTATATTGAGCAAGCAGTAAAGGAAACAAAATAAAAATTTGGAGTAGGTATTAAAATTCATGGAGAAGAAGTAAAAACGTTGAGGTTCGCCGATGACATTGTAATTCTGTCAGAGACGGCAAAGGACTTGGAAGAGCAGTTGAACGGAATGGACAATGTCTTGAAAGGAGGATATAAGATGAACATCAACAAAAGCAAAACGACGATAATGGAATGTAGCCGAATTAAGTCGGGTGATGTTAAAGGATTAGATTAGGAAAAGCGTCAGGAAATTGTTTCTGAAAGTATTTGAATCGAGTGTGGCCATGTATTGAAGTGAAACATGGACGATAAGTAGCTTGGACAAGAAGAGAATAGAAGCTTTCGACATTTGGTGCCACAGAAGAATGCTGAAAATTAGATGGGTAGATCACATAACTAATGAGGAGGTTTTGAATAGAATTGGGGAGAAGAGGAGTTTGTGGCACAACTTGACTAGAAGAAAGGATCGGCTGGTGGGGCATGTTCTGAGGCATCAAGGGATCTCCAATTTAGTATTGGAGGGCAGCGTGGAGGATAAAAATCGTAAAAAGAAACAACATAATCCAGAAACAAAGCACTCTATGATATATCCTCCTGGGACTACATTCATCGGCCGTGAAATAGACCCCCCACTCACCCGACTGTGGACGGGGGAGTCTCAGAGTGGGTTAATAATACTAAGCAAGACAAAAATAACATTAATGCCAAAAATCACATAAACAAATCATAACATGGAATGTGAAATCACTGGGAGTTTGTAGTAAACTAGATAATATAAAATGGAAGACGGCGAGGCTACAAATATATGTACACTGAGGAGCCAAATAAACTGACACCAGAGGGAACTGACACCATGAATCCTGCAGCGCTGTCCATAGATCCGTACGAGTACGAGCATGGTGCAAGGCATTCCAGATATGCTCAATAGTGGTGGTGCTATGTTCCTATACGACCAAACTACGCTCAGTAATGTTCACTTCTGGAGGGTTTTGTGGCCAGCGGAAGTATTTAAACTCAGAAGACTGCTCCTGGAGCCACTCTGTAGCAATTCTGGGCATGTGGAGTGTTGCATTGTCTCTCTCGAATTGTCCAAGTCCTTCGGATGCGCAATGTACATGAATGGATACAGGTGACGAGACAGGATGCTTACATACGTGTCACCTGTCATAGTCGTATCTGGACGTATCAAGGGTTGCATATCACTTCAACTGCACACGCCCCACACTATTAAAGAACTTCTACCAACTTGTACAGTCCCTTACCGACATGCAGGGTCCTTGGATTCAAGAGGTGGTCTCCACACCCACACACCCCGTTCGATACAATTTGATAGGAGACTCGTTCGAGCAGGCAACATGTTTCCTGTCATCAACAGTGCAATGTCTGTGTTGACGGGCTCAGGTGAGGCGTAAAGCTTTGTGTCGCGCAAATGTCTTGGAAGGATCGTTATGGGGAAAGGTAGTCAGAGTTAGACCATGACTGGCAATTCTGAAACAAATTATACACAATGTAGGAACCTACAACTACTCAGAAAAGAATAAAATGCGATGAAACTTCAAAAAATGAAACACGAAAAGGCACGCAAGGCTGTATCCTATTCCCATTAATAAGCATCCCTGCCTTGTATGAAACTGCCTGAATCCTGTAAGGTGCTATATGTGTTATTTCCATTAACTGTGAATCATGATCAGATAGCCCATTAACAACTGGGTACACATTAATTGTTTCTGCCTGAGCACTGTCTATGAAAATGTTATCGATAAGTGACCTCCTATTCTGCTGCACACAAGTTGGAAAATTTACAACAAATACTAGATTATAACAACCAAACAAAGATTCTAGCTTATTTTTACTATCCGTATATTTTAAGAACTCATACATTAAGATCAACAGAAACCACTAACTGCTTCTTTTTGTTTGACAGGTAGCTCAAAAATGCCTCAAGATTTTTCCATGAGTAGTTGAAAGTTACCTTGATCTGTAGATTGTTACAATTACTATAGAAGTATATTGCAGTAGCAACTCACAAGCACATGCTTGAAGGATCTGATATACACAAAAACTATTTGTTTCAATATTTTTGACTTTGTGTACAATTTTTATATAAGTAGCAACTCCTCCTTTTCCCATGTTGACTCTACATGAATAAGATGCTAGTCTGTAATCCATTAAATTTAACTTTTCCATCCCTGCGGTTACATGGTGCTCAGAGATACATGAAACGTCTATAGCTTCAGAATTTACCCCATTTTCTAGGCATACAAAAAGCTCATCTATCTTATTTTTCAGTCCTCCAATGTTCTGAGGAAACACACAAATTTTATTTCTTCGAATACCGCTACAGACATTATGGCACTGTTCTGTTTTAATCTCTTTCAATACTCTGTGTTTGTAACCTGACTAACCTAAAAAATGTTTCCCTCTGACATCAGTAATCACAGGTATTATGTCTTGTGTGCATGTGGGCCCCCTTACATTTTCTGCCAGAAGATCA
Organism: Schistocerca gregaria; assembly: GCF_023897955.1. Taxonomy (NCBI): domain Eukaryota; kingdom Metazoa; phylum Arthropoda; class Insecta; order Orthoptera; family Acrididae; genus Schistocerca; species Schistocerca gregaria. Next base: position 411,700,331 of record NC_064923.1, read on the forward strand.
ACTAATCTATCCTTCCCTGTGCTATTCAGGTGCAGGCCATGACTTGTGTAGCCCCACCTCTAAATTGGATGAACAGGCACAGCACAGATATGAGATTTAGTTTCTGCCAACAGTAGCCCCCGTAGCAGCTCTCTGTTAACACGGTTGAAAGCCGTATTAACCCAGGGTTGGTCATGGCGCTGCAAAACATCCACAAATCCCACACGAGCGTGAGCTGTTGCTGCACCTATTACATCCAGGCCACACCTAATACTACAGTCCGAATTGCTAGATAGGCTATTTCCTGCTCCTCCTACTATAATAACATGGTGCTCGCCATTAAAATCTTTGCACAAGGCCCCTAGGTTTTCTGTAACCTGGCTAAGCTTAGCACTGGGTTTCACAATGCTTGTGACCTGGTACTCGACTCCTAGCCTATCCTGTAGCAACTGCCTACACCTCTCCCATGGCTCCTACCTTACAGCACGACTCTTTTCTTTCTGCTTGACTGTACTCCCGACCTAGCATTACAAATCTTACTACGAGTCTGCTGCATCCTACTTCGCTCAAAAACTGTTTGAGGCTCTTCTACTTCAGGTAACAAATCAAACTGATTGCTCACTGGAATCTGAAAAGTCATTTCCGAGGTTTTCTCCTTCTGACTACGACTTGTTACCTGTTCCCATTGTCTCTTTCCCCCTTCAAACTGTCTAATTCAAAGTAAAACATTTCTAGTTCAGCCTGAAGGGCACAAATCTTTTGTCCCTGCTAAACGATTTCCTTGTCACGGCTACATAATCTACTACTCCATTGGCGAGCCTCATCTGGCACTATAACACCTTCCCCTCTACAATCTCCCCAGTGAAACACCGATCCAAAATCGTGACATTTCGCTCCCATGCTCACTAATCTACCACAACATCCGCATTTGTCACACATGACGGCAGATTAAACAATACAAATTAAACTGCAAACAAACAACACAAATACAAACAATACAATTTACACTACAAAAATTTCCCCTACACCAATTAATAATTAGCAGAAAGTAACTTAGCTTGCGGTGAGAAGAGCAGAGAACTTCTGGAATGTAGCAGCGAATGTAGCAGCAGGCGAATGTAAACACCGCGAAGATAATTGCTGGCGTAGATTATAGTGGCGGAAATCACGAAACGAGTAAGAAACTGAAGAGGCTCGATATTTTCTAACGACAAATTTGAACAGGCGCTATCACTGAATTATGTATAAATACTGTAATGGAAACAGAAACACCACTTAACGACTTTACTGCAAAACATAGAAAATTACTGTACTGAAGCATAGATACACAGAAAACACGAACCGAATGCACATAAGATACTCTTCACAATACAGATACACGGACACTACCTGGAGATTACTGAATAATCACATAACTTATTGCGGTCAATAACGAAAACAAACACACGTCAAAGACTTGCATTTTAGAACAGTTATATTTTCACGAAAACTACACAAGTAAAAGCGAAACCGTCAATATATAGATCACAATAGATACTAATTTACTTATTTGAGCTACAATATTGCCTTAATAAATTGTTTTTCTACGAGAAAACACCTGTATTTACGAGCGCACTGAGTAAACACACACGCCTGCTCCAAAGAGCTTAGGAATGCTCTTGGATTGCTACAAGGTTGTTTCATCACAAAACCTTTTAAATGTTTCAGCAATTGTATGTCTAAAATATATCAAATGTCAATAGCTAAGGATGCGGGAGAACGTGGGAGGAATGGTCACCAGAAGTAAGAAAACTTACCGGTAGAATTTGAAGTCGCTCAAATGTCAGAATTACAATTATCATTCATTTTCTCAGGTTGTTATTGCTTGAAATTAAGACAGTTTCATATCAGCGCACACTCCGCTGCAGAGTGAAAATCTCATTCTGGAAACCTCCCCCAGGCTGTGGCTAAGCCATGTCTCCGCAGTATCCTTTCTTTCAGGAGTGCTAGTTCTGCAAGGTTCGCAGGAGAACTTCTGTAAAGTTTGGAACGTAGGAGGCGAGATACTGGCAGAAGTACAGTTGTGAGTATCGGGCGTGAGTCGTGCTTCGGTAGCTCAGATGGCAGCCGGCACGGTAGCTCAGCGTGTTCGGTCAGAGGGTTAGCAGCCCTCTGTAACAAAAAACTGAGTTAAACGATCAACAACGAACTTAAACGGATGTCTTACGACGTTCGCCCCGAGCAGGTTCAACGAACAAAATGAGATTTTAAAAAAAGATGGTAGAGCACTTGCCCGCGAAAGGCAAAGGTCCCGAGTTCGAGTCTCAGTCGGGCACACAGTTTTAATCTGCCAGGAAGTTTCAAGACATTTTTTGTCAGACCCGATTTTCCCGTAAGTGGTAGCATCATTCGCTTGTGAACGTAACATCGATAGAGACGCATATTTCAGGCAGATTATTCACTTCAGAAAGTAGTATTTATTGCCGGCATGTATATTTACAAAGATTTTAAAATGTACTTCAGCTATGGTAGTTAGCATCCCACGAAACTGACGAAAGAGTGATCGCTGAACACAACGGGAAGAGAACGAGGTCAGTGTTGATGTGTTTCGCCATTTCCTTTGTGTGATGATGACAATGTAGATTATACTGCTATTGTGAGAGCAACTGCCGCGGGGATTCCAACCATCTCGTTCCGTCTGCCATAGACCATCAGTGGCAGATATTGTTTACAGAGATGCCGCAACAAGATTTTTAAAAAGCAACAGCGGGGGTGAGATAGCAAAAGAATAAAGTTGTTGATCTCGTTATGTCTATGCTGCTATTAATGAAATGTATTTCACAAAACAATAATATATTTTTTTTTCTTGTGGTTACTGGTTTCGATGTGTGAGACCATCTTCAGATCTAAACTGCACACGACATGAGGAGCCACTGTACGGAATCGCTGTGTAGTCGGTATAAAATTCTGCAGACGTCGGGAAAGGTATGTTAGTTTTATGATGAATGGGTTCTGTTAAGTATTATACACGTCATCGTATCCACTGGCTCCTCATGTCGTCTGGAGCCTTGGTTTGAGGATGGTGTTATAGACCGAAATCGGCAGCCAGAATTAATAGTAAGAAATACGCTCTTTGCTAAAATGTTAAATACGATCACTTTGTTACGTAATGATGTCAAAAATTACTATCATAAGAATTGTTAGTGTTCAGTTTCTTACAGAATCTTACATGACACATATACTGAGGTGACAAAAGTCGTGGGATAGCGATATGCACATTTACAGATGGCGGTATTGTCGCATTGGAGGAGCTGTCCTCCGTAGTCAGGAGATTTATGTGAAACATTTGTCGACGTTGGCCCGCACGACATGAATTAACAGACTTTGGACGCAGAATGATAGTTGGAACTAGACGCATGGGACAATCCATTTCGGAAATTGTTAAGGAATTCAGTATTCCGAGATTCACAGTGTCAAGAGTGTGCCGAGAATACCAGTTTTCAGCATTGCCTCTCACCACGGACAGCGCAGTGGCCGACGTCCTTCACTTAACGACCGAGAGCAGCGGCGTATGCGTAGAGCTGTCAGTGCTAACAGACAAGCAAAACTGCGTGACCTGACTTCAGAAATCAATCCGGTAGGGGAGTGTGGCGAAATTTAGCGTTAATTGGCTACGGCATCAGACGACCTAAGCGAGTGTGTTTGTTAACATCAGGATATCGTGTGCAGCACCTTTCCTGGGGCCGCCTGGGATTAACTGAGCGGTCTCAGGCGCTGCAGTCATGGACTGTGCGGCTGGTCCCGGCGGAGGTTGGAGTCCTCCCTCGGGCATGGGTGTGTGTGTTTGTCCTTAGGCTAATTTAGGTTAAGTAGTGTGTAAGCTTAGGGACTGATGACCTTAGCAGTTAAGTCCCATAAGATTTCACACACATTTGAACATTTTTGAACCTGTCCTGGGCTCGAGGCCATATCGGTTGGACCTAAGACGACTCTAAAACCGTAGCCTGGTAAATGGGTCCGATTTCAGCTGTTAAGAGATGATTGTAGCATTCGAATGGGGCGCAGAAGCCACGAAGCCATGGACGCAGGCTGGCTGGTGGGTGGTGGTGGCTGGTGGTGGCTCCATAATGGTGTGGGCTGTGTTTACATCGAATGGACTGCGTCAGTTCTGTACAATGAGAGCGAAGGATTTGACCTCTCAAATCGCCCTACATGAATTCAGTTGAATATTGATGGGACGTAACCGAGAACTCAGTTCGTGCACAAAATCCTCCACCGGTGACACTTTTGCAGTTATAGACGGCTATAGAGGCAGTATGGCTCCATAGTTCTGCAAGGGACTTCCAGCGACTTGTTGAGTCCATGTCACGTCGAGCTGCTGCAGTATTCCGGGCAAAAGAAGCTGCGACACGATATTAGGAGGTGATGGTGCAGTCAAAATCGTCGCTTCAATGTGTGTGTAAAGGAGTTCTAAAATCGAGTGAGCTGGCGCTGTGGGAACACACTGGACTTGCATTTGGGAGAACGGTGTTCAATCTTCAGTCGAGCGATCCGCGTTTCGATTTTCCGTGGTTTTCTTAAACCGGTTAACGCACGACTCCCCTGAAAATGAATGGCTGACACGTTCCACTTCCTTTCAAATGGTTCAAATGGCTCTGAGCACTATGGGACTCAACTGCTGTGGTCATCAGTCCCCTAGAACTTAGAACTACTTAAACCTAACTAACCTAAGGACATCACACACATCCATGCCCGAGGCAGGATACGAACCTGCGACCGTAGCAGTCGCACGGTTCCGGACTGCGCGCCTAGAACCGCGAGATCACCGCGGCCGGCCCTTTCCTTTCCGAAACGGGCTTGCGCTCCGTGTCTAATAATCTCGTCGTCGACGGGACGTTATACTCTGATTTATTTCTGGTAGAGCATGATTTGTGAAGGGCTAAATTATATCTTCAGGTAAGAAAATAGGGGTCAGTAACTCGAGTCGACCACTTGAAAGGGATGAAAGCTCGGACTGGATAAGAATGGAGTTGAAAGTTTTGAAACGAATCATACGAGCAGTCTCCTTCAGCTATGTGGGAAATCCAGGGAACAACTAAACCTCGATGGATGGACGGTGACTTGAACCCTGGCTTCGGGAGCGTCAAACACCCACTCAGGATAATATTCTGTAAATATCCACAACTGAGTGCCAAATTTATTATTAAAGCGGTCTGTCAACGGTCTTGAAATCATAACAGTGGACAGTAATCGGCCTAGATATCATAACAGTGGATAGTAATGTGTGCCGTACAATAATTAAAAAGCCGTGACAACTGAATTACTACAACGTGGTTTATTACAGACTCCCGTTGCATTTTCTCACTAAGCTACCTGGAGACCAGCTCTGTAAACCATCGTATCTTATGCACCTAAGTGATGACTTTTGGAGTGAATGGTTGCTCTGTATGTACTATTTGATCCGAAAATCTCTTCTAGCTGAACGAAATCGGATATCATTGTGAAAAATGCAACAGTAGACAGTAATGAAACGCATTTTACCTGGAAATAATCTCCATCTGATACAACTTAAACATAAGCAACGCTACTTTCAGTATCGCTAAAAGGGTGTTTAGTAAAATTTAACGCCATCTTTACGGTCCACATATCGAAATATTTAGTAACACAGGTATAAATAGTACGCCGAGACATTTTTTTATGATTCCTGGTGCGTTTGCAAAGTTATCTCGCAAACATTTCTGCCTTTATGATGTAGTGGCTGATTAGCCGTTAAAAAATATTTACAGGTTGTGGTCAGAATTTATTGACGTTCACCTTAGTATTTTGACGGATGAAAGATTTCAAAATTTCTCTACATTTTTTGGACGCAAAACGGTCGCAGTGACCTTCAAAATAGGCTGAATATCTGTCATATTACATAAAAAAGCAAGGCAAACATTACCAGTAACAACTCCACTTGATGCATGTCGTTTTTCTAACGAGTGAGACCACAAATATTTTCTGCGTGGAGAATACCGATGTATACGCTGGTATAAAATATAAGCTACTTTATAAAGTGCATAGGCTATCTAGTAAGTACCTACTGATATAAAAGGCCACCAAGAAAAACGTAGTAAATGACGTTTTCGACATCTAATTGTGTTGTTTCGAAGCCTGAGTTTCATAAATTCTTGTATTCATAACGTGTAACGTCGCGAATCCGTGCTCATTTTTTGCGTTGGTAACAGCATGGCAATGTTTACACTGTGAATGAAAGCAAAAAATGCGACCTTTACAAATAACCGGAAGGTCAACAACAGTGGAACATTTCCTAAATGTGGCTCCAATATTTTCTACTGCTTGTCAGCAGAAACAACTAGACACTGTCTGAAGCACATAGTTGAGGCTGAGGAACGTCCTCGTAATACACCTAGCTTACTGGCCATGTAGAACCAGTGTTGTGCCTGGGTCCATCACTTTCATCAGTATACAACTTTATATGTTGTCCTGAACGGGGTGAAATCGTTAGACCGAAAAGTAACTTCAAGAGTACCCATAGAGGATAATGTGCAGATATTACTGTTCACGAGATATACAAATGATCTCGTGAATAATTTAGGAAGCTCCTTGAGTCTGTTACTTAATTGCAATTCCAGAAAAGTAGCTAAATGCGGGAAGACTTGCAGAAGATAAACACTTATTCCAGGCAATGTCAATTAATCCTCGATACAAGCAAATGTAAAATAAGAGAAACTCCAGTACTAGACTCAAAGGAAAGCCCCTGTAACTGTGGTCGAAACGTCTCTTTTACCTATTTATGAAAGTTATTTTTCAGTGTGACACAGCTCTCCATCTAGAGAACTTTCGTGTTACTTTGATTTGATTTTATGCCCCTTATTGGAAAGGAGTTAAATGACCACAACTTGGCAGTTCGCTGGCTTGCTTCTCTTGATCCGAACTCAGTTTTTCTACTGAAGTGAAATTTTACAGTTTTCTTGCCTGAATGCGCACGTTGTTAGCACACATTTCTCTCAGTCCCTCTCCTTTCGCCTCACTCCATGTCACAGGCAAACTGTCTTTCCTTCCACAACAGTTCGCTATTTAAGGTAACTTTCGTGTGAACGCCTGGAAAAACAGTAACAATTTTCGTGAAGATTAGACGGCTGTATGTGAGAAATGTGAGCTCTCAGTAGAATGAAAATTGTAGGACAATTAGAGCGTTTCTTCCTGAAGATCTCGATACACAGTTAATCACATTAGTTCTCACGTTGACCTCATAACAGTTTTTTGTGGAGACCAGTTAATTACATTTTTACATATCGGTCACTACTTGGAATCTATGCACTAACTATCTTACTTAGATATGTAAGAAGGCTGTTTAGGTTCTTATATTGGTAACGCCGCCGCCACGTAGCGCTCTGCATGAAAATCACTGGCTGTGCTGAGTGCAGTCTGTGGCTGGTTTGCATTGTTTTCTGCCATTGTGGTGTTGGGCAGCGGCAGCTGGATGTGAACAGCGCGTAGCGTTGCGCAGTTGGAGGTGAGCCGCCAGCATTGTTGGATGTGAGGAGAGAAATGGCGGAGTTTTGAAATTTGTAAGACTGGATGTCATGAACTGCTATATATATTATGACTTTTTAACACTATTAGGGTAAATACATTGCTTTTTCTCTATCAAAATCTTTCATTTGCTAACTATGCCTATCAGTAGTTAGTGCCTTCAGTAGTCTGAATCTTTTATTTAGCTGGCAGTAGTGGCGCTCGCTGTATTGCAGTAGTTAGAGTAACAAAGGTTTCTGGTGAGGTAAGTGATTTGTGCAAGGTATAGGTTAATGTTAGTCAGGGCCATTCTATTGAAGGGATTTTTGAAAGTCAGATTGCGTCAGTTTAAGCACAGTCTTGTATAATTGTTCTAAGGGGACGTTTCATATGTCGACCCTTAGCCGAGGATACCTCACTGGAATCTTCTGATTTTTTCTTTTAGTTTGTGTAATTAGTGTAGCTTTTGTTTATTGCTAGCGCGTAATTATAGAGAGAATTTTCTTTGTAGTTGTAGTTTTTGATTGTTGTACAGTAAAACAGTTGTGGCATGCATGTAGATTTGCAGCAAGTATTTCGCAGCGCTCCAAAGTAAACTGAGAAATGACAGTGAAGACGAAAGCAGTGTGTTAGCGCCACCATGTAATGAATTAACTAATGTTCAAAGTAGTAAGTTGGTAATTGTGCATAGGGAAATAGAGCGGGCTGCAAATAATGGTGTAGGCATTGAAACAATTAGTGAACAGGGAAGCATTATCGATCGATGGGTCGGCAACAGCTCGCCTCAGGATTCCGAAATGACAGGACACAATCTTGCAAATACTGTAGATTCAGGTTTTGCGTCCTCACCGTTTTCCCAAATAAATCAAGACACATTTTCTGCTTTTCAAAATACGAATATTGCCGGTTCAAATGCACTGCCGAATAGCACTGAGGAACATGTTTCAGACACAGGGAACTGTTATTACAGTTAATGCAACAAATGGGACAAAGGCTACAAAAGTTAGACACAACGCTTCAACAAAATCAGAAACAAATGGGAAAAAATCTTCAAAAGTTAGACACAATGGAACAAAATCAGAGACAAACACAGCATAAGCTTCAAAAGTTAGACACAATGGAACAAAATCTTCAAATGTTAGACACAGTGGAACAACACCAGAGACAAACACAGCAACAGTTAGACACAATGGAACAACACCAGAGACAAACACAGCAACAGTTAGACACAATGGAACAACACCAGAGACAAACACAGCAACAGTTAGACACAATGGAACAAAATCAGAGACAAACACAGCAAAAGCTTCAAAAGTTAGACATCACACTTGAAGAAACACGTGACGATTTAACTACTGAGTTACATAACATTGAATCGAAATGTCAAAAAGTCTGTAATGACGTAAAAACACAAATTTGTGAGCATTTCCAACCTATTTTTTCGCGTCATGAAAATGCATTACAGAATCACGAAGCAGCCATAAAAGAACTGCAAACTATTGTTCATGAAAATCACGACACCTTGCAAGCTAAAATTGACTGAGTTGCATCTACCGATTCAGTTACGCAACTTGCAAAAACTCAGGAAAACTTAATGGACCCAGTAGATACGATTTCAACACAAATGGACACTCTGAAACTTGGTTCACAGAGGAAATAATTTCACTATCGGATAAAGTGGCCGAACTTTCAGATCAGTTCACTAACTTATCTACAAAGGTAGATGATGATCTGAATGACCCAAGACCTGTAGCCTTCACTGACACTGAAGAGTATGAACAAATTAGAAAATTCAAACAAAATCAAAATCAAATCAACACACAGAACAAAAGAGAAATCCGGGAAGTACAAGATCAGTTGGCTCAAGTAATACAAGAATTACATATTTCAGAGGACACTCGCGCTCCAGTACGGGAAGAGGGACATAGAAATACGGAACAAACACAAAATAATAACACAGGACACTTCGGATATTATGAAAGAAATTGGCAAGGCGCATTGAATTTTGAGATGGAACCGCCGAAACGACGTAACAATGAGCAATGTGCGACTCGACGAAACGATGATTTTGACTATAAGCTGTTCATTACTACACGTAAATTCAAAACATTTAAGAATTCTGGCAACGACATTCATCCACGAGTATGGCTTCATCAATTCTCTCATTGTTTTCCTTCTAACTGGTCATTGCAGCACAGATTAGAATTTATGTGTGGCTACTTAGAGAATGAACCAGCTGAAAGAATGCGATCGGTCATTCACGATTGCCACACTGAAGGAGAATTTTATCATGCCTTCCTCTCAGCATATTAGTCTCAAGTTTCTCAAGACCTAGTAAAACATAGCATCATAATGATGAAACATTTCGAACAATCTGAATTTTCCAGTCTTGTGAAATATTTTGAAGAGATGTTGCACAAGAATCAGTACCAGTCAAACCCATACAGCCCCTCAGAACTCATCTGCATTTGCTTAATCAAATTACCTGAACATTTCCGACATATTATTTTGGCAGGACGTTGCAAAGACGACATTGAAGCTTTTCAGGGACTCTTACAAGAATTAGAAATTGACACTGACAATCGCCGAACGTGAAAACAGGAACACAACAATTATAGGTCACATCCGTCGCAATTCCGCGATGAAAGACATAATAACTAGACACGACAAGGCTATTCACACAACACAAATCGTGACCAAAAGAGACACCATCCATATGACAACCACTGGCAGAGTAATAGCTAGAGAGAAAGATCGTTTTTCCATAGTAAAGAATATGACAGAGACAACCATAGAAACAGACAATATGGGAACCAAAATAATTATTATCAAGGGAGACAGAGTAACTTTAGACGCAACGGTCCAGCGCGCAGTTACGATTCAGGGAGAAATTCTCCACCACATGACCGAGAAATGAGAAACAATTTAAACGACCGACAAAATGACAGACCTGAATTCCATCAGAACTGGCGAGCTTCAAACAGGGTAGGGCCTTCTCGTCAAGGTGAATTTGTAGAAGTTAGACCTCCAAATCCCAATAACGACGCGCGCCAACAAAGAGACAGACAATGACTCGCACCGCAGGCAGCCACGTGCGCCGGCTGGCTCAGAGAAAAATAACGTAAACGCTAACCTTGAGACAAATTCCAGTATTCTTTACTGACGTATACTGCATGATAATTGCGTTCAAGCTGAAACTCTGAGTACTATGGAGAGTAAAAGATTGTACCACGTTTCAAATGTAAAACCATTTATTGAGAGATAATCTGCCTTTTAACTTAGTCTTTCCTATAAAATTTTTCACTTCACGCTACTAGTACAATTTGTCACACTGAGAAACTGTTAACATGCAACAATGTTTTGAAGTTAACTATCCAGTCTAGAACCTAGGGAACATATTTAGACAGTATTTACGAGTGCATTGTTATAGTGAACAGACGACACAATGTTATTGTGTGTGTGTACATTCCTGCTTGTTAGTTGCACGATTATGTAACGACTATAAGGCTTATATACTTAGAACATATACAGGTAGTGCTAATCAGATTTTAATGCAACAGTTTGGTTTACTTGAGAATACATTCTTTATTTGAAGTACATTCGGTGAGATTAAAGATGATTTAGCATTTGGTTTCTTTGATAGCTACACGATTATATCACGATGCTACTAATATGTGACGCGATTTACATTGTTGCTTTTGCGGTGTTTCTGTTTTATATCTGCAAGGTTTTTCTGAATTATTCTGTAAAGTAAAACATGTTTTAGTAGAATCTTTTGTGGTATAGCTACAATGAGACAGCCTTTTTCGTAGCACAACAATACGTTACATTATAGTACTTTCTTGATCACGGTGAGGTACATAATAACTACGATATCTATACGCAAAGCATTTCACTTTCGTTTATGATGAGGTAAGTTCGTTGACTTCAGCAGAACTTTCCTTACAGAGGACGATATCTACGACAGTTCCACAGAATTATCTTACAGCAAGACGCACATTTAGCACTACAGGACACGCATTTGAGTGATTAATTTTGTACTTACACCATTTATTTTTCAAGATTTTTGAATTACAAAGAAAGTTTTTCGTGATACATTTTATTCCATTGCTGTAATCTGTAACACCTGAGGGTATAATTACATTAATCCTCACGGGGGTACACACTTACTTTGTGTACCATGTGTATGGCAAGCACAAGGAGCCCTAGCTAATATGGTATTTGCTTATACAACTTTATACATCGGTACCATATTTCTCTAACACACAAATTACACAGCTATCTGATCATTTAACTGAAAGACAAACATTTTTTTAACTACATCAGTGACACATGTTTACACAATCACACAGTTGGATAACTTGACACTTATGAAACTGTATTTTTGTCTGTACTATGTGAGCTGTTCATATTTTTTGGAACCATTGTGATACTATGAGAGCTTTGAATGATGTATTTGGTATGAGATCATGATTTTTAAAGTACCTTTGAGGTAGATGATACTATTTAAATGAGCAGAAAATTTTTTAGGTTTTGAAATTATTGCAGAAAGCTATGACGTCTTTGAGATTTGGCTGAGGTTTTATGATGTTATGATTACGATGTGTATTACGCTGTTGCGGTATGTTTATGATCAATAAGCTGATGCTATATGAGGAATTTGATTATGCTACATATTTATTATGATAAAAGATATTGAAGAAGTGTCTACGAATATGTATATGTGTAATAAAGCAAGGAATAATGAGTAGTGGTTAGGGACTCTGGTTTGTGAAAAAGCTTGTTGGAAACCAAAAATCGTACTTTCAGAGTTATGAAATGTATGTAAATGCGTGAATGTATTACAATGCCGACGAAAATTTTTTGGACACTGTTATATCAACAGGATTTGGTTTCTATAGATTTGTAACGCAAATTCTTGACCTGTAAAATTATTTATATGAGACTGCCACTGTAGTGGAAACTGCTGTCGTAAATATTTCAGTAAGAAACGTAAGTGACCTTGACGTAATGCGTTTTGGGCGCCCAGATGATAGGTAGTCGTCTGACAAAAGAAAGCCATCAGGTGGAGAAAAAAAAGAGGGCATTGTCCTCGCTATTGACATTCCTTTGTAGAAAGCATCGCAAATATAACACGCTCGTTAATTAGAAAGATACTTACATGTGCACACTTGATTATGACAAGCGTCTTTCTACGAGAATTGAGAGAATATTTTACTACCTTATGAAATGCCATATGGCTAATGAATGATGTTTCATGCCTTCCTTTGTACATATTTGCTCATTTTGTTTAATATCTAGTCTCAAGCTGCACTGCAGAATTGGTTAAAATAAAATTCAATAGATGTACTAATGTAACTATTTTCTGTCTACAGACCCAATAAAGAATAATTTTACGATGTGCTTTTGTAGAAAAGAGAGCACAAATAGACATTTCCCTTCACAGGAATTGCAAAAATAATTTCTTAACGGTTTGGTAACTTGTCTGCTAGAGTAAGTGGTTGTGATGCATCACTCTAGTGTTAAGATGTGACATAGGTATTAAACATGGCCATTTTTACCATAATATTTTTTCTGCTTGAGCTTTGTCATGTTTTGATATTAGTTATTGCATTTGCTGCTGCTGTTTGCCAGGCATAATGCTACTAAATTGCACTTTGTATTACCCTGTTAAGCCAGTTTTACTACTGATTTATTTTACTTGTTGCTGCACATTGGCTCATAATAGTTGTAATATTGCAACTTCTCTGTTAATTTAGATTTACTGTTGCTTACTTTGCCAATTTGCATTTTTTGTCATTGTTGTTTGCATTAATTGTTTTGTGCTGCTGCATTGCCTCGTCCCTTAGTTTAGCATCTGAGCTCAGTAGATTTAAGTTAGCTTAAGAGGGGTAGCCTATATAAGAGAATGAGTTGCGATGAATTGGAATAAATGCACTTCCAGGTTATACGAGAAAGGTACAGAAAGCAGGTATAGATAGGACTTTTTGGAAATAATGAAGTACGAAGGGACATCTCCGAGAAGTAAAGAATGTTTTGTTTGCAATATACTGCAGTAACACAAACCCTGTCCTTTCCTTGTGTTATCCCACTATCTGTTTGTGTATCCTTGTGTATTTATGTTCTTCCTGTCTTTATATGTTTATCTGATAAGACTTATGTTGTAGAATTTTTCTAATACTCAGCTACATGAACTATCATGAGGAATACTGTTAACCTCAAATATAATTTGCATTAATAATATGTTATTTACTTTGTAAAGATGTTAGACATTATTAATTCTGTTCTGTTTTAATGCTCATGTGTGAAGTTGATGTTTCAATAGTTATTCTGATCTTTTATGTATTTACTTATGTCATAATTCCTGTAACACTGGTGTATATGTTTATTTCTACTCTTTTGTAAAGCCCCTATTACTACAAATGTTATCTGTATTGTTATGTTCTTTAATGATGTATTTTGTACCTGTGTTATCGTATTCTTATGTTATAAAATTGTTATTGACACCAGTTCATCAAATTAAGTAACTTTTAAGTTACATTTCACTGCATACGTTTCTGTTGGTCATTGTATATGGACAATATGTGAGAAGTAGGGACTAATAGTGTTTGCATGTGTGTTAATAATTCAGCAAGGGACTGGTTAACAGCATTGCTGGTTCTAAGGACATTTCAAAAAACATTTTTGTGAGTGCACAAGTGGTGGTTCATGGACTTGCTATATTGCCCCAAGACTCTTCAATGATGATTGTGCACCTGCACAGTCGCCACAGATGGCTGCTGGCCTTCTCTACAAGGACTACAGTGGGTCTGCACGTTTGATGGCCCACCAATATCATTATCTCTACAAGGAGTATAGTGGGTCTGCATCTTTGACGGCCCACCAATACTCCAATCTCTACCAGGACTAAAATGGGTCTACTCTGTGTTGACCTACCTACCAATATTCTTCAAAACTTCGACTGACTCTGCTGTGGGTTTGCTCTGCTGTGGCCATTACATGTCTGCATGTCAAGAGTCAGCACTGTCTTTCCGTTAGAAGGACAACACTACTTCTTCAAGACTGCATGGAAATCCACTATTTAAATGTGTATTTTCTTTTACTACTCAGACTTTGAAAAAAAACCACTGCAATTTTACTGTGATGAATGATCAGGACTGTCTTTATGGCCTGTGAGAAAATTTTAGCTTTGACCAACATTGTATCAATAAGTGTGTGCATTTGATATCTTTGTTATTGTAATTATGAAAAATTTTATCAAATCGTTACGGGCCACCGCCCAAAACAATTTATTAAATTTTTGTAGGGAGCATGGGGGCTATGTAAGTAGGCTGTTTAGGTTCTTATATTGATAACGCCGCCGCCACGTAGCGCTCTGTATGAAAATCACTGGCTGTGCTGAGTGCAGTCTGTGGCTGGTTTGCATTGTTGTCTGCCATTGTAGTGTTGGGCAGCGGCAGCTGGATGTGAACAGCGCATAGCGTTGCGTAGTTGGAGGTGAGCCGCCAGCAGTGGTGGATGTGGGGAGAGAAATGGCGGAGTTTTGAAATTTGTAAGACCGGATGAGATGAACTGCTATATATATTATGACTTTTGAACACTATTAAGGTAAATACATTGTTTTTTCTCTATCAAAATCTTTCATTTGCTAACTATGCCTATCAGTAGTTAGTGCCTTCAGTAGTTTGAATCTTTTATTTAGCTGGCAGTAGTGGCGCTCGCTGTATTGCAGTAGTTCGAGTAACGAAGATTTTTGGCGAGGTAAGTGATTTGTGCAAGGTATAGGTTAATGTTAGTCAGGGCCATTCTATTGTAGGGACTTTTGAAAGTCAGATTGCGTTGCGCTAAAAATACTGTGTCAGTTTAAGCACAGTCTTGTATAATTGTTCTAAGGCGACGTTTCAGATGTTTGGAACTTTTAAGTACACATAAATAACGCGTCCTTCTATAAAGTAGACCACTTGCATGTAGTTTAGGCCACAAGTTTTTATTTAAAACAAATATGTTCCGGCGTAACGATAAGAGCCGGCACGAAGATAAGAACGGAAGAGCAGAGAAGGATGTGAGAGAACGTCAGCCAATAGTTCGCTGACTAGAACCGCACTGGGACAGGAGCCGCCTCTAGCCGAAGAGAACGTAAGTGCCGCTCCAGCCAGGTTCGGCCGGGCAGTAGAAGACGCGCACTAGCAGACCCGGAATAGAAACCACTAAATAGAAGAGAGGCACAAGAACAACCGTTATTAGTGATCCACAGGAACTTCTGTGTTAACTGCCATGGACATTGTTTATTGCGAAGGACATCGATTTCTTGCATGTCGCCAACTGCTTGCGACACGTTCTTGCAAATCAAAGTATTGTCAATCTATTTTATTGTAATAAAACCCTTTAATGTGATTTGCTTGAATTGATACATAGTTAACCGAGAAAGCAGCATCCCTTAGTCACCCGATAAGAGATGAGTTGATAGGACCGCACAATATACACACCTGATAATCAAAACCAAGGTTACCTTTTTATACTTAATCTGTACGTATTTTACTTCCTGCTGATAGTACGTTGATGTGTAGTTTACTTTCCTCCAAATAGTACCCTGCAATAACCCAAAAAATCTCAGACCTCTAGCTCAAATAGACAATTTGTGCATGAAATTGTTGTGTATTGAAACGTTTCTTTTTACGTGTAAATAAATTTAAGCCCCAAAACTTAAATAATTTATGTAAACCTACGTAGGGTTGGGTTGGGTTGTTTGGGGAAGGAGACCAGAAAGCGAGGTCATCGGTCTCATTGGATTAGGCAAAGAAGGGGAAGGAAGTCGGCCGTGCCCTTTCAAAGGAACCATCCCGGCATTTTCCTGGAGTGATTTAGGGAAATCATGGAAAACCTGAATCAGGATGGCCGGACGGGATTGAACCGTCGTCCTCCCGAATGCGAGTACAGTGTCTAACCACTGCGCTACCTCGCTCGGTAAACCTACGTAGGAAACGCTGTATTTTTGTATTAATTCCGTGTATTGTCTTTAAATTGCCTTATAACGTAAAATTGTAATTAATTCTTAAATCTGAGAGAGCATACAGACGTTAAAATTAGCGAAAGAGAGCAATTGTATCTTTTAATTGGCAAATAATGCATCAGACACAGCGCAAGAGGCGTCAACAACCAAATTTTATGCGATCAGCCGCACCGTAAACGAGAGCAGGAAGTTTCTCGAACATTTTTCCACGTAAGAGGCTTCCAGAGGAGGAAGAGACTGAGAGAAAAAGACAATAAAGTTGCCTACAGTTCTGGCTCTCTCTCTCTCTCTCTCTCTCTCTCTCTCTTTCTCTCTCTCTTTCTCTCTCTCTCTTTCCTGAGGCCTGCTGTCTATTGATGTCTCCGCTCTCGTCGATCGCTCTCTCTTAATGATGGCTCTCTCGAATGATTTTATAACAGGCAGTTGTACTTGAAAGATATTTTCAAAGTGCGTTAAATACATTAATCTATGTAAAAGTATCGTCGACGTATGAAAAATTGTTATTGCTTACCAATGTTTCATTTCAACAACATTAACCTTGCCTACCAACTTTTCTATTTTTCAGCTAGGAGAACTGCAAGACTGCCAACATTTCGTTTGCTAACCCCTGCCGAACATCATTGATGTTCGAATTTGTAGCAGCCGCTCGTGCGTCCCTGAGATCTGTTAAGCCGATCTGTATACGCAGTTTCCGAGCAGCACTTCTGTGAGTAACGCGTAATATTAACGATCGGCATACGCCCAAAAAACGACGTGCGCGGTCAGTCCACTCCACGGTATCAAAGCATGTTGGACAAAATCATGAATTATTACTTTTCTCTCTTTTAAAGGTAAATTTATCTGTGCCTTGCGAGATATTAAAAATTATCTTTTTTTTTTTACTTGGGTGCTTCTTTTAATTAACTGCACTCCAGTTAATTTCCCCTTATCAAAATTTATTTTTCAATTACCGCTAAAGAGCGCCACACGAAATAGAGAAAACGTCGTACACAAGGGTAAGGAGAGGTGCTCTACGGGGTGGTGCGGCAACTGTCGCCGTAGGAAAGCTGAACAGGAGCAAAAATTATCAGCAAACAAGTTAACACTAAAAACAGGACATCTAGTCAACTTGCATTTCTCCAGGAGCAAGAAGATTCTGAAACGTCCCCTTTAAAAAATTTAATGACTGTGCTGATAAACCTCTTACGTTATTTGCTTTTCAAACAGCTAAGCAAAACTGAACATACTCAGACATTACTCTACTTATTCTGATCAACGCTAAACTGACACACAATATCTTTAGCGCAACGCAATCTGACTTTCAACAATCCCTACAAAAGAATGGCCCTGACTAACAATAACCTATAACTTTCATGAAACACTTACCTCACAAAAATCTTCGTTACTCGAAGTACTGTAATACAGCGAGCGCCACTACTGCCAGCTAAATAAAAGATTCAAACTACTGAAGGCACTAACTACTGATAGGCATAGTCAGCAAATGAAAGATTTTGATAGAGAACAAACAATGTATTTACCTTAATAATGTTCCAAAGTTATCATATATATATATATATATATATGTTGTTGTTGTTGTCTTCAGTCCTGAGACTGGTTTGATGCAGCTCTCCATGCTACTCTATCCTGTGCAAGCTGCTTCATCTCCCAGTACCTACTGCAACGTACATCCTTCTGAATCTGCTTAGTGTACTCATCTCTCGGTCTCCCTCTACGATTTTTACCCTCCACGCTGCCCTCCAATGCTAAATTTGTGATCCCTTGATGCCTCAAAACATGTCCTACCAACCGATCCCTTCTTCTAGTCAAGTTGTGCCACAAACTTCTCTTCTCCCCAATCCTATTCAATACCTCCTCATTAGTTACGTGATCTATCCACCTTATCTTCAGTATTCTTCTGTAGCACCACATTTCGAAAGCTTCTATTCTCTTCTTGTCCAAACTAGTTATCGTCCATGTTTCTCTTCCATACATGGCTACACTCCAAACAAATACTTTCAGAAACGACTTCCTGATACATAAATCTATTTTCGATGTTAACAAATTTCTCTTCTTCAGAAACGCTTTCCTTGCCATTGCCAGTCTACATTTTATATCCTCTCTACTTCGACCATCATCAGTTATTTTACTTCCTAAATAGCAAAACTCCTTTACTACTTTAGGTGTCTCATTTCCTAATCTAATTCCCTCAGCATCACCCGATTTAATTTGACTACATTCCATTATCCTCGTTTTGCTTTTGTTAATGTTCATCTTATATCCTCCTTTCAAGACACTGTCCATTTCGTTCAACTGCTCTTCCAAGTCCTTTGCCGTCTCTGACAGAATTACAATGTCATCGGCGAACCTCAAAGTTTTTACTTCGTCTCCATGAATTTTAATACCTACTCCAAATTTTTCTTTTGTTTCCTTTACTGCTTGCTCAATATACAGATTGAATAACATCGGGGAGAGGCTACAACCCTGTCTCACTCCTTTCCCAACCACTGCTTCCCTTTCATGCCCCTCGACTCTTATTACTGCCATCTGGTTTCTGTACAAATTATAAATAGCCTTTCGCTCCCTGTATTTTACCCCTGCCACCTTTAGAATTTGAAAAAGACTATTCCAGTCAACATTGTCAAAAGCTTTCTCTAAGTCTACAAATGCTAGAAACGTAGGTTTGCCTTTTCTTAATCTTTCTTCTAAGATAAGTCGTAAGGTCAGTATTGCCTCACGTGTTCCAACATTTCGACGGAATCCAAACTGATCCTCCCCGAGGTCTGCATCTACCAGTTTTTCCATTCGTCTGTAAAGAATTCGCGTTAGTATTTTGCAGCCGTGGCTTATTAAACTGATAGTTCGGTAATTTTCACATCTGTCAGCACCTGCTTTCTTTGGGATTGGGATTATTATATTCTTCTTGAAGTCTGAGGGTATTTCGCCTGTCTCATACATCTTGCTCACCAGCTGGTAGAGTTTTGTCATGACTGGCTCTCCCAAGGCCGTCAGTAGTTCTAATGGAATGTTGTCTACTTCAGGGGCCTTGTTTCGACTCAGGTCTTTCAGTGCTCTGTCAAACTCTTCACGCAGTATCGTATCTCCCATTTCGTCTTCATCTACATCCTCTTCTATTTCCATAATATTGTCCTCAAGTACATCACCCTTGTATAAACCTTCTATATACTCCTTCCACCTTTCTGCCTTCCCTTCTTTGCTTAGAACTGGGCTGCCATCTGAGCTCTTGATATTCATACACGTGGTTCTCTTCTCTTCAAAGGTCTCTTTAATTTTCCTGTAGGCAGTATCTATCTTACCCCTAGTGAGATAAGCTTCTACATCCTTACATTTGTCCTCTAGCCATCCCTGTTTAGCCATTTTGCACTTCCTGTTGATCTCATTTTTGAGACGTTTGTATTCCTTTTTGCCTGCTTCATTTACTGCATTTTTATATTTTCTCCTTTCATCAATTAAATTCAATATTTCTTCTGTTACCCAAGGATTTCTAGCAGCCCTCGTCTTTGTACCTACTTTATCCTCTGCTGCCTTCACTACTACATCCCTCAGAGCTACCCATTCTTCTTCTACTGTATTTCTTTCCCCTATTCCTTTCAATTGTTCCCTTATGCTCTCTCTGAAACTCTGTACAACCTCTGGTTCTTTCAGTTTATCCAGGTCCCATCTCCTTAATTTCCCACATTTTTGCAATTTCTTCAGTTTTAATCTACAGGTCATAACCAATAGTTGTGGTCAGAGTCCACATCTGCCCCTGGAAATGTCTTACAACTTAAAACCTGGTTCCTAAATCTCTGTCTTACCATTATATAATCTATCTGATACCTTTTAGTATCTCCAGGGTTCTTCCACGTATACAACCTTCTTTCATGATTCTTAAACCAAGTGTTAGCTATGATTAAGTTGTGCTCTTTGCAAAATTATACTAGGCGACTTCCTCTTTCATTTCTTAGCCCCAATCCATATTCACCTACTATGTTTCCTTCTCTCCCTTTTCCTACACTCGAATTCCAGTCACCCATTACTATTAAATTTTCGTCTCCCTTCACTATCTGAATAATTTCTTTTATTTCATCGTACATTTCTTCAATTTCTTCATCATCTGCAGAGCTAGTTGGCATATAAACTTGTACTACTGTAGTAGGTGTGGGCTTCGTATCTATCTTGGCCACAATAATGCGTTCACTATGCTGTTTGTAGTAGCTTACCCGCATTCCTATTTTCCTATTCATTATTAAACCTACTCCTGCATTACACCTATTTGATTTTGTGTTTATAACCCTGTAGTCACCTGACCAGAAGTCTTGTTCCTCCTGCCACCGAACTTCACTAATTCCCACTATATCTAACTTTAACCTATCCATTTCCCTTTTTAAATTTTCTAATCTACCTGCCCGATTAAGGGATCTGACATTCCACGCTCCGATCCGTAGAACGCCAGTTTTCTTTCTCCTGATAATGACATCCTCCTGAGTAGTCCCCGCCCGGAGATCCGAATGGGGGACTATTTTACCTCCGGAATATTTTACCCAAGAGGATGCCATCATCATTTAATCATACAGTAAAGCTGCATGTCCTCGGGAAAAATTACGGCTGTAGTTTCCCCTTGCTTTCAGCCGTTCGCATTACCAGCACAGCAAGGCCGTTTTGGTTAATGTTGCAAGGCCAGATCAGTCAATCATCCAGACTGTTGCCCCTGCAACTACTGAAAAGGCTGCTGCCCCTCTTCAGGAACCACACGTTTGTCTGACCTCTCAACAGATACCCCTCCGTTGTGGTTGCACCTACGGTACGGCCATCTGTATCGCTGAGGCACGCAAGCCTCCCCACCAATGGCAAGGTCCCTGGTTCATGGGGATATATATATATATATATATATATATATATATATATATATATATATATATATATATATATGTTCATGATATCCAATATTACAAATTTACTCTTTCTGATGGCCACACGTCCAGATCGTCCGCTCTGAAAATTCTGCCATTTCTCTCCCCACATCCACCACTGCTGGCGGCTCACCTCCAACTGCGCAACGCTACGCACTGTTAATATCCAACTGCTCAACACTACAATAGAGAATATTTCAACAATACCAACCAGCCACAGACTGCACACAGCACTGTCAGTGGTTTTCATACAGAGAGCTACGTGGCGTTACCAACATGAAAACCTAAACAGCCTACTTACAATTCATTACAAATGATGCAACAAGAAATAGAGTCTAGCTATCACAGTGTCCATAAGGAAACGTCTCTCTGTACTAAAGCACAAACGGTGGAGACGGAGTCGTGGCTAGGCGGCGACTGCGTAGCGTCACATGGCGAAGTGGCTCCAGGCGCCGAGTCAGCTCTGCGGCTCCCGCCGAGCCTCCAATACTGCGGCGGAAAACGGCGCTCGACGTACCGAGTCGCCAGCGGCGTGGGGTCAGCGGGCGTGCACCATTCTGTTCGCTGCATCGCGCACGACCGCTGTCGGCATCTCAAGCAGACTTCCTTGGAGCGTCCATTTACTCCATGGAATAGCTTCTCTGCTATCTATGTTTTCTCTTATGAAAAGAATGAGGGATCTTTCCGATTAGCAGTGATTGAAGGAGGATGTATAAGTATGTATTGTTGAGCTGGTCGCCATCTTGATGAGATTCTGTATGGGAAGGAATTTAATACATGAACTAAACTAAAGTAAGTGTGTTCGCGTATTATTTAACTGATTATTATTGACTGTCTGTTTACTACGCTGTGTTGCACGGGATCAGTGGGGAGCGTCTGATTTACACTGGATCAACCTGCCGTTTTGTATGATCAAGATATCCAGTTACTTCAAATAAATAGGCTAACACGGTCTCATCAGCAGATCTCCGGTCTTCCCCATGTGATCACCAAAAGTTGATAATTATTACAAATGTTTTCAGGAGATCGACTGACAATTTTCGTCGCACCGAGACTTCGAAATTGCTCACTGCCTTATGGAATTTAAGTTAAGCTCAATTTAATCAGGGTAGAACAGTACTGAACTATGTGATAAGCCTGCTTTATGAATGAAAATTCCCTTCACATACGCATGTTTTTACTATCCTGATCACTGAAGCTAAATCAGGCCGGTGTGAGAGATGTTTTTAAATTTTTTGAATACCACAAAAAATATTAAAATCAGTCCCCTAGAACTTAGAAAACCTTAGAAACTTAGAAACCTAACCAACCTAAGGAGATCACGCACATTCATGCCCGAGGCAGGATTCGATCCTGCGACCGTAGCAGTAGCGCGGTTCCAGACTGTAGCGTCTAGAACCGCTCGGTCACCCCGGCCGTCTATTTGGTCTATGACTGACCTCTGTTGTTCCTATAAATTGCAATTGCACAATCTTTTTTGTTTACATGTTTTATCGTCTTCTGTCATCCTTTCCTTGTTTGTCCTTTTTTCTAGCTCCTTTAGTTGCCTCAAAGATCCACTTTCCAACTTCGGCCATTCTCATGGAATCGGTTGTCAACAGTGACTGTCCAATATTAATCACGGAATATATTCTTAGCAACTCCGGAACTTCACACCTGCTAACTGCCCCACATTAAAACAAATTACAGGCATAATAAATTTCGAGAATGACGGCCGTGCGCGACTCGTATCAGTGCCGTTTATTACTTGACTTCTTGTCTTTGCGGTACTGCCGTCCCGTTTCTTATTCGATTTACTGGCGTCACTAAGTTGCTGGCCTGCCTTCCCGTGAGTGGCAGCAGCAGCGCTATCGATAAGAGCACTTTCGTGCTATCTTTGGATAGACCGCTGGTATTTCCGCTTCGTGGTGTGCGGTGAGTTTAGTCGGGGTGGAGCTCCAGCGAGGTCTGCTCAACCAGTACTCACCCGACCGTTGGGGACCCACATGCAATGTCCGACGGAAGGAGACTTGAGCCGGGACGACCGTTGGTTGGTCGTTCTGTCGGTCGGTCGTCTCATCGGGTGACGTGTATTTGGTCTTCCGACCGCTTCTGGGGCCCTTCCATTGGTCATCTAGCGGGAATCTGGTCGGCTCCTTCCTTGTGCAGAGATATCGGATGGCCAAAGGGCAAGTGTTCCCTCTGCATGTTTGAGTCCGAGCCAGTGTGCCCAGGTCGCCGTGTCTCCAAGTTCCGAACGGACATGGAGTTGAGTCGGGATGGAGCTGCAGTGAGGTCCGGACAGTCAAGACTCGCCCGACTGTTGCTGACACACATGACTCGAGTGCGGACGACCCTGGTTAGTCGTTCGGTCGGTCGTCTCATCGGACGACGTATATTTGGCCGCCGACAGCTTCGGGTTCTCTGTGTGTGTCGATTTGTTATTCGTTCTGGTTGTTCCACAGTGATTGCTTTTACTATTGTTCGTATTCTTGTGGAAGTGTTTTCGTGGAACCGTGTCTAGCTGTGTAATTTCGACTGAGCAGTTATGACAATGCTGTCTGTGTACTGGAGTAGGCATTTGGTCGGTTGGGACAGTGCAGCGAGGAAGTCTCCGGGGCGAGGGCATTAGCGTAGAGTTCCGCAGTGTTGATGCTGTCCGTACAGCGTATAGTTTCACAGCCTTTGGTGTTGTTCATATTTTTGAGTGGCCATTGTACTTTGGCAGTTTTTAGACGCCAATTTTGAAGCTGGTATCTTCGTTCTCGGCTGATATTTTCCGTTGCCGTGCCCTTGGTCGGCGCAGCGGAATTGATTAGGTCGGTCCTTCTCCATGGGTCGGGTTGCCATCTGATTACTTAATCTTATTATTGGTTGCCTATCTCACCTAACTTTACGTTAGTTACCTCCTCAGGCCGACCCTTCGAGCACTTCTGACCACCACTGTTCTGTTGTTTTTAGATTGTGATTTCCTTTTGGTTTGAAGTACCTTGCGAGGCCTTCAGCCGTCCATTAATTTAGTTTGTTTTGATGTGTAGATAACGCCTTCAGCCGTCTTAAATTAAAATTTGAAAAGTCACTTGTCTAAAACCTTTTAAAAGTTTTTCTATCTGAAATTCCTGTTATCCACGCCTTAAAGCCCTCAGTTCTTCTATCTCCAGCGTGTGGCCGTCAGCCGAATTTTCATCTAAAATTTTGTAACTAAGGCCTTCAGCTTTGTGTATTCCTTAAGGCAAATTTAATAACTTTTGTTCGGGCCTTCAGCCGTATTGTTTTTGAATGCTTTTAAGGGCATGAGTGATTAAGTGTTTTAGGAAAATAAAGTTTGTGTGTTTTGTGCAACTTGCAGTAACTGATAATGACCCCTTTCCACAACTATAACCTGAGCCGTTCTGTCCTGCGAAACCAGATTTCAGTGACAAAATAACAGTAACTCGAACTACACAAAAGTTCATAAGGAAAACAGCGCGAGGAGAACCAAATATATTCAATGAAACATAAGAGAATCGCGATGTATATCTTCTCACAGGGCTGTCTACTTGAAAAACAGTTGTATAGTGTGTGTTTCTCCAAAATCGCCGTGTGAAAGCAGCGGATACAAGGATGTGATCGCCCACCAAGAGGTCCTTAAGTTCATTTTTAAACGATTTCCTAATGGCTGATTCAATTATTTTATCCCTCATTTTGGTCAAAAACCGCTAAACATCTATTTAAGTTGAAAAACAAAAAATGAAGTTTTTGAAGCGGATTCACAACGTAAGTTACCTGTAAGTTCAAGTTTGTGTGAAAGAACATTCGTTTTTTTGTGTTTGTATAAGATGATTGCAGTAGAACGCTGTTTCCCCTTTCTCATTTAAATCCAGAAAAATTTTGGGGCTTTACGTGGTGAGTTTCGTTTTATTTGGTGTAGAATACGATTCATGCCGTCACTCCATGAGGTAGTGTGGATAGTTATGAAATTTAACCACTGACTCGGGCACACTGTCTTGTAAGCAGGAATTTTACGTCGTATAGGCACATGTGACGTGGCGGAAATTGTGTTTCGCTCAGTGCATAATTATCTAAAATATATTTCCGTTTCCACAAACTTACGACTAGCCATTTAGGTTACTTTGATTTTGTTTCATCTAAAGCTTTCTTAGATACCCTGAAACCATTGCCAACAGCATATTTTCTAATTGTTGTAGTTGTTTTCATAGTAATTCTTTCGCTATTCGAGCATTTCTAAGCCAAACCGTGAATCATTATGCGCTTGTAACCAATGAATCATCTTTCTCCCTATACCTATTTTCCTTCCTTCTATTGCTTTCCAGAAGCAATGAATAAGTGAACAATTTGTTTGTTTGTATAGTTCATTGCTTGGTGCGGACGTTTCTAGCTGACACTATTTGGGCCGGTCGTGCGTCGTATCTGTAACTGTTTCGTTCCGGTGACTTTAATGAGTGAGTATGAATGTTGCGTGTGTTGATGATGATGTGGGCAGGCGGTGCGGACATACAGGTGTTTAAAAATTAGTTATATAAAAGTAATTTTTCATTGTGAAAAGGGTAAGTAACTTACAGATATGTTTTATATGGCTCTGAATGAAGTATATCTTCCAAGTTTTATTCCAACCTACCACTGTTAGTTCCCAAAGTTCTCGCTAGGTGGCACGTGCGAATGAATTATTCAAAAAAATGGCTCTGAGCACTATGGGACTTAACATCTATGGTCATCAGTCCCCTAGAACGTAGAACTACTTAAACCTAACTAACCTAAGGACATAACACAACACCCAGCCATCACGAGGCAGAGAAAATCCCTGACCCCGCCGGGAATCGAACCCGGGAACCCGGGCGTGGGAAGCGAGAACGCTACCGCACGACCACGAGATGCGGGCAATGAATTATTCCAACAGTCATCAAGGAGTCGTGTAACTGTGCAAAGCGTGTGCAGTGTTATTTATACTCAAGTATAGGTCTAACGAGTGTTTTGTAAGCCACCTACGTTGTTGATGGACTACATTTTCTAAGGACTCTCCCAATGAATCTCAACCTGGCACCCGCCTTACCAACAATTAATTTTATATGATCATCCCACTTCAAATCGTTCGCACGCATACTCGCAGACATTTTACAGAAGTAACTGCTACCAGTGTTTGTTCCGCTTTCATATAATCATACAATAAAGGATCCATCTTTCTATGTATTTGCAATACATTACATTTTTCTATGTTAAGGGTCAGTTGCCACTCCCTGCACCAAGTGCCTATACGTTGCAATTTTGTATTGCTGCAGCTTCTCTGTATATTACAGCATCATCCGCGAAAAGCCTCATGGAACTTCCGACACTGTCTACTAGGTCATTTATACATATTCTGAAAAGCAATGGTCCCAGAATCCACTGCTACAGCTTAGAGCCAATTCAGGACTAAAAATCACAAGCCACCCGCTACAATCGTGGCCGAGCGGTTCTAGGCTCTTCAGTCCGGAACCGCGCTGCTGCTACGGTCGCAAGTTCGAATCCTGCCTCGGGCATGGATGTGTGTGATGTCCTTAGGTTAGTTACGTTTAAGTAGTTCTAAGTCTAGGGGACTGATGACCTCAGATGCTAAGTCCCATAGTGCTTAGAACCATTGGAACCATAACTGGTACAATCTTTTCATCGAGACTGGCTGTGTATCACAGAGGACGCTGGGTCAAGCGGCGAACGGCAGTCTCTGATCTACATCTACATCTACATTATACTCCGCATGCCATCCAACGGTGTGTGGCGGAGGGTACTTTACGTGCCATTGTCATTACCTCCCTTTCCTGTTCCAGTCGGGTATGGTTCGCGGGAAGAACGACTGCCGGAAAGCCTCCGTGTGCCCTCGAATTTCTCTAATTTTACATTCGTGATCTCCTCGGGAGGTATAAGTAGGGGGAAGCAATATATTCGATACCTCATTCAGAAACGCACCCTCTCGAAACCTGGACAGCAAGCTACACTGCTATGCAGAGCGCCTCTCGTGCAGAGTCTGCCACTTGAGTTTGCTAAAAATCTCCGTAACGCTATCACGCTTACCATATAACCCTGTGAAGAAACGCGCCGCTCTTCTTTGGATCTTCTCTATCTCCTCTGTCAACCCGACGTGGTACGGATCCCACACTGATGAGCAATACTCAAGAATAGGCCGAACGAGTGTTTTGTTGATGGACTACATTTTCTGAGGACTCTCCCAATGAATCTCAACCTGGCACCCGCCTTACCAACAATTAATTTTATATGATCATCCCACTTCAAATCGTTCCGCAGGCATACTCCCAGATATTTTACAGAAGTAACTGCTACCAGTGTTTGTTCCGCTATCATATAATCATACAATAAAGGATCCTTCTTTCTATGTATTCCATTTGTCTACGTTAAGGGCCAGTTGCCACTCCCTGCACCAAGTTCCTATCCGCTGCAGATCTTCCTGCATTTCGCTGCAATTTTGTAATGCTCCAACTTCTCTGTATACTACAGCATCATCCGCGAAGAGCCGCATGAAACTTCCGACACTATCTACTGGGTCATTTATATATACTGTGAAAAGCAATGGTCCCATAACACACCCCTGTGGCACGCCAGAGGTTACTTTAACGTCTGTAGACTTCTCCATTGAGAACAACATGCTGTATTCTGTTTGCTAAAAACTCTTCAATCCAGCCACCAAGTGGTCTGATATTCCGTAGGCTCTTACTTTGTTTATCAGGTGACAGCGCGGAACTGTATCGAACGCCTTTCTGAAGTCAAGGAAAATGGCATCTACCTGGGAGCCTGTATCTAATATTTTCTGGATCTCAGGAACAAATAAAGCGAGTTGGGTCTCACACGATCGCTGTTTCCGGAATCCATATTGATTCCTACAGAGTAGATTCTGGGTTTCCAGAAATGACATGATACGCGAGCAATTGAACAAGTTCGGCATTCCTACATTTGTAGTCCGGGTATATGAACGAGACGTGCCAGCTTAGAATTGAATACACTTAGTGTTACGGAAACACCTGCCATTCATACCCTTCAAATTGGAATTGTTACAAGCATTATGAGGAAGTGACAAAGAAAAATGAGCTGAGTTTTGTGTAGAAACGTTTAACAAAATTCAGACTCAAGATGATTTTCTTAATGTGTTCACCTGCGGTAAACAGGATCAGCATAATGTTCGGATATGGGGTTAGCAGAAAGCACTTCACGTAATATAATATGTACGGAACTTGCCTAAGATAAACGTTCTGGAAGCTGTAACAAGATTTACAATCCTTTCTTTTTTTTCAGAGTCAGCTGTAACTGGCATGTAGTACGTGGACATGCTTGAAAGTTATATAATGCTTCAATTACAACAGTATATTTTCCAGCAAGGTGGCGCGCCACCACATTATCATCGTAAAGTTGTCACGTTTTTCCGTAGAAATGTGCCGACTTGTATTGGAATTGGTGGAGCAATGAACTTCTCTGTGGGCTTTTGCATTAAAGACAGAATATTTGTTTTTCGGCTGCCAAACGGATAATACAAGCAGTTGTCACCATAGATCAAGACTTGCTTTAAAGGATTTGTCTCTAAATTGATGACAGATGGAGCATTTGTCGTCTTACGAGAGGTAGCCACATTTAACATTTGTAAATGAAAGTTGAAGGTATACTGCATTCGGCGCTGTATCAAACATTTGTGTTAGTTATTTATCTTTTTCACGATTGAAGATTATTTTTGTATAAATAATTTATAAACACTCTGTATAAGCCACACTCCTTGAATAGCACTGTGGGCCTGTCGAACTTAACATCGTTATACTCATCAGCGGGACTGATCTGCCCCGGCAGTGAACCGAAAGAGGTACTCAAGTTACCCTCGGCCACGCCACACAGCGTCAGGTGGCTTGCGAAGTATGGATGTAGATGCAGAGGTAGTGGACAGAGAGATATGAAATTTAAACCGTAGACCACCAGCTCTCCCCACTTCCTATTCAAATACTTTCGATGAAAACAGTTTCACCCCCAGGACTCTAATCGACTATTGCAAAATTGAACACCTCTGAAAAGAATGCGTTGACGGCCTCGGCTGACATATCCATCACAAGCTATCAAAGAAAGGACGACCACAGCCTGTCCGTGTCCAACTGCGGTCGCGTTGTGATCACAGATAAGCAATGACAAATCTGAGTTCATGAAACTTAAAGAAATGAATTGATCGAAATACTGTGAACGGTCATAACTTTACTGCTTTGCCCTCCTTCGCCGTGTAAAGAATATGACGAGCTTAGTTCCACCATTTGTGCCCTCATCATTCGTCAAAGTTTTGAATAATAGAACATAATAAAATATAAAATCTCAATTTCATTTTCATTGTACTTCCAAGGAAACTCGTGCAGCGCAATTACTGACATATTTCAAACATGCATTAATTCACCAGTATATCAACGACATGGCATTTTTCGTTATTTCACATGTCTTAAGGAATTAATATCGCTGTAATAGAATTTGTCCCTCTGAAGATGGGTTGTTGCATAACAGAAACCCACTCTGAGAGCAGCAAAACGAGTTGGTAATGCTTTAGTATGTCTTTATGTGTTCCCACAATCTGTAATGTAATTGCCGCGGTCTGAGAACTGTGCTAGCTCAGATATTCCTTAGGTTTTCCCGGGTCTGCAGACGCACGAACTGTTCTCGGGAATACCGCTGGTAGTAAGTGTCCGGTTCATTGCCGACGCTGCTGTCGTAGTGACGATAGAATGAGATACAGTCGGGTCGAACCCAGCGAAAGGCAGAAGTTCATCCCAGTCATAAAGATCATACAGATAAATTGGTGAACAATAGAAGTGGGATATTATCTCATTATTCTCTTAAGCACCATGAGCTCCCACGATAATGAGTCACAACATTCAGGGCTGAATTCATGATCTACATAACTGCCTGGTAAGTACTAATGTTCGACATCCGAAGAACTTGATGACCAAGCCGAAGCACAGCATCGAAGTGCTGTTCCAAAGATACATTTGGAGCATCTTAAAGCAGTCACCCCAGCCATTCAGGCATTCCGAATATGCCTGCAGCACCAGAACCACTGGTCGTTTGAAAAAGTAGGAGGTGAACATAAGTGACGATCAAGGTCTGCATCGGTCTCTAAGTCGTTCTCGTA
The DNA here is from genome assembly GCF_023897955.1 of Schistocerca gregaria. Lineage (NCBI taxonomy): Eukaryota > Metazoa > Arthropoda > Insecta > Orthoptera > Acrididae > Schistocerca > Schistocerca gregaria. The sequence goes on from NC_064923.1 coordinate 411,730,821, forward strand.
TTGCGTAATAATTTAACGATTACTGCTCACGATAAACAAGAGGTCCAGTTTAGAATCCTGGTCTGACAAAATTTTCACTTGTTACAGCACATTCCTTAAGCTGAAGGAGAACAAACGTATTTCACTAATATCGTTTCATCCATCTGAATGCTTATTATTTCATCCCTACTCATTCCTTTCATTTCAGTTCTGTGAATCCATTTCAGTTGCGTTGTCAGTGAATAGTGACAGTAAAAAGATTAACAACTTGTTAAAAGACCAATATTGGGGAAGATGTATTACAATAAGTGAAAAAGTTACATGTGTAAGGAGGCGAACTTTCATAGAATGAACGAAGAGGTTGTAGGTGTGGAATGTAATAGCGAAAGAAGGGTTTCTTCTAAAACTAAATCTGTTCCTGTCATAGCACAGAACTGATCAAAAATCTTGCAAATATATATGTTAGCTACGCTCGGTAATGAAGAAAGATGCTTAGTAAACGGAGAAGCAAAGAGTGTTAATTGCTAGGATAGGAAAAGTATAGTACGTGTATAATACACGTACCTTTTTGCAGGACCGTAAACAGAGAGAAAATACACTTAACTGCAAACATGTATAGCAACAATTTGTTTTTTCCTTCTTGGACGGGCCACTCAAGTTTCTTACTGGTTTTTCTCTTCCTTTCTTTCAGTACCCTTCCATCTGTTCACTACGTTTTTTCCCCTTTTCTGCCACTTTGGACAAGTTTTTTTTCACTGTCCTATCTTGAAATTCTTTCACATTCAATACTTTTTCCGCAGACACTTCTCTGTCAGTTTATACTTCATCAATCCAACGTTTTGTTGACTGCTTATCCCACAATTTTTTGGAGACATTTTTGGTCAATTTACTGTCTAGCATTCAACAAATGTCCAACCAGTTGTTTGGCCTCTAGGGTTTTGTAATTTTTCCTCCTATCTATTTAGTTCTCAATTCGTCCGAGCAATCAATCATTCATGATAGGAAACACAGTCATTGCTCAGTCATTCAAAATGATTCAGAAATTTTACTTGTTAGAATGAAATCAGGCGATGATTCTTCTTCTCTGCAGGCTCGTGCTTTGCGGCAGGGTGCTAATCTGTACAAGTAAAATGCCTCGTAATTTTGGGAGCGTTGTATAATCAGTCGGGAAACCTCAGATCAAGCAGATATTCAGCTTTGATGAAGTATAACCTTCCGAAAAAGTAACGGAGCTCTTGGATTATTAAATGCAGGTTCGAATCCAGTTTTCGGAAGTTCCCTTCTGATTAACAACTACGCAATATATCGATGAATATAATTAATTATCAAATGTTAAATACACGCCTTTTGTGTGAAGGAGCAATATATATATTTCCCTTTCAATCGTACAATTTCGTATCAGTTATCTTCCGTCATAAATCTCAATAATCAGATTACAGTTCTTGAAACAAAGCTGAGGCTAGTCGGCACGAAGACAAGCTCGGAAGTTTTTTTCTTCTAACAACCACCAGATAGAGTACTACAAAGAGTAATTATGCGCTCATGGCATAGCCATTGTATGAAACTATTTTGCGCATGGATTCTGCGAGTATGAAGATAGAAATTTTGTAAACGTCATTCCAGGGTAGAATTGTATCAGAATAATTCATCGAATATAAAGAGATATTACAGTTTGTATTGTATTTAGCGATCGAAACAGGTTTTTACAAACAATGGATTACTGTGCAGAGCAAATGCAGAATCGAAAGCTCAAGCAGACAGTTTTTTCCCCACCACTATAAGTAAAATGTTATCAATTCACACTACTTTTTTAAATTTAAGAGTAAGTTATACAGATAAGTGAAAATATCGAGTCCTGCAGATTCATAAAATTAACAAACGCTCCACACAGGCAAGTATACTTAGAAACCAGAAGAGAAGACACTGATTGAGAGAAAAGGTAACCCGTACTCATCAAAGTCCTCGGAAATTCCGATCGTTCATTGTCAAATTTGGGACACGAAAACGAGGTTTGGTTTACAACAGCTTCTGACTCTGATTCACACTCACATGCAGAAAAATCACAAATGTTGATTCTAGACAGATGTACAGGAATCAAGGCAAAGTTAAAGCGGAGCCGGATGATGTTAGAAATCGTAGATCGATCTAAATGAGTCCTCGTAAACGACGACTTTGTAGAAATTTGAGGTTTTAATGCCACAAAATATCCACCATTAGTTTCTTGGGACACATTCTAGACTCCTGCCATTGCTGTTTCCCGTGGACGTAGAAGATAATTTCAATAGAGAACAATTCCTGTCGATACAGCCTGCCTCCCTAAGACATCAACTTCCTTATTACAGCGGATGGCAGTGTGGGAATGCATCCACACCAGAATGATTCTGTTCTCCGTATACAACGAATGTATTTCAGTGCCACAACCCAAATATAACAGGTGGTTGTTTTATGCCATCTTCTTTGTTGAATACTTTTAAGAACACTCTGGAATTGCACTTAAAACTTCCGGACTGATAGGTCGTGGTCGATGTATAAAACTCTCTCCTGACGTTTCGTCTCCGCCTGTGGGAGACATCCTCCGAGGTAAAGCGGTGAACTGGAGGACGTCTCTCGCAGTCCAAATGGTTCAAATGGCTCTGAACACTATGGGACTTAACATCTGAGGTCATCACTCCCCTAGAACTTAGAACTACTTAAACCTAACTAACCTAAAGGCTTTACACACATCCATGCCCGAGGCAGGATTCGAACCTGCGAACGTAGCAGTCGCGCGGTTCCGGACTGAGGCGCCTAGAACCGCTCGGCCACAGCGGCCGGCTCTCCCGCAGTCGGAGGGGGAACGTCAGGGGAGAGTTTTATACATTTACCACGGCCTATTAGCCCGGAAGTGAAGACAACACCGGTCGTGAAAGCCTACATTGTATGAACACTCTAGAAGTTGGACACGACTAATATATTGTGAAGGAAATTGAAGATACAAACGCCGATGCTTCCAACATTGCCATAGTCTCCGCCGTAAAAACTGAAGCACTTTTAGGCAGTTTACAGGCTTTACTGATTTGGATGTGAAGGCATAGAAAAGCACATCCAGTATACTACTCTTGTGCAATAAAAGACCATTCTTCTTTTTCTCATTTCTTCTCATGTGTTTTCTATGTTTAGTAAAACTTGAGCATTACTGCGTTATTTCCAGCTTTCCATAGTTCTTGTGGGACTAATATTTTCCTAATGATTTGCTTCTCTACTATTTCTGATTTATATTTTAATGCTAGACATTCGCTTGCATTTAGGCATTCTAGCTTCACTGTTTGCAATTTAGACAAGCGTTTTTTGTTGTACCTCTCGCCCTCCTCATTTTATGCATTTCCCAATCATTTTCTTGGTTTATCTCCTGAAGTTATTTAAATGTTTTAAACATTTCAGTTTAGACAACATCTGTTTTTAGACATTTCTGTGCACTTTTAAGGTTTGTAAAGATTTTTTTTCTGAAGAAATTATGAAGCAGGTCCTACTGTCTATTTGTTTTAAAATATTAATTTGTGTTAGACCAGAGGTCACTTTTCCCAAATTTATAGAAAAGTGATCTGCAAATGCGAGATGTTTATTCAATATTTCTGTCTTCTTTTCGCAGCCTCATTGATCAAATCTTATATTATTTCAGCTTTTCATTCCAAATTCTCATAGTTTTTTCTAGAAAACAGTCATAAAGAATTTGGGATAGGCTGTCACCTTGCCGTACACCTGCGTTTATTTAAAAGGGCTGAGATATTTGTCACATCAATTTCACTTTAGGTACTGTGTCTGTAAGCATTTTACGGATTAGATTTGCTAATTTAAACTTTGCACCAAATTCTCGGATTATTTTATCTGTGTCTCTTGAGGGAATCAAAGGCTTTTTTGAAATCAATAACTTTTATTAGTTCAGCTAAATATGGCGAATTTGTAACTTTTGATTACATATTACTCCAGGACATGATCTGCCCTTCCTAAAGCCATGGGCACGGTCGCCTAAATGATTCTCCAGTCTTATCTCTAATCTGTTTAATAAAATACTGGAAAATATTTTATATGCAGTTGGTAGCAACAACTGTTCAACTACTTTTTAAGCGTTTGTGTCCTAATGAAATTTAAAAAAAATCATTTTAGAATTTTTCATAAAATTTACCTTCATTATAACAGTCAGCAACAAATACAAGAAGAAATTGGCAGAAAAAGTAAACAATCAATTGTTTTAAGTGGATGGTTTCAGTTAGGAGGCACTGGGACACACAGTTTTTAACTACCCATCATTTCATGGCGTTTATTTAGAAAGCTATATCGCGTTTATCCTGGACACAACCCCACATCTCGAAACTTTCGTGAACTCATAAATTCTAAAATAACAAGCAAAAATGGACTTATAATGTAATAAGTTTATATCGGAAATACATTCTGTCTCAGTGATTTCATTTCGAAACTGTTTGCAGAAGCAGTAGTACAATCTCAAATTTACGTTACAATAACTTATGACAGCCTTATTTTCACTATCAATGATCTCCTCGCCACGCGGGGTGACCGCGAAGTTTACGGCGCCATGTTGCGGATTGCGCGTCCCCTCCCGCCGAAGGTTCGAGTCCTCCCTCGGACATGGATGTGTGTGTGCTGTTGTTAGCATAAGTTAGTTTAAGTAGTTTGTAAGTCTAGGGACCGGTGATCTCAGTAGTTTGGTCCCTTCGGAACTCACACACATTTTAACATTTTTGAACGACCTCCTCAACATAATGAGCATAGAAAAAGCCACATGTCACAACTTCCTCCTATCACGTAGCACAATCTCTGCTCAGGCTGTAGCTTTGAACGCTTTGAATGACTGCTATAGTGCACTACATCCGTAAAAATACCTAGACTATTTCTTGCAATATTATTGGCGGTTACATGCGAAAGGCACTGGTACTTCAAAACATAAATTTAGGAAGTGTTAGTTTCAAGCAAAAACCACTGGTACTCATATGATTAACGTATTTCCGCTAGAGCTGAATACATACTCATAACTTGGAAAAAAACTTTCTGCATAGAAGCCTGACACACGGGACTGAAAACAATACGTAACAGTTGACTCAAATTCCTTGTTGTTATTGGTGTCGTGATTTTCAGAACTAAGACTGTTCTGATGCAGCTTTCCAAGTAAATCTTGATCAGCGCGAACATCTTCACCTCTGCATAACTACGGTAACCTACTTCCATTCGAGCCTGAAGTCAAACCTTGGTCTCCTGCTGCCCCCAATAGTCTGTGGGGCAGCTGCCAGGTCAAGTGTCGGCGACGAAACCCTAACTTATATTCAAGTATAGTAGTGACCTCTGCTACAACGTTGTGAGTAAGCCTGCGAAGGTAGATCTCAAGCACTTTAAAAAGAGCTGGAGGAGGGCTGATGGGCTGGTAATTTCTCGACACACGAGAATCCCTGTGTCTTTGCGATGAATGCTACCTCAGCGTGCTCCATCATTGCTAGGCGTTTTCCAGAATATGAGTGGAAAAACATCTACTGCTGTTAGGCCTCATAAACCTCTGTCGTTTTTAATGACGATGCATAGTAATACAATTTACTAAAGTTTGGCTTCTGCTACTAGCAAACATCCCACATGCATTGAGGATCTCTCGTGAAAATTTGGGGCCTGTAAGGCGTTGGAGACAGGGTTGCCCAAAACAATTAGCCCAATAATCTAGTGGCTTTCAAATACGACTAGAACATTATACACTGGGACTGTTGCGTCATTAGCTGACACATAGCAGGCTAATATGAGGACAAATCTGGACAATTTGATTCACCAAGGCAACGAGTAGGGGAGACCAGTGGAATACTGAGACGTTAAGCAACTCTTCATTTTGTTTTGGAACCTGTCACATCCATGGAAAATTCGTGGTATGCTATGTGACCCAAGAATGTTAAACACACAGCTGTATGAGAAAAATACAAAAATGTTGACTACCTTTGGAGCTATACAAATATTTTCTTTAGTCTGCAATCTTTCGGAACTGCCGCGATTACCTGGGCAATATTGATACCTGCACAAGATAATGCCAACAGTATGAAATACAGACAGAATGCAATGTCTGCTCTAAAACAAAAACAGGTTTCATTACCTCAGTACACATGGAAATACAGACACTGCACGTTTTTCGAAAATAGTGCTCAAGTTGGAAAAAAATAAATCAACTTCAGCTTTATTGAAACCTAAAACTCTGTTGAGATTTGTTGCTGATGGCTTCTGTAATTTGATTTTAGGATTTATCTTTTTAAAACCAGAAACCCAGTCTTCTCCAGACATTATCATTGAAGATTGAAGCTGTGGTGGCGTAAGCTGTCCCCAGCACTCCAGTTGGCAAAGACGCTGCAAGAAGATCGATAGTAGACACTGGAGCAAGCAAGCCTATCAAGAGAGAGGCCAAAGACAAATCGCAAGTAACACGCCGCCAACGCGCTCTTGGCTGCCAGTATTTTGACCACAGCCGCGGACCGGAGGGCCCAGGCAGTTAGCCATCCACTGAGCCAACGAGTCGAGTCATCAGTCGCAGCCCAGTGGGAGTGGCAGTTGCAGTTAGCTCGGCCTCCAGCTCAGAGTCAGTCAGTATCTAGACGCCAGAGTACTGTACATAGCAGGACTTGTACTTCACCAGCAGTGAGGTTAACGTGGACTATTATGGAGAGCTTGTATCACAACACCTGGACTATCTTAAGGAGCTTCCTGTTAACACATGCATGCAGTTGTGTTATAGAAAGAGAATATCGGCCACCAAACAACATCCTCTCCTTGCTTCCCATGGTACAAGCCTACAGTGACAACGAGACGACACAAACACTGGCTACGAGTATAATTCAGTGCAGATTTTGCTTGGTTCTCTTGTGTTTTAGTTTGCAGCGGTGCTCATTTCTCATTGCTAATTTATTGTTGTGTTTTTGCATGTATTCCAGGAGGGGAGCCGCAGAACTAATGAAATTTCTCTTTCCAGAGACTTTGCTTGCTTTTTGCTATAACATACTTGTGTAAACAATGGCTACCCCCTCCACTCCCTGCCCCCGAGTGTCAGCCGTAGATGGCCAATGCGATGGATCTAACACAAGTTTTTCAGTCTCAGAAACAACAATTTGCTGCCTACTAACGACAGTACAACTACTGGCTCAACAGGCTATATCCACTGCCCTACAGACAAACCGACCCACCCAAAAAGTGCCGCCGACCAGCATACCACCGTTCTGGCAGTTGACACCAAAGGGGATTGGCTCGAATACCTGACACAGTTCGAAGCACAATGTGAAGTTAATCGAGTTCAAGGTACTATAAAGCTACAATACTTTCCTTCGGTTGCAGGTTCCTCAGTGTTCAGGTTAATACAAAAACTATTCCCAATTGCGTCTCCCGACGAATTCATTTATGACCAAGTAATTGCTGGATTATGCCGGCCGGAGTGGCCGTGCGGTTCTAGGCGTTACTGTCTGGAACCGAGCGACCACTACGGTCGCAGGTTCGAATCTTGCCTCGGGCATGGATGTGTGTGATGTCCTTAGGTTAGTTAGGTTTAATTAGTTCTCAGTTCTAGGTGACTGATGACCTCAGAAGTTAAGTCGCGTAGTGCTCAGAGCCATTTTTCTGCGTTAACCAAGTACTATGACCAGCAAGTCCAAGTAGCTGTAGCTACATATCAGTTCTTTAACTTGCATAAAGAGCCGGAACAGACGCACCGTCAGTGGAACACAGAACTAACCGGCTTGACTAGGAAATGTGAATTTAAGTGTAGTTGCGGTATCTTTTACAGTGACTTAATGATTAGGGATGCAATAACATTTAGTGTCACCGATTTTAGAATACGGGTACAGATGCTAAAGTACTCTGATCCATCACTTACTCAAGTGTTGCAAATCTCAGAGCAATATGATTCGGATGCTATAGCGTCCTATAAGTTTGACTAGCCCCGATTTATCGGATCGAGTTGCCCCTTGATCGCGACCGTCCCAAGCAGCCACAACAACAAACGCGTACAAAGTCGCGCGGACAGCCACGTAGACACGTAAACAGGCCTGTGAATTTAGTGAACTCTTGCCCTAGATGTTTTGCTCGTCATAAGAGACACGACTGCCTATCACGTAACGCAACGCATTACACGTGTAGAAAAAGACGCCACGTACAAGCAGTTTGTTTGCAACGGCATAAAAACGCCAATTTTGCCTTCTCACAGAAAAAACAGGCTCGTGAACATGTAGTGAACGCCGTGTTTCCAAACCTACAACAGGTTCTGACAAAAGTAAGAATAAAGTTTGCCTCATTCTCGCCCTGGTGTTGTGCAAAGACGTTCTAACAAACTATTTGTCTCATTACGAATTGCTGGCCGTAGTATGAACTTAGACACAGGTGTCTCAGTAACTTTGCCTAATCGTGCGACGTACGAACAGTTAGGCACACCACGTCTTTCTAAATCTAGCAACCACCTTACAGCTTACGACGGATAGGAAATTCCAGTGCTTGGACATGCAGTTTGCCTGGCACTTACAAATTTCACTCTGGGACAGTGAATTTTACTGTTTTCACACCCAGAGACAGTGAGAACATTTTCGGTTTAGACGGCTCTGATTTGTTTGGCCGTAGCATCTAAGACAATGTATTTTCCATATTAGCTTATGATCCAAACGACAGTGTCCCAAACTGTTTTCAGAAGGAATGGGAAAAGCAAATAACTTCGTATCGTAAGACAACGCACAGCCTAAGTTTTTACGAGTCCCCGCCCAAATTGCTTTAAGAGCCAACGTAGCCAGTGAACTGAAAGAACGGCCATATAATTGTGTAATTGTTCCCATTTAAGCTAGTCAGTGGGGAAGTCTTCTCGTTTCGTTGAAACTGAGCGAGGTGGCGCAGTGGTTAGCACACTGGACTCTCATTCGGGAGGACGACGGTTCAATCCCGTCTTCGGCCATCCTGATTTAGGTTTTCTGTGATTTCCCTAAATCGTTTCAGGCAAATGCCGGGATGGTTCCTTTGAAAGGGCACGGCCGCTTTCCTTCCAAATCCTTCCCTAACCCGAGCTTGCGCTCCGTCTCTAATGACCTCGTTGTCGACGGGACGTTAAACACTAACCACCACCACCTCGTTTCGTTGGCTAAGCCTCCTGGTCGCATCCGCATTTGTGTTGACTTCAAGTCTCCAGTCAAGCCATAGACAGTAGTTGATACTTATCCTTTACCTCGCCCTGAGGAACTCCGAACTCATGGACAGGCTTGGTGCGGAGCGTTACTTTCAAAGATGTATTTGCATGATGCCTTCTTGCAATTTCCATTGGATGCAGAAAGTGTTTGTTGTAAATATACACTTAGGACTGTTCAAGTATTTGCGTTTGCCCTTCGGCAGTGCTTCTGCACCCACCATTTTTCAACATTACTTGGAACTGCTAACTGCAAAAGTGCCATTTTGTTCAAGTTATCTTGACGATATTGTCGTACACCAGATGGTCACATTGCCAATTTGCGCAACTTTTTCGAGTGTCGTCAGAAGCAGAACTCAAGTGTCGTCTCGAAAACTGTGGCTTTTTTTTCATACTGAACTACAGTACGTCGGTCATGTAATAAATATTCAAGGTGTGCATCCCCACCAATCTCATTTGCTTGCAACCCGTGACCTGCCTGGTCCTCGCAATGTGTCTGAGCTACAGTCAGTACTAGGAAGTACGGTTCATACCGAAAGCCGCTCAGATCGCGGCTCCATTGCTTCGCTTGCGTTGCAAAAATATACCTTTTGTGTGGACTAAAGACTGTCAAGACGCATTTCAGAAGCTCAAAAATGCCTTGCTTAGTAACAGATGTGTAATGCATTTTGACCCTGCCAAGCCAGTATTTTGCAAGTTGACGCTTCATCCTACGGAATCCTCGCTGTGCTTTCGCACAGAATTGGTGCACGAGACGGACCTATTGCTTCTGCCTCAAAGTTATTAATCCAAACTCAGTGCAATTATTCTCAAACAGAAAAAGAGGCTCTCACTATTGTCTATGGCGTGACAAAATACTACCACTATTTGTGTGGTCGCAAGTTCTGTTTTGTGACAGCTCACAAGCCTTTGCAGTCCTTGTTTCATCCGTGAAACCAGATTCTTACACGCACTGGTCAAAAGTTGCAACTCAGGGCTTTGTTGCTTACGCAGTATCAGTATGAAATTGTGCACAGGCCTACGGGAAAGTATGGCAATGCAGTGGCCCTATCTCGCCTTCCGATTGGCCCAGACTCCGATTTTGATGCACCTACCGCATCTTGTTGACAAATCGTTGCGCAGGAATCTTTTTGCCTTGCACTACAGGCAAATTTCGCAGGCCACGGAAGCAGACCCAGACCTCAGAATTTTGTTGCATTACATTTGCATGTCCTGGCCTCATTCGTTGAACAATATCCAGAACTCAGCTGTGAGCCGATATTTCGCGTGCCGGCATAACCTTTCAGTTCAACATGGTGTGATTCTAGTTCAAAATGACAGTGGAGCTGCAAAAGGATGTGTTGCGGTTGCTCCGTCAAGGACTTTGGTGAATTGTTCGAACTAAACACTTACCGCGCCGGTATTTTACTTGGCAGGGCACGGACGCCTACACTGAAAAGATGACGGCACAGTGTCGCGCATGCGCGGAGAACCAATCTGCTCCACCACTGATACTCTCGCTTGGCCTAGGACTCAGTCGCCATGGCAACGAGTGCACATTGACTTTGCAGGACCGTTTTGCAACACTCGTTGGCTTATAGTGGTAGACCCCCGTAGCAAATTCCCATTTGCGGTGCATATGAACTCTACCACTCAAGCGGCGCCCTCAATATTTTCCATAGAAGGTTTGCCTGAAGTACTTGTGTCGGATAACGGACCACAGTCCACGTCACGTGGTTTTGAACAGCTATGTGAACGAAATGGCAATCGTCATCTAACAGGAGTTCCGTTTCACTCGCACTCCAACGCAGAAACAGAACGATCATACGAACTACCCACACATGGGAACAGGCGCTGCAAGCCTTTCTTGCCTCCTATCGCATCATCATCGGTGGAATTTCTGCATGGCCGCCGCCATCGCACGTGGCTACACTTGCTACACCCACCGCACCATCCATCGCCGTCAATGGTGCGCAAGTATCGTTTTGCGCAGCGCGATATTGTTCTTTTCAGGGTTTATGGCAACCGTGGGCACTATAAAAAAAAGGCGTGATGTATTTGATTGCAGGTCCCAATGGTTTGCAGCGCCGCCACCAGAACCAAGTTCGTGTGAGTCATTTGCCCTGTGATTCTGCTGCATTTCTTCCCCCAGGTTCACGGGCTTACTGGACCACACGGCGTTCGCAGCTGGTGCCGCCAGGGCACTCAGGAGGAGCCGATGCGCGAAGAGGCCTCGCCCCCGCCGTCCCCGCTCGTCGACGAAATGGGCCTGGACCCGCCATCATCGTCGTCGTCAACGCCGCAGGACACGCAGTCAGGCCTGAACGTGTGCCCTGGCAGCAGTTTTCTAGAGGATGTTCCTATTGCACTGCAAGCCAGATGGGGGGATACGGTCGGGAGTATGTCGTCCTCCACAGCTACAGGTCCCAGCTCATCTCCACGTCAAACGTCCTGCCTTCCTCCCCACTGTCGTTTGCAGCCTCACTACACGACAACAGTGCGCCATTTTAGGGAGGGGGTGGTGGAATGTGCTGGCGTAAGCTGTCGCCAGCACTCTGGTCGGCAAAGAGGCTGCAAGAAGATCGATAGTAGACGTTGGAGCAAGTGAGCCTATCAAGAGAGAGACCAAAGACAAACTCGCAAGTAACACGCCACCAACGCGCTCTCGACCACCAGTATTCTGAGCACCGGCACGGACTGGAGGGCCCAAGCAGTCAGTCACCCACTGAGTCAACGAGTAGAGTCATCAGTCGTAGCCCAGTGGGAGTCGCAGTTGCAGTTAGCTCCGCCCCCAGCTCAGAGGCAGTCAGTATCTAGCGACCAAAGTAATGTACATATGAGACTTGTACTTCACCGGCAGTGAGTTTAATGTGGACTATTATGGAGAGCTTGTACCACAACACCTGGATTATCTGAAGTAGCTTCCTGTTTATATTAATAAGGAACCCTGTTAATACATGCATACAGTTGTGTTATAGAAAGAGGATACCGGCCACCAAACAACATCCTCTTCTTGCTTCCCATGATACAAGCCTATAGTGACAGCGAGACGACACAAAAGAAAGTGTGCTGAAGGCTTAGTTGTTCTGCAAGGTCATACTTATTCGCTACAATTCTGCCAGGGACATACGATTGGATGATTGCTGCCACAGTAGTCACATGACTGATTGATTCTTGTTTTTCTTTAGGAGTAAAAACTGATCTTCTCCCCAGAGAAAGTTTCTTGTATCAGTCTGAATTTAGTCGAACATAAAGTGTACTTTTGAATGTGTTCAGCTCTTTTGATACACTGTTCAGTGATCTCCCACACTTTGCTGAACTTAATGCCTTTTTTAGGGTTTCTTCAGTCCATTTATCACTCTCTGATATTTTTCTTCTTCCCGCCATTTGAAATTAGATATAAGACCTTATTTAAGTGCAAAAAACATTTTTATGGCGTTTAGAGCATGAGGAAATAACATCCTGTCGATATTGCTCTATGTTCGATGGCGATGTTACCCCACTCGGAAATCATGGTGGAGACGAAATTTTAACGTCTCTACTAAAGCCCGAAAAGTTACAAAACTTATAGTAAAAGACGCACCAGAAAACATGCTATCTACCTACATTATAGTTGTTGGAGTTATAACATAATTGTAACGCTTATCTCAATCTAACCATAAACCGATAACAACATAAAAATTCAGTAAAAATTAAATTTTAGAGACACAGTAAGACTGTTGTTTAAAGAAACTTGTCGCATCTGGAGCCAACTTCTGGTGCAGCCCACTATGCTGCCACACTATCTCTCATTGCTTACAGAGCTACTTAGCTGAGAAAACGACGATGTCAGTACTGCCTAGTACCTCGGCATTGCCACAATCTCGTCTAATGGTTCGAGATGTAAGACAAATAGTTGCTTATTTATCATGGAGTGTAGCCATGTATTGAAGAGAAACGTGGACGATAAATTGTTTAGACAGGAAGAGAATAGAAGCTTTCGAAATGTGGTGCTACTGAAGAATGTTGAAGATTAGATGGGTAGATCACATAACTAAAGGTATTGAATAGAATTGGGGAGAAGAGGAGATTGTGGCACAACTTGACTAGAAGAAGGAATTGGTTGGTAGGACATGTTCTGAGACATCGAAGAATCACCACTTTAGTATTGGAGGGCAGCGTGGAGGGTAAAAATCGTAGAGGGAGACCAAGAGATGAATACACTAAGCAGGTTCAGAAGGATGTAGGCTGCAGTAGGTATTGGGAGATGAAGAAGCTTGCACAGGATAGAGTAGCATGGAGAGCTACATCAAACCAGTCTCAGGACTGAAGACCACAACAACATATTACTGTCTCTTAGAGCATAACGTTTAATATGGTCTCGTTTGGAGCATCCTTTTACTGTAACTAAAAATCTCCTTCTTTCTGTCTCGATTTGAGATTTTCCTCTGCGCTTTAGTAGTCGTGTCTCAGTCTCGTGCAACTGAGAACTGTCGTCTAGAGAAAACCGCTATCTTATCTTCAGTGTCTAGGTCCTATTTTAGATGACGTCACGTTAATCAGTATATGTATGTTACATTACGTCACGTCACGTGGCGCCACGGGGCTATTTTACAATGACAGGAGTATCTAATCGGAATAAGATACTATTGAGGTGTTATAGCTCTGAAGAAATACGTGACCAGCGTTTCAGGTGATAACGCACGTTTCGCTGCAGTGGATTGAAAGAACGGGATGTTGTACGAACTTGTCAGTCGACCGACGCTTATCTCACGTACCACACTTAGTATGTGCTCGTCAAAATAAATCAGTTGTCTCGTCTTCTGGCCAACTGTAGCGTCATGTTTGTGCGTGATATTAAAAGTCTGTCGGTGAAAGAAAGGCAGGCCTGCTCGAGGTAGGATTTGTTGAATTGTGATCAGTGCTGCATATAATATACGCTACTGCATAAAAGTAGCCTGACACCCTTTTGTAATGCGTAACTGATCACTAGATGTTATGAGCGGCGGACCGGCATTACAAAAGGAGGCAGAGAGCATTGTGTTCTCAACAAAACCATAGGAAGAAGCATAAGCAGCCAAAGACACTACTAGCTAGGGCATAACCGCCTATGGAAAGCTAACATACACCAACAAGCGACAAATTTCGGCAAGCCCCGGCATATCAGCAACGTTGACTGGATACACCAGCTGCTATTAAAGCCCACTAACAGGCTACAGCAGGGAAACCGACGAGCTCGCCCACTGACACACAAACAAATCGCGGACATCATCCTAGTGTGCATCTGATATATGACCAATCGGACACAAAACAACGATGAACCTGTTACAGGTATGCTGATGCTGACCAAGAGATCAACACCGGCAAAACAGCAGCAGCCGCCGAGTAACAGCACCGCTCAACGTCAAAGGTATCGACATGCGTGATACCCACTACTAACAAAGCCTACCTTTGCATTATCTGTTGCAGGCAGCAAGACATCCTCTATTGCTCTTGGTGCCCGACCTAACTGTCGCAAGAGGTTTTTCTTCCCTTGGCTCTTGCCTTGGCACTTTTTTCCTCTGCCCTTCAAACCGCTACCCTTCATTCCACTTTCGGCCCAAACTGTCTCCAGATGAGCGCGTATTAATGGTTAACCTAGTCCGCCCCCAGTAGCTGAGCGGTCGCCGGCACGGTAGCTTAGCGTGTTCGGTCAGAGAGCCGGTTGGACTCTGTAATAAAAAACTGAGTGGAACGATCAACCACTGAACTTCAACAGGATGTCTTGCGACGTCTGCAACGACCAAACACAACGATCAAAAACGAAAAAAAAGTGGTCAGCGCAACGGACTGTCAATCCTAAGGGCCCGTGTTCGATTCCCGGGTGGGTCGGAGATTTTCTCCGCTCAGAGACTGGGTGTTTTGTTGTCCTAATCTTCATCATCATCATTTCATCCCCATCGACGCGCAAGTCGCCGAAGTAGCGTCAAATCGAAAGACTTGCACCAGGCGAGCGGTCTACCCGACGTCATACACCGTTTTTTTAATGGTTAACCTTAACCAGACGTGCGCAAACATCACAGTACGCACATACTGGACACCTCACTTTAGTGAGAACTAACCCTTATGCAGAGATGGCAGTAGACCTTTTGAGTTGGCCATTGTGCAGGTGTGGGCGTGAAGGGGCTCCACCTCCTGTTAAAAAAAATTGTGTTCTCAACGCAGAAGCAATAACAGCAGAAGGGATCGTTTAGGACAGCACAATGACTTCAACATGAGATAACCCCGACTTACAACATAGGGTACTGCTGGTTTGGATTCCGCTTAAATAGGACAGGTGTTATCACATGCAAGAGGCGGCTATACGGGTAGAGGGGGCTGCATGGAGGGGACTGGCGGATTTCAAAGGTTAGAGGGACTCGGGAAAGTACAAATAGGGCTTAAATCTCAAAGAGTGCAGGGAAAACGCAGGACAAGGGTACAGCTAGCAACAATCCGTATTTCGTGGTAAATCGCCGTAGCTGTGTTGGAAAAGCACGACAGCTCTAAGCGTTAATAGAAAGCATTGAATCTCAACCATTATAGGTACTGAAATATGGCTAACGCCTGAGATAAGATCAGTCGAAATTTTTACAAACGACCTAACGGTATTCAGAAAGTATAGGTTAAACACAATTGCTGCTACTAGCACCTTATCTTGCAGTTAAATTAAAATAAATAGTTTCTGTGATGTAGTATGGGTAGGAGTCATACTTGACAACCGGAATAAATTGATACTTGCTTCCTTTTACCAACGCCACATCTCCGATGATACAGTTGCTGAACAGTTCAAAGAAAACTTAATAGCAAGACACAAAGGAATTACAGACACTGGTTGCGAGTGAACATAGATTTAAATAAATGGAGAAAGTTGAAAGCTTGTGCCAGACCAGGATTCGAAGGCGGGCCTCCTGCAGGTGCGCTGATCACTACAACATCCGAACACAATGGTCATCGCAACTAAATTACCCTAGCTCGCCTTCTTCAGACCCAAATTCTCAACTTTTGCACACACTACTTTATCCACACATTGCTAATGTACGGTTTGGAAAGTTGTGAATTTGCCTTTGGCAGGAGGCGTGCTAGGATAGTCTGAGGAGTTGAGATGACCACTGTGTCCTTATGGAGCAGTGGTAATTAAATCTGCATAGTAAGCAGGAGACCCGCGTTCGAATCCTGGTCTGGCACAAGCTTTCAACTTTCCCCATTTATTTAAATCAAATGCAAAATTTCTATACAACATCAGCCCTTACCTTAGTCTACCCAGTTGTCTTTGAGTGCGAGGTCGCAGAAGGCCAATACTGTTTACGGTATTCGACACGAGTCAGTGGAATATGTGGTATCCAATATGCTCGACTGCACGGAGAATGTACATGAGGAACAAAATGTTTTTTGGGGTTTTGAGTCAGGAATTTGGGAACCCACTTAGCACTAAATGTATGCTAACCAAGCTTTATCCGCCATAATTTCAGCCACCAAATACCATGAAATTTGGTAAAAATGTTGCGGAAGTTCCATAATCGTGAAACGACGATTTTCACGAGTTTTGTCGTTGATTTTCATCATTACTTCGTTAGTCACGAGGGTTAGCCTGCCAATGCGTCGTTATCGTGAACATTGATATGACCGTTTTTAAAGTCAGTGCAACGGTGCCTCACGGGGCTTTAACTCATTATTCCTTTTCTGTACGCATCACAAAGATAGCTATAATTTTCAGTTTGTTTGTAGTTTCTTGGCAATAGAAACCTAACCACAGAACGCACCTCACAAGTGGAAGAATTTTATATTGCAGCACACATTTTAACACGCCACAGAAAGCAAAGTAACAGGGACACCGACAAGGACGTAGACAGAATTTTATTAAAAGGGGGGAGGATTTGTTAAGGAAGACCTCAAAAAGACCCAGATTTTTCATTTATTCTGAAAATTTCTGTAAAGAACGGCAAACTATTTTACTCGACAGTGATCTCGTAGTTTTTAGCAAGCAAAGATATAATTTCGTTACTTGGCAACGCTATATTTCGACAAATCATTAAGAAGCAGTCATGCTCCGATCTCCTTCACTCTCCAAGTACATTTTAAATGTTTCTACTTTCAGTCTGGATCTTTGCTGAGAAGTTATCAGGAATCGACGGTTCCTAATTCTTTGGGACACCGTGATTCTTACGGACAGGGCCTTTGGAATAAAGAGATCTCTGTTCGTCAGAGAAGCAGGAACAATTTTTAGTGGCGAAAATGCGAAGGATCTGGAATAATTCAACTTTACACTTTCCCAAATTTCCTCATTTATGTAAGCGTTGTCACTTCTTGCAAAGTACGAAGAACATTTTCTGCATTTAAGATTGTCCCGGCAGGCAAACTCATGAGCCTAAATGAGGAGAATTTGCGTTATTATTTATTTTTCATGTGGCTTTTAGTGCCGGGAGTCTCCAAAGAGATGTTCGGTTCGCCATCGATGCAGCTTCGTCAAATCTAAGCAGAGAGTCTGTATCTTTAACGGAACTGCAATATTTCATGAGAAAAAGATATTCGGAAGGAATTGGCTATAGCCTACAGTAAGGTACGAATCCCGACATTTGCCTGAATTGAAAATGGTAAACCACCGATAATCATTTTTAAGGTCGCCGACGGATGGATTCAAACCGTGGTGATGCTATCTCAGCGCCTCGTCAGGCAGAGGTACCCCAAGTTGCTGGAGAATATGGAAAACTGGTTGTTGTACATTGTTTTAAAATAAAATAAAAAGCACCATACAAAACTCTGAATTCTGACATTACATATTTTTCCTTTAATTATTCGTGTTTAGTTATCTGATAGTGCACGAATGCATGCATGTTTATAGATTTAATTATGCATGGAAATGCTGGCTCCAGTTGTTACACCATAAGATAAGCGTAAATAGATTTTGGACGAAAGGAGGTGGGAGAGATGATGGCCGCAGTCGGCTCGGATGAATTATAGCGGTCCGCTGAAAAAATCATTTAGAAACGAACGAACTGTAGAATGTCATGTTATCACGTACTCTTTCCTCTCTCCACAAACTCTTCCCCATCGTTCCGTATGGGAACTGGTTTTCATTACTGTACGCCGTCCGGGTGACCAGATTTAGCGGTATTTTGCCTTTTGGGCTAATAATGAAGAAATGTAACCAATAGCGTTTGGGCGATATTTTTGTTGATCTGCGTAATTTTTGTGCAGCACAGAAAAACTCAAGTATATTTTTATACCCTGATTTTAATTTAATTTTACTTCTACTCAAGGGCCAAAGAAACTGATATAGACATGTGTATTCCAGTACAGAGACATGCAAAGACGCAGAATATGGCGCTGCGGTCGGCAACGCCTATATAAGACGAGTGTCTGGCGCAGTTATTAGATCGCTTACTGCTGCTACAATGGCAGGTTATTAAGATTTAAGTAATATTGAACATGGTGTCGCACGAGCGATGGGACACAACATCTCCGAGGTAGCGATGAAGTGGGGATTTTCCCATACGACTATTTCACGAGTGTACCGTGAATGTCAGGAATCCGGTAAAACGTCAAATCTCCGACATCGCTTCTACCGGAAAAATATCCTGCAAGAACAGAACCAACGACAAGAGAATCGTTCAGCGTGACAGAAGTGCAACTCTTCCGCAAAATTGCGGCAGATTTCAATGCTGGGCCATCAACAAGTGTCAGCGTGTGAACCATTCGACGACATGTCATCGATATGGGCTTTCGAAGTCGAAGGCCCACTCGTGTACCCTTGATGACTGAACGACACAAAGCTTTACGCCCCGCTTGGCCCAGAAAATCCCGACATTGGACTGTTGATGAATGGAAACATGTTGCCTGGTCGGACGAGTCTCGTTTCAAACTGTTCAAGCTGGTGGCAGCTCTGTAAAGGTGTGGCTTGTGTACGGCTAGAGTGATATGGCACGCCTGAATACGTTTAGATACGAGTCTGACAGGTGAAACGTACGTAAGCATCCTTTCTGATCACCTGCATCCGTTCATGTCCATTGTGCATTCCGACAGACTCGAACAATTCCACTAGGGCAATGCGACACCCCACATTTCCAGAACTGCTGCAGAGTGGCTCCAGGAACACTCTTGTGAGCTTAAATAATTCCGCTGGCCACCAAATTCACCAGACATGGACAGTATTGAACATAACTGAGATAGCTCGCAACATGCTGTTCAGAAGTGGTCTCCATCCACTCATACTTTTATGGATTAATGGACAGCCCTACACGATTCATTGTGTCAGTTCCTTGAAGCACTACTTCAGACATTAGTTGAATCCGTGCCACGTCATGCTGCGGCACTTCTGAGTGTTCACGCGGGCCCTACATGATGCCGGCCTGTGTGACCGAGCGGTTCTAGGTGCTTCAGTCTGGAACCTCGCAACCGCTACGGTCGCAGGTTCGAATCTTGCCTCGGGCATGGATGTGTGTGATATCCTTACGTTAATTAGGTTTAAGTAGTTCTAAGTTCTAGGGGACTGATGACCTCAGATGTTAAGTCCCATAGTGCTCAGACCCATTTGAACCAACCCTACATGATATTAGGTAGGTGTATCAGTTTCTATGGATGCTCATTGTATAATTTTATTTACTCTCCGATGCCTTGTGAAATACTGAAATATTTCAACCTCCAAAGTTCACCAGCCTGTAAATGACGACTCCAGTGCTGCTGAAGATAGATAGATAGGTAATTAGGCTATTATACTGTAGTAACGCGTAGTTTTTTGTAGCTTAACATAACGCTAGCCTACAAATCAAAATCGGTATTCTTCTTTTTTCTATTTACAAACATTTTCACAATTAGAAACTATCAGAACAGCACACAGGAGGAAAACAATAAACCGTAGCTCTTACACTAAATTCAACTGCAAGTAAGAACTGTACTGATTAACAAAATACCAACTGAGTTCAAGCAAGGCCAACAATTGCTATCGATGAAAATAGGGCAGGGCAATAACCGATAGTGTTGTGGATGTACAGATAGTTTAAATCTATCGTTGGCTTTGTTGACTAACGACAGTGAGTATCCCTTTTCCTTTGTATGATTGAAAACCAAAATATCTTTCAGTTTCACTACACGGCATGTAGGTCGTGTGTAATTTCATTTAGGTGATAGAGGGTTCAGGACCCCTTGCAACCAATCCCTTCGGCTAAGTCCTAAGGAAAGGTGAAATTCTTACAAAAACTGGTATTTGCTCGTTTCAAGCGCTCTCAATACAATGTACAATATGCACTTGATAGTGACCTACTACGTTATGCACATCATATTGCGCGAGGGACATAGATTAGTGATTTCATGAGGACCAGTGGATGGTTGCATAACTTCAAGGAGTGCTAGAGTTTGCGTCAAGTCGACGTCGCATAGCAAACTGCGAAATCGGCCCAAAAATTTATATGAGATAACTTGGATCATCCTTCAGTAAGAAATTTCTTTTCAACTCCGACCAAACAGAGTTTGAAGAGGAAACGCATATGAAAGGAACCCTTATGTCTGAGATACACAGGGAGTTGTGCTGCAAGTTGTTGGAGGTGCTGTGCCCTCTATGATTCTTTCACGTGTGCGTGATCTAGCAAGGGCGGTAGGGACTATGTACGTCATAGTAAGCAATAGAGGGAAAATGGTCGTAAAAGATCTACAACTATGGTATGAGGACTACTTTTGGCCAATAGCTGACTAAAATAACTTGCTTTAGTTTGATTGCTGGCCAGCGTATGAAAATCGTTCGTACTCCTTTCAAGCAAACGCTTTCCCCTCCCCCTCTCCTGAAAAGTGAGTGACATCACCGTTCATACCACCTGGAGCCACTGGACAAATTCAGCCTCTGGATGTTTGTTTATTCTATGCCTACAAGACACATATTGTCGCGCTATCTGCATCTACACCTACGCCTTGAAGGAAAGACAATCTCATGATAAGCTCCATGACAGACTGTTTTGCATTCGGTTGCATGCCATCACATTCCATCAGTTCTCATCACTTCGTTACACCAATATGACTCAATATGCATTCGTTGAGAGCGCATATCTAGCTGATTGTCCTGCATGGATTGTAACTCCCAAGGAGTTCGCCTTCGATCTTGATGGTCCGATCCTTTGTGATGACTGTGTCTCGCCATTTAAATGGCTCCAAGCGCTATGGGACTTAACATCTGAGGTCATCAGTCCCCTATACTTAGAACTACTTAAACGTAAATATCCTATGGACATCACACACATCCATGCCCGAGGCAGGATTCGTACCTGTGACTGTAGCAGCAGCACAGTTCTGGACTAAAGCGCCTAGAACCGCTCGGCCACAGCGGCTGGGCACCATTTTTCATTCAGTGTTCATGGTGCAGAGTAGTGGTTTGCACTGAACATTTCTTGAATGTCCATTATGTCCATTTTGTGAAGTATAATGCATTCTTCCCATAGAAGGTTGATCTTTGCACCTCCCGCACTCTCATTTTCTATTGCCCTTCTGATGCACATGAGTAGTGGGGCAAAGGGGCCACCAGCACATTTTGTTAGTGTGGGTTGCCTACATCAGGGGCAGGTATGCACTCAGGGGCAAACCTATTGTTCTCCTATGACTGACAGGCCCTTAACCTATTGTTCTGCTAAAAGGACCCATCCTTTTGATTGACAGGTACTTAACCTATTGTTCCCCCCTCCCACTCCACCCCACCCCCTCGCTGCTACAGACACTTTCAGGTCTGAGTTATTGGAATAGCTCCTCTCACTCTTATCAATCCGATTCACTACTTAATTAAATTTATCAATTAATTAACCTCTCAACCACTGGTAAACCTCCTCCCCTCCCCCAGAAAACGGCGGGAAGTTTAAATTTGATCAGGACAATGCAACACACCTCTACTAATGTTAGAAAAGTCATCTGACCACCACCTTCACCTGGGAATTGGCTGGAAAAGACTCGACCTGTGCTGGATATAGTCTTTATTTTGTATGCACTATTTATTTAAACAATTGGAGACAGTTCTGCCATCAAGTTTGTTCACCCTGAGGTCTGGAGTCTAACTGACCAAGTACACAGTACTGCCACCAGAGGGCGCTATCATCTGGTCCATGACATAATTCAAGATGGCAGTCTGGGGTGGGAGGAAATGGCAAGAAATAGTGTGGTCGCCATAGGGTCAGGTGTCCAACTGACCTAGCACACAGTACTGTCACCAGAGGATGCTGTCGTCCATTCTGTGACATAATCCAAGACAGTGGAGAAAATGGGAGCAAACAGTCTGTTCACCAGGGGGTCCAGGCCCAGTACACACTACCGCCACCAGAGGTCACTGTTCTCCATTCTGTGACATAATCTAAGATGGCTGTCTCGAGGGGAAAATGACTCAGCCTGCGCTGGGATGCTGGAGAGAGGAGGGAATATACTACATTTATTTTGGAACAATTTATTTAGTATATTTATCACATGATCTGGCATGCTTGGGGTCTTGCCACACAGCCTACATACACATAAACTACTCATAAATTACCAAAATAATGCTCTGCAGACAGACAGACAACTCCTAAATTACTGAAATAATTTCAGCACGCAACACACAGACATGCAAAATCCTCCTAAATAATGTAGTACATAGATGTGCAGATACGAAATCAACTCGTATACTGTCCACAGGCACCGCCTGCCACCCCCTGTCCACTGGACCACACAGGAGGCTACTGCACGCACTCCCAGAAGTAGGGTTGCACTAGTGGCCCCCATGAAATGATGCGGCTGTCAGCTGCCAAGCTATGCACAGGTGCCCATTCAGGTCCCTCAAGTATGAGGTGGCAGCATCACTTTCATACTTGACACCTCAGAATTTACTCTCGAATTACCTAGGCACTGTTGCTGATGTGACTGGACAGAAGTGAAGACCTATTTGTAGAGGGCAGATGCTTCAAGGGCGTATGCACATCGACACCACTGCAAGCCACCGCCAGACACAAGCCAGCATGACCCATCACTCTCACGTTGCTGCCAACGGCATGTCAAAGTCATCTCTATAGTTATTCCTCAAGTGTTATACTGACATCATGTGTCTATCTAAATAAGCACCAAGCGATCATATGGGCCATGTGCACATTCGTTGAACGCTGCTTGTGTGATTCCTCTCTCTACCTGCAGTCTAGCAGAGACCTAATTGCTGAGCGACTCACCCTTGCAGATGCTGTGCAAATCCATTCCAGAATAGCACAGGGTGCATTGTTCCTCACAATCCTAATGAGACATGTGTGATGCACATACTGCTGTCACAGTTAATGCAATAGAAATCTGTTCGACTGCTCGTGATTCTAACGGGACATGCATGACATGTGGCTGATGCTGTGCGTAGCTGCATACCATCTCAAGCGCATCTAGAAACGTTCTCAATGTTATACTGAAGTCACATGGCTATCTAAAAAAAGTCAAGCTCTTGGAAATTGTATAGTGTCCCAGAAATACTTAACATGTGCTTTTGTAG
Source organism: Schistocerca gregaria (assembly GCF_023897955.1). Lineage (NCBI taxonomy): Eukaryota > Metazoa > Arthropoda > Insecta > Orthoptera > Acrididae > Schistocerca > Schistocerca gregaria. Next base: position 411,754,409 of record NC_064923.1, read on the forward strand.
GAGCTTTCATGATATCTCGGCTTGTATGCACGGAAATTCTTGCCCTAACAGAACCTGTTTACGAAGATAGCACAGAACAAAGCCGAATGAATTCCTCGTGATGGTCCTAACGTGGCAATCTGTCCATCAAATCTTACCCTTTCTGCTTTCAACGTACACAAACGTTCTCACCACTATGTAGATTCTCCTATATCCCATCACAAAGGATGTCTTGTGAATGAATTGAGCCTTATGATTGGCTCTTATCGTGTTTATCTGCCGAATTGCTGATGCTGCCAGTGTGGAAGCACCTTCCGCCTTTTTTCTCTTTCTGCAGACAAGACTTTCAGCCGAAACAAGTATTTTATACAGATAGCCATATTGCACCCACAATTAAACCTTGCAAAGTGCCCTACATATTGTCAAATACAGAAAGACTCTTACGCAATTACACTGCTGTCCGACTCAGGACAGGAGCCTGAATATTAGAGCATTAACCGATCTCCAACCCAGCAATAATTCACCGCATACCGGGTCAACGTTCTAAACATACTATTTGTATCCTGTGCCTTACAAAAATCACCCTTTTAACTTAATTTGTATAGCTTTCGACCACCAGACACTCATACATATACAGCGAAGTCAGACAGCACCAGATATACTCCTCGCAGCACTAGATACACTCCTGGAAATTCAAATAAGAACACCGTGAATTCATTGTCCCAGGAACTTTATTGACACATTCCTGGGGTCAGATACATCACATGATCACACTGACAGAACCACAGGCACATAGACACAGGCAACAGAGCATGCACAATGTCGGCACTAGTACAGTTTATATCCACCTTTCGCAGCAATGCAGGCTGCTATTCTCCCATGGAGACGATCGTAGAGATGCTGGATGTAGTCCTGTGGAACGGCTTGCCATGCCATTTCCACCTGGCGCCTCAGTTGGACCAGCGTTCGTGCTGGACGTGCAGACCGCGTGAGAAGACGCTTCATCCAGTCCCAAACATGCTCAATGGGGGACAGATCTGGAGATCTTGCTGGCCAGGGTAGTTGACTTACACCTTGTAGAGCACGTTGGGTGGCACGGGATACATGCGGACGTGCATTGTCCTGTTGGAACAGCAAGTTCCCTTGCCGGTCTAGGAATGGTAGAACGATGGGTTCGATGACGGTTTGGATGTACCGTGCACTATTCAGTGTAGCCTCGACGATCACCAGAGGTGTACGGCCAGTGTAGGAGATCGCTCCCCACACCATGATGCCGGGTGTTGGCCCTGTGTGCCTCGGTCGTATGCAGTCCTGATTGTGGCCCTCACCTGCACGGCGCCAAACACGCATACGACCATCATTGGCATCAAGGCAGAAGCGACTCTCATCGCTGAAGACGACACGTCTCCATTCGTCCCTCCATTCACGCCTGTCGCGACACCACTGGAGGCGGGCTGCACGATGTTGGGGCGTGAGCGGAAGACGGCCTAACGGTGTGCGGGACCGTAGCCCAGCTTCATGGAGACGGTTGTGAATGGTCCTCGCCGATACCCCAGGAGCAACAGTGTCCCTAATTGGCTGGGAAGTGGCGGTGCGGTCCCGTACGGCACTGCGTAGGATCCTACGGTCTTGGCGTGCATCCGTGCGTCGCTGCGGTCCGGTCCCAGGTCGACGGGCACGTGCACCTTCCGCCGACCACTGGCGACAATATCGATGTACTGTGGAGACCTCACGCCCCACGTGTTGAGCAATGCGGCGGTACGTCCACCCGGCCTCCCGCATGCCCACTATACGCCCTCGCTCAAAGTCCGTCAACTGCACATACGGTTCACGTCCACGCTGTCGCGGCATGCTACCAGTGTTAAAGACTGCGATGGAGCTCCGTATGCCACGGCAAACTGGCTGACACTGACGGCGGCGGTGCACAAATGCTGCGCAGCTAGCGCCATTCGACGGCCAACACCGCGGTTCCTGGTGTGTCCGCTGTGCCGTGCGTGTGATCATTGCTTGTATAGCCCTATCGCAGTGTCCGGAGCAAGTATGGTGGGTCTGACACACCGTTGTCAATGTGTTTTTTTTTCCATTTCCAGGAGTGTAGATATCATGGCACCTAGTTACTCCGAGGAGAATGGCGCATTTTCCTCTCGGTTGCCACTGGACGGCTGGGTAGAATCCGGCTTCTCCAGACGATCAGTTTGCCCCGTAGGCGTCCATTACGAACAGTAGTGCAAACACATCATACTGCAGTGCGTGAGGAATTGTCACAAGCGAATATCTCGAATGCAACCTGGATCAGTGGTGTACTCGTAGGATTATCTTCACGTAGGAGTACGAGACTTGTCTGACACCTGATGACTATGGCAGAAAGGTGTGTAGGCAGCCAGCTACCCATGCACTCTCGCGGGCTCGGCAGGGAGTTGGATTAGTCACGTTTTGAGCACCTTACAGACAGTAAGCCAAGGTATTTCAGGCATGCAAGAGGTGGTGCAAAAATAGAAAAAATGTTCAGGTGTGTGTAAAATCTTAGATGACTTAACTGCTAAGGTCATCCCGAAGCTTACACATTACTTAAGCTAAATTATCCTAAGGAGAAACACACACACCCATGCCCGAGGGAGGACTCGAACCTCCGCTGGCACCAGCCACATAGTCCATGACTAAAGCGCCTCAGACCGCTCGGCTAATCCCGCACGGCTAGAGGTGAGGCAAGGCGGTGGAACATTTTAATTTCAGAGATGTACAATATAAAATAGACTCGCTTTATGATGGTTATTTTTTACAGTACATTTGAAGATCATTTGTTATAAATTACTTTCAGATTATGTAACAATCCACGAATCACGAATCACTTGTAGGCTGCAAACGTTACATAGCTGGTCCCTTCAGCTGCTAGGGCATTCGTATCTTCAGTTACGCCCCATACGTGCGATGAATATTTTGATGCCAAAACGCAAATCCCCGAGCAAGAGGAGGCGGGACGCTATGAGAGCAACCAGATTCAAGAACTTCTTGATGGCGCTTTCGGGCGCCACTAACACAGAAGTAATAGACAAGGCCATTCAGAGCCCTATATGGTTGATATAAGTATACAAACAGATCCTCCCTCAGGGGGCTCAGCATTCATTTGCTGGGTACGGGCTTGGCGAACCCGGGGTCCTCGAGCTGTGGACTGGTGTGCGCCGCCACTCTGCTGATACCGTAAGCTCTGGGCATGCTTCAGCGACCACCGTTTGGCGCAACGGTGGAACGTTGTGTGTCTTAGGGACTGGGGATCTTGGCTTGGTTGCCTGGTTCGCGAGGACGGTACATACCTCTATAAAAAAAACCTTCAATCTTAATGTGTGCTGTGCTCCGATAAGATGCATGGCTGTTGAGGTGGAACAGTCGCTAGAGGGCAACCTCTGGGGAACCTGCCGCACCTCAGTTGTACAAGGCTTATCCAGGCATGCGGGGCTCTGTCTGGATGGACTTAAGTTTCCCTAGCTGCTCGTGGGACGACCATGAATACCACGACTTCTTCCTCTTTTCCTCATTCTAAATTTTCGCTGGTCAGTGGGATGGGTGGACCGCTGGTAGGCACTACCGCCCAATCCAACAAGAGGGCTAGGTTAGCCAGTCCTCCTGACTCCGGCGTCAGCAAACGTACAGCAGTTCAGAGTAACAGAGCACATACTGAAAACCAGAATGTGTTTTTAATTATAAAAAGGAAAGAGGGTTCCTTTGAAAAGATTTCGCCATTCTATATTCAGAAGGGTCTAGAAGGAATAGCCGGAACTTCAAAATCAGTGAAGCGTTTACGGAATGGGACACTACTCGTTGAAACATCAACTGCTCAGCAAGCAGTTGACCTTCAAACAGCTAAAAGCTTGGGGGAATACACTATCGATACAGAGCACCCTGAACTCCAGTAAGGGTGTTGTTACCTGTAGGGATCTCGTTGACATTCCTGTAGAAGAATGAAAGAGTGAGTGGGCTCAGGACGGAATTGTTGACGTTCAGAACATCATGAAAAGGGTGAATGGGAACCTGGTGAAATCAGACTCCTTCATTCTTACTTTCAATACCTCCAAACTCCCAGAAAACGTCAAGGCAGGATTTCTTCGACTAAACGTCCGGTCTTATGTCCCAAACCCAATGCGCTGTTTCAAGTGCCAGCGTTTTGGGCATACTACTCTAGGGTGTAAGGGAGAAGAAATGTGTGGCAACTGTAGTAAGGCTGCCCATGACGGAATTGCCTGTTCGTCGCCTGTCAGATGTATAAACTGTTCTGAAAGCCACCCTGTTTGGACTAGGGACTGTAGAATCTTCCTAGAGGAACGTAAAATACAAGAAATAAAAACAACTAAGCGTATCCCCTACAGTGAAGCCAAAAAGATCTTTAAGGCCATGCAGCCCCCCACATTCGTTACGTCCTTTGCTTCCATTGTTGAGAAGCCGCCTCTGAAGGTCGATGCATCTACACAGACGAAGGTTGTTAGTGTTGGCACGAACACGTGCACATGTCAGAGCACTTCCAAGGCAGCAACTGTATCAGAGCCTGTAGCCCCTCCTAGAACAGCAGAGAAAGGTACACTAGCTAACACTGAAGAGCCCCAGGCATCTCCGACTGCTGAGGCTGTTCCAAAGCCCAGCATGGTCATAAACGCCCCAGCTCCTGTTCCAGCAAAGCCCTCTAAACAAAGGAAAGCACATGTGAAGCAGCACCAACAGATTAAATCGGCTGGTAAACCCTCGGATCATGTTAATGTGGTCCCGCTAGACGCTTCATCAGACTCTTCCCCAGAGCTGATGGAGTCTGAGAATATGGGGCAATCATCTCGCCCCAAAACTGAGCCTCCACCCGCTGCAGTCTCCCCACCTCGGCGGAAAGAGAGGCAGAAAATACAACCACCGTGATGGCTCCCATACTACAATGGAACCTGCGAGGGTTCAGGACGCATGTGGAGGAACTACGTCTATTGATTCAGGATAGACCTATGTGTGTATTTGTGCAAGAGACAAATTTCAGTGAAACATACACCCCAGAGCTACGTGGTTATGTCCTCCACAAAAAGAACGACCTGAGTGGACAGAGAGCTCGAGGAGGAGTAGGTATCTTCGTCAACACCGACTACCACTCCTCGCCTCTCTCCCTCACGACGGATTTACATGCAGTTGCAATATTAGTCCATGTGCATTATATGCTAACAGTATGTTCGCTTTACCTGCTCCCACATAATGTGCTTGACGAAGAGGCTCTCTGTGATCTTCTTACACAGCTCCCCCACCCCTTCATCCTCTGTGGTGATTTTAATGCACACAATATGCTTTGGGGCTCTGTGAGTACTTGCCCCAGGGGTAGAGCAATTGAGAGGCTTCTTCTGTCTACCAGTGCCCATTTGCTAAATACATGTCAAAGCACGCATTTTTGCATTGCAACTGGGTCGTTCTGCCATTGATCTATCGCTTTGCTCTCCAGCCTTCGCCCACACTGCTGCATGGGAAGTAGTTGATGACTTACACGGCAGCGATCACTTCCCCATCCGGATTCACTTGCCACATACAGTGGAACCGGAAAGGAAACCGCCTCGATGGGTGCTCGGTAGAGCCAACTGGGCACTGTATAGTCAACTCGCCCAGTTTGAGCATCGGGTCAGTGTCCAGGAATGGGTGGATCATATTACTGAAGTGATCCACCGCGCCAGTGAAGCGTCCATCCCACAGTCCACGGGACAACCGAAGCGGCAGCCTGTCCCTTTGTGGAGCGAGGACTGCCGCTGTGCAATCAGGGCTAGGCGGGCAGCTCTGCGTAGGTTCAAATGCCGGCCAACTGTAGAGAACCTTGCAGCTTTTTGGGTGGAGAGGGCAAAGTGTCATCGGATTTTACGAGAGAGCAAGAAGAGGTCATGGCAGCAATTCCTTAAGACCATTAATCGTTCTATGCGAAGTTCCATTGTATGGGAGACCATCAGGAGGATTTCTGGGAGAGGTGGGAGGTGCCCTATGGCTGCTATAATGTGGAATGGTACTCTCCAAACGACCCCAAAAGATATTTCCCAGTCTATGGCGGCTCATTTTGCAGCTATTACTGCAACCGCCAGTCAGAATCCAGCTTTCCAGCTCCACAGAGTGGCTGCTGAGAGGAGCAGTTTTGACTTCCGTTCACCCAATACAGAAGAGTACAACTGCCCTTTTTTCATGTGGGAACTGGATTCTGCACTGTGTGGGGCTCATGATACATCACCTGGTCAGGATAGAATCCTCTATAGCATGCTGCGGCACCTCACAGGGAGAAATAAAGAAATCCTCCTCCTACTTTTTAATCTAGTTTGGATGTCCGGTCACTTCCCTGACTCGTGGCGTGAAGCAATTTTTATTCCTCTTTTAAAACCTGGGAAAGACCGCACGTGCCCGGGTAGTTACCGTAGTGTTGTCCTCACTAGCTGCGTGGGGAAGACCTTGGAGCGGATGGTCAACCGCCGCCTTGTCTGGATGTTGGAATCCAGACAACTCCTTAGTCGCTTTCAGTGTGGGTTTAGGAGGTATCGCTCCACCTTTGATAACCTGGCCTTCCTGGAGGCGGCCATACAACAGGCTTTCCTGCGCCAGCATCACCTGTTGGGAATATTTTTTGACATTGAAAAGACATACGACACTACTTGGAGGCATCTTATCATCAGGCAGCTCCACGAATGGGGTTTTCGTGGATGTCTTCCCAATTTTATTCGGTCTTTCCTGCCGCCATGTTATTTTCGGTACCGAGTCGAAGACGTACTGTCTAGTCGCTTTGAACAAGAGAACGGTGTCCCTCAAGGTAGTGTTTTAAGTGTGACGGTCTTTGCTATTGCTATTAATAGTATTAAGTCTGTTGTGAAAAGTCCTGTGCAGTGTTCCTTGTTTGTGGACGATTTCTCTGTATTTTGCTCCTCTTCAAGCCTTGCAACGACGACTCGTAAGTTGCAACTCACTCTCCGACGTTTGGATGACTGGGCAGAGAAGAGTGGTTTTCAGTTTTCAACTGATAAGTCGGTGTGTGTTCTTTTTAACCGTTCTCAATCCATTTTTGACTTGCCTGAGTTGAGGATGAGGGACACCGTTCTGAATTTTAAAGACACGGTGAAGTTTCTGGGCCTCACTTTTGATTCTAAGCTTACGTGGCTGCCACACATTAAGGAACTGAAAAAACGGTCTCTTAAGGCGCTGTCTATTTTAAAATGTCTTAGTCATCTCACATGGGAAGCAGACAGGACTTGTCTGCTCCGCTTTTACAGAGCCTTCGTGCGGTCCCGGCTTGATTATGGATGCACGTTGTATGGGTCTGCAAGACCCACTTATTTGAAGCTGTTGGATGTGGTGCACCATGATGGGATTCGGCTGGCCACTGGGGCGTTCAGAACGAGCCCCATACCGAGCCTCTGTGCAGAGGCAGGTGAACCGCCACTTCACCTCCGGCGGCGTCTACTAACGGTGCGCCAGGCCTATCAAACATTATCCACACCATACACGCCTGCATACCACACTGTTGCTCAGCCTCCACTGGAAAGGCTTTTTCGCAACCGGCAACGAACAACAAGGTCCTATGGGATTCGTGCAAAGGATTGCATTTTAGAGATGGGTGTGGCCGGTTTTAATGTTTCATGTCGAGGTTGGAGCAGATACCCACCTTGGCTCCTCCAGAGGCCCATACTGATTTTAGATTTGGCAAATTTTAAGAAAGACAGTACATCAGATTTTACTTTCAAATCTTTATTTTTTAACATTTTAGATAGGCATCATGATTTTACAGTAGTATACACTGATGGATCCCAACAGGGGGATTTTCTTGGCTGCTCAGTAGTGTTCCCCGAACGTGTCATCAGGATTCGCCTTCCCCGGGAATACACTGTTTTTTCCGCAGAACTTCACGCGATCCTGAAGGCATTGGAGCAGATAAGGTGTACTCAGGGCAAAAACTTTCTAATTTGCTCTGACTCAATGAGCGCATTACAGTTACTGCAGAACCTGTACCCAGCGGAGAAGTTGGAACAGCTGATTTACGACCAACTGTACATCCTCCAACGACAGGGCAAGCAAGTGTCCTTTTGCTGGGTGCCGGGGCATGTGGGCATACGGGGAAATGAACAAGCTGATAGAGCTGCCAAGGACGCATGCAGATTACCGGAGGTGACACAATATTCTATTCCTTTGCAAGGTATTGTTTCTGTGCTGCGACGGAAGTGTATGGAATTGTGGGAGCAGGAATGGGTGGCGGTGAGGGAAAATAAGCTGCGATTGGTGAAACCCACCATCCAGCCGTGGTGTTCCTCCTGCCGGTCACCTAGGCGTGACGAAGTGACCCTTACACGTCTTCGCATAGGACACTGTCCCCTTACGCATGCCTTCTTACTACGGCTAGAGGAACCCCCGCTGTGTGATGCCTGTGGCGTACGAATAACTGTACGCCACATTTTAGTTGAGTGTGATTTATATCGTTCTGTCAGGGCGGAAGTTAATATTAGTGGGGATCTGCCCTCGATTCTAGCCGATGACGAGGCGAGTGTCAAGAAAGTTTTAAGGTACTGTGATGTTTCTGGGCTTCAGCCAAAAATTTTAGGTTGGAATTTTTAGTGTGTTGCCGAGTGGCTTACCACTCCTTTTTATACCTGTAATAGGCCAGTTCCAAATATGTGCTATGTGCTTCATTTTAACAATTTCACCTACGTTCTCTTGCAGTTATCCTCTTTATGTGCTGCATTCCACTTTGCTACTGTTGACTTGCAAACTGCCTATGTAGCCTTTCACCTTTAATTTTAGTCCTATTTTAGCACTTTCTGCATTTTAGTGACACTCAACCGTTGTTGTTTCCGTTCGGGTGCTAAAGACTACACTGTTGAGCGCCCATATCCACCATACCCATCCATCACACAAACAGATCCCCCTGCTCTGAGCATAGATCCCGCCCCTCAACGCCGGGCAACGAAGCCGATAGTCCATCTGAAGCGGCAAGCGCATCCTATGATTGCAACTACCCCAACAAAACTTAACCAACCCATCCAAGACAGTGCAGTCTCAAGTTCAAGCCTAAAGTCCAGAACGCAGAACCCTCCAGTGGTCAGATTGCAACCTGTGGACCCGGTAAGGGTGTACCCCAACATCGAGTACACGATGCAACTGGCCAGACCGGGAGAGCCGATTAGCCTGGCCACTACCCTACGACATATGGTCCGTGTAGGACATGAAGAGGGTAGAAAGGTAACCTTCTCGGTAATGGAAGCTGTGGACAGAATTCAGCTCAAGTCAGTGAATCTCCCCACTGATTTCGGAGCCCTGCGAGACCTGCTTAAAAAGGTTTTTGAGAGACGTGGTGAGAAGTTCGACCTTCAGAACATCTATGAACAGGCTGTACTGGCGAACGGACGAATTGCCTTTGACTGGAGTAAGACCTGGCCGGACGACCACATGCATACAAACTTCCCATGACGACTGAAATAACAATTGAACAATTAAATACGCACAACAGCCGACTTGTCATGCAGGAGCTCCGCAAAGAGGTGGAGGAGAGGAGACTAGATGTGCTCTGCCTACAGGAGCCGTACTCCCAAGTTGGAAGAATAGCTTTTGCTGCCACAACATGGCAAATTGTCAGCAGAGGTGAGGACCCCAGACCGGCAATAGCAGGAACAAACAAACTCCTGAGGGTCACCACGCTCTCACAATTTACAACTAGTCACTGAAATGTCGTGGAGCTTCAGTCCCCGGTGGGAGTAATTATTCTCTTAAATATGTACTTCCAATATGGGGACGAGATCGAGCAGCACTTAGAACATCTGGCAAGAACTACCACGGCGTTGCGGGGACAAAAGATAATCATAACAGCTGACATCAATGCAAAATCCCCCCTGTGGTACAGCGATACTAGAGACACAAATGGTGATAAAGTCGGAGAATTTCTCATGGCTTCACAACTCGTCGTGGGCAACAAGCCGGGTAATCCTCCTACCTACTCAACAGGAGGAGGACACGGCACGAACATAGACGTAACCCTAACATCCCATAATGCAGCAAATCTCATAAAAAGCTGGAAAGTCGTAAGCAATGCCACCACGAGTGACCACAATCTAATAACCTTCACTGTAGGTGAAAGAGAGTGCCGCTGGACCATGGGATGGGAAGTTCAATTTAACTATAACAAAGCAAATTGGGAACGCCTAACAAGGGAGTGCGACATTCCTGCCTTGCCGGAAGGTGACGTACATCAAGACATAGACGTGGACGAAAGAGCTGATGAACTGGTGGGTGCAATACACAGAGCGGTGGGGGCCGCCGTGCCAGCCAGGAGGAAGGCCGTGGCGGCCTCGCCGTCACCATGGTCGGCCGAATTAGAGGAATCACGTCAATCTGTCAGGAGGCTACGTAGGAACTACCAGCGCAGTGTCGTCTGGCTGGAAAGGCAAAGATGGCAGTTGCAATACAGGGAGGCCAAGCAGAGATTTGAGAAGGAGTTACTTGAAGTGAGAATGCATAGCTGGGAAAGCTATGTGCTGAACCAGCTGGCTTTAGACCCATGGGGCCTCCCCTATAAATTAGTGAGGGAAAAAATCCGCTCTCCCCTGGAGCTATCAACAGTCAGGCAGGGGGACAGGATGACGGAATCCTGGCAGGAAACTGCTGAGGTCCTTCTCCAGTCCCTACTGCCTGATGACAATACGGATGGAGAAACTGTAAGTCAACAGCAACTGCGAGATACAGATTATAACAACGACACGGTAGTCTACCCATTCTCGGAAGAGGAGGTGGCTGCACAAATAAGATCCCTAAAAAGAGGGAAAGCTCCAGGACCAGATGGCATTGTGGCTGAGGTGGTGCAATTTCTGGCACCCCAGTTAATCGCGCCGCTGACTCATCTTTTTAATGAGTGCCTCAGACAAAGGAGGTTCCCCAAGAGGTGGAAAACCGCGAATGTGGTAATATTAAAAAAGGGACCAGAAAAAGATCCTGCCGAAGTAAAATCATACAGGCCAATCTGCCTACTAGACCTGTTCGGGAAGCTTCTGGAAAAACTGCTGGCTGACAGATTGACGGCTCACTGGGTGCTGTGTGGGATGAACAGCAGGCAGTTTGGCTTTAGGCCGGGGCGGTCGGCATCTGATGCTATCGCTCTGGCGGCTGAGGTCTGTGGCTCAACCCCACATAAGTACGTCGTCGGCATCATGGTGGACATCAGTGGCGCCTTTGACAACCTGTGGTGGCCTTCGCTTTTCTCCTGTCTACGGGAGAAAGAGTGTCCAGGCCGTTTTATGGGTGTCTAAGGAGCTATTGTAAAGACAGGGAGGTTTGGCTATCATCCTCTAGCGGGAGAAATAGAAAAGTAATCGTCAAGGGCTGTCCCCAAGGCTCTGTTCTGGGGCCACTTTTCTGGGACATCCACATGGAACCATTGTTAGACAGATTACAACAAAATGAAGAAGTGCTAGAGATGATAGCCTACGCAGATGACCTCCTCCTGCTGGTCGGCGGTCGTAGCCGAGAGGACATCGAGCCAAAGATCGAAAGGGCTATAGAGAAACTGCAACAATGGTGCCTAGACACAAAGATGAAAATATCTCCGAGCAAATCCACATACTTATTGCTAAAAGGCCAGCTTATCAGGAATTCCACTGTTAGAATCGATGGCTCACCAGTTCTTCGGCGACGGGAGGCGCGATATCTGGGAGTCATAATTGACGAGAGATGGAACTTTGGAAGACACATAGAAACCGTAACCCAGAGAGTTCTCCAACTACTAAACAACCTCATTTCCATTGGACATAAACGTTTTCATCTCCCCCCTCATCTCACCAAACTTTATCATAATAGTATTCTAACGTCAGTAGTGGGTTACGGCTCGGGAGTCTGGGCGCACAGACTCACGCGGATCGTGCCCGCCATGACAGTGAGAAGAGTCCAAAGAAACATGATTTTGAGATCAGTAGGGGCCTACAGGACATCACCAGGGGGGGGGGGCTGTTAGTTATAATGGGGCTCTGCCCGTTAGATATCAAGATACGTGAACAAGCAGCATGGTACTGGGCCAAAAAAGGGAATGGGGAGAAAATAACAGAGATATGGGTGTGAGAGTAGAGGAGAAGAGAGAAATAAGAAACAGAGGGGAGGAACTGTGGCAGAGGGTTTGGGAGCAAAATGAAACGGGAAGAAGAACATTCCAGTTCTTACCTGATGTCAGAGAACGCGGGGTCATGAAATACTTCGAACCTACACGAGGACTCATTCACTTTCTCACTGGTCATGGACCCTATCCGACATATTTATGTCGGTTTGGTAAAAGGGCAACCCCCGAGTGTGACTGTGGCGCGGCGGATGGAACTCCCGACCATGTGGTCTTTGAGTGCCCTCTCTTCAACGACGTTGCGACAACACTCCGAGACAGACCTCCAAACAATGAGACATACAACCTACTCAGACATGAAGACACTTTCCATACTCTGAATGCTCTGGCAGATGAGGTATTGCGAAAAGTGTTAACAGACTACCTGAGGGACCAAGGATAGGCACAAAATCATAGACTAACCGATTAGGACCTGATCCCATTCCCATACTGCCTGTGTGTGGAATGGTCGACTTCCATAAGTTGGAAACCGCCACGTACGGGATTAGGGGGGGGGGGGGGGGTGTCAATTACACCGATTGTGACAAGCACCAACGATGACGTAGGCTAAGTTAGTAGTAAATAGGACTTAGTTTTAGAATACTAACATAGGAAACTGCAACGAATACTAAACTTGGCTGGCATAGTGCCAGGGGCATGCTCCTCGGGGTTAGCTCGAGGAGCCTGATCACTTTAAGTAGGTTTGTATCTTACTGGCACACCTGTGACGCTGCAGTTAGTAGTCATTTCTAGATTAGAAAATTAACTACAGAAAGTAGGTAAAACTAAACTGCCCATTGATGTAGGAAACTAACTATATTGTAGAAACTAGACTGTAGTTCACTAACATAATCTAGTACTAACCTGTATTACAACGTAATTCTATGAAACAATAAATGGCCCACTAATCATGTTAGGAGGTGAGTCAATTATGTATAACTAATAGTGTTGTGTTACTAAAAAAGAAAAAAATGAATATTTTGAACGCAAATCCTTGTCAACCAACCAGGGCGCTACGCTTCAAGACTCGAGTTCAGTTGGTCCTCGTGAATCCGGATCATGCATACTTTCACTCTACAATCAGACAGGAAGTTGTTTATATTGCATGACATGCTGACGACCCAGTAAAAGTTCAGAATTTTTGTATTGAGAATGATTTGAGAGGGGCATTTCTAAACTGCAACTTCCAGGAGTTTTGGTGAAAGCGTTGAATGCTTACGTTGCATTGACGCAATTACATTTTACATGATTTTCAGGTACAGTTGTGTAGGCATATGTGTAAGGTTACGTCCCTTTGTTCCGATAGTGGTTTTGTCTGCAAACGCAAGGATCAAAATTGGTCTTTCACTAAGTCAATCTTGAAAAGAGATCGACTTTCATAATACTCTTTCAGACACAGCATTATGGGGATCTGAGAATATACAGAATTAATTTTCTGATCTTCGTGAGTGTGAGGTATGGTACATTAACGTAGTCATATTCAGAACTTTTGTATCTTGTATCTTCATGGAATCTTTTGTTTATTTGAAACAACAATTAATGTCAATTTAATATCTCTCATAAATTTTTTTTCCTCTTGAAATCTCTTTTCAATTTTATTATCTTTTATGGTCAGTAACACGTGTATTCATTTAGTCTTTCCCTTCGGTAGTAGCAGATGCAAGCACTACTTACTATAAGTAACCTGCCATCTGCAGAATTAATAACACTATAAACTGCCCCCAGCAGATGACGTATATGATACGTTTCTAGACAATTTTTAGCTCAGTTATGAAAAGTCACGAGTTGCAAGAGACATGGTGCAGCCAATTAATTTTTCTTGTTTTTAGCCATACAAGGACACCCACATCAGTATTGCACTCGTCTTTTCTTCAAAAAGAGGCACAGTTTCATTTATAGGTTATAAAGGGGAGGTGGAAGATCTTGGTGATAATTTTGTCTTCCTCAGTTGATAATTTTGTCTCGGCTAACTCATGTTCTATGACCGTCTTTGGTGACCCAAAACATTATAATCACCTCCATAATAGCTTGTCTGTTCGACTTTGGAAGGAAATACGTCACTGATACTGCGTATCAGGGATCCGACCGTTTGTTGGTAAGTTTTTGGAGGTATGTGGCATTAGATTTCTACGCACAGGTCATATAATTTACATAAACAACGGGCCGCTGATTTGCGTACGCAATGATAGCGCCCGACAGCGACCCAGATGATTTCCGTAGGATTTATATCAGTCGTATTTGGTTGACGAGACATCAACGTGAGTTCATTATAATGCTCCTCAAACCACAGTAGCACGATTCTGACTCCATGACACAGACAATTATACTGCTGAAATATGATATCGCTGTCATGGAAGATATCAAGCATAAAGCGATGCACGTGGTTCTTAGCAGTCAGCGTGTCTTCGATCACTACCACAGGTCCTACGCAAGAGCAGAAGAATGTCTCCCATAGCGTAATACTGCTCCCATCATTCTGCGTCCATGGCGCGATCACCTAGCATAGCAAAAATGTGATTCGCCCGAGACCCGACACGTTTCCCTTGACCGACGGTCGAATCACGACGGTCCCGTGACCACTGCAGTCATAACCGACGATGTCGTTGGGTCAACATGTAAAGACGTAGAGGTGGTCTGCTGCGGAGCTCCTTGTTCAACAATATACGATGAACGGTATGCTCCAAACCACTTGTGCGTGCACCAGCGCTGTGCTCTTTCGGCAGAGATGCCACAGTTCACCATCTCTCCCACTTTACTGGGCAGACAAGCCTCTGAAACCCATGTTCTGTGAAGAGTCGTGGAAGTCCAACCATTTAGCGCCTACTGGTTGTCTCACTGTCATTTCCTCTTTACGAAGACGCTCACGACAGTAGCACGTGAACAGTCGACTAGCTTCGCCTACTTCGAGATACTTGTTCACATGTTCTGTGTAATAGTAATCTGCCCTTTGTAAAAGTCGCTTATCTCAATGGATTTCCCCATGGGCAGCCCATATCTTCGCTAGGGTGATCCCCCGTCCGCGTCTGATTCGCTTACATACTTTTGTTACCACGTAATGTGCCCGCAACGTCACCAAGCGGCATCCAAAGTAGCGGTGGGCAGTGGTCATAATGTTTTGGCCAATCATTGTATGCCGTAGCCCTGTAAATGTTACTTGCTACCTCATATTTCATTAACATTAGTCAAATATCTTTGTCTTTTATTCGTGTATCACGTTTTATCTAAAAATGTAACATTTTCGTGTCGTTTAGCTCGGAGTCAACTGCCAAGCATACTTAGGTTAAGTCGTGAGGAGTAGTAAACGGTTTCAGTTTTTATTTCGTAAAGTTTATTCTGCCATGACCAGCCCCACTTGGATCTAAGCCCACACACCTTCGCAAATATGCGGATGGTGCTAACTTTCTTTGTGTAGTTTAAAATGTAGAGACAGAGTTTCTAAATGTCAATAATTGGGACTACGTTGGCTTATATGCTCATAGGGTCTGCATCTCCTTTGTTTGTAGCTGCAAGCGAGTATCACAAATACGAAATGACCAAAGGATGGCACAATGGTCCGCGTACTAGACTCATATTCCGGGGGAATGACTTTCACACCCCTATTGCGTTGATAGGGATCTATGTTTTAAGCAGTTTTTGTAAAATTTTAAACTTATGTGACGGTCTGCTTCCTTTGAAAAAGACGCGACTGACTTGCTTCGCCATCTTTGTTCAGTCTGGGCCTGCGGCCTCTAGAACCTTGTCACTGGTTACTCGTTAAAACCTAAAACCTCAAATATTAATGTTAGAATGACACAGGTGATGAGAAATAATGAGAAAAATTTTGAATGCTTTGTTGTTTTTGCTGTTTCATGCAGTTCTCCATGCTACTCTATCCTGTGCAAGCTTCTCCAAGTAACTACTGCAACCCACATCCTTCTGAATTTACTTAGTGTATTCATCAACGCTTGGCGATTTTTAAATCCTTTGCACACATAAAATTTTCATTTAAAACAACTTATTCTGAGGCAGGCGCAACAAATTTGCGTTCTTCCCTTCAACTTCATTATTTTTTCTCGTAACATATGCATTTTTCATCTATAGGAACTTGACGTAGATGACTGATTCTCAAATAATAATTTCTGCAGCCTAACTCGTTTTCGTTTAATTTCAAAATATGTTAATCTGCTTACGAGCCTGCAGGGAGGTCATTTTAATATGAGTTCCTTGGGCTTAGCCTTCGTCGATTACATAACTTATATTAGGCTGACCTACGCGGAGAACGAAACGGATGGTGTCTTTTTTTCGAACGAACCAATATACTCCTGTCAATCGTTTTAGAGGTACTGTGAAGAACCTCACTCTGGATGGACGTAACGAGGTTTTGAAAAAGCTCTCAGTATTCTCAGTGGTATGGTCACCCTTTGGAGCATTAGACGAGAATAATTATATACAATATCGCAAGATATCCATGCAGTATCGTTAGTCATGTCATTTACTAAGAATACGAGCAATTCTCAGCAGCAGTGCTTAGGCTGAAGAGTACACAAAGTAATATCATTCGTTCAGAAGTATATAGCCTCGGATGAGTTCCTGACCAGACAATGTAAGGCGACACGTTGGTTAACACAAGAGACTAATTGCCTTGAAGATAAAAAAAATGTCGTGTGACTAGGGCCTCCCGTTGGGTAGACCGTTCGTCGGGTGCAAGTCTTTCGATTTGACGCCACTTCAGCGACTTGCGCGTCGATGGGGATGAAATGATGATGATTAGAACAACACAATACCCAGCGCCTCAGCGGAGAAGATCTTCGACCCAGCCGGGAATCGAACCCGGGCCCTTAAGAGTAACATTCTGTCGCGGTGACCACTCACCTACCGGACTAAATGTCGTGTGACTGCCTTGAAGATTTCGGGGAGGGGGTAAGGTTATCATCGAACTGTGCTGCTTTAGGTCTTGCCAGTTAGCCTAGTTACCGCTCAATCTGAAAGGCGGGGCTTAGAAATATTCTTTTGAATTTTGTGCCAACTGACTGCAGGTCAAGATTCGCAATTCATGCGCAGTTGATTTCATTCCAGACTTGACGCTCAACCGAAAGAAAACTCTATTTCAACATGGATGGCAATAAAACAGTTGTTTTCTCCCCACAAATATATTGTTATACTGCTAACTTTCACTATTCGTAAATTTCGTCATTAAGCCATTGCGCTGCATTATTTTTTTACTATATGTTTATTGATCAACGAACTTGTATTTTTCTCTCTTGACTACATTACTCTACTATGTGCGGTAAGAAGCAATGGAGATGTGCGAATAGTGGCTAAGTAACCAAGGACAGTTGCCTGAGGTGTAGGACTGACAATACTCAGTTTACACACGCCACTATCCACAGTCTATACGTTACGGGGAAGCGTGCGGTGTGCAGCAACGAGAGGTAAGAGTGGACGCGTTCCGCACGACTGTTGGGCAAGAAGTAAGTGCTTGTGTAGAGTAAGAGGAAGTCTGAGAGAACAGCGAAGAACGTAACTACTGCCCCGCACCGCGGTTCAAGTCTTCATTCAGGAAAATTCTATGGTCGTTAATCATTCACCACAAAGCGTTTACCCGTGTTGCAACCGAGAGATGTTTCAGTCATAATCTCTTTCCGAGAAAGACTAAAATATACATGAATCTGGTGAAGCATCGTTGCCATCAGCATAAATACTTTTTATCTTTTTATCTTTGTTCATTAATTGTTATGTCTTTGCAATTTTCAAACTGTTAGGTTAGTTTCGCTGCCGTGCTGTTAATCATGGGTGCTCCGCTGTCTATTTGCACCAAAGAAGAGCAACGTTCAATGATCCGTTTTTTTCGGTCGAAAGGCGTATCAGGGGCCGAAATTCATCGAAGAATTTCGGTACAGTACGGGAACAGTGTTTTGCCATTGACGAGAAATAATTATGTTAGACAGGCGATTAACTATTGACGAAGTGGCACATCGTCTGCAAATTAGTCACTGTTCTTCCTACGAAATCATCCACAACAGACTTGGGTTTAATAACATTTGTACAAGATGGTTTCTAAAACAACTCACAGTTGCATACAAAAACGCGCATGGGCATCTCCAAAAAAACGTTTGGATTGCTTTGGTAACGAAGGGGACAACTTCTTAGACAGGGTCATTACTGGTGACCAAACATGGATCCATCATTACGAGCCGGAGAATAAAAGGCAGAGTATGGAGTGGAAACATCCAAATTCGCCATGCAAGAAAAAGTTCAAGGCCCAAACGTCCGCAGGAAAACTTATGCCTAGGATTTTTTGGGACGCACATTACGACCCGGAGAATAAAAGGCAGAGTATGGAGTGGAAACATCCAAATTCGCCATGCAAGAAAAAGTTCAAGGCCCAAACGTCCGCAGGAAAACTTATGCCTAGGATTTTTTGGGACGCACAAGGCCCAGTACAGGAACATTATGGGGAAAGGGGCACAACAACAAACAGTATATGTTACAGTGAGATGCTTACTGTCAGGCTGAAACCTGGAATTCGAAGCAAACGCCGAGGTTTGCTGTCAGAAGGTGTTCTGTTGCCGCACTACTATGCCCGTCCACATACTGCTGTCCACACTGCTGAAACAGTCCAGAAAATCAAATTTGAAGTACTGGAGCATCCTCCATGTAGTCCCGAGCTTGCCCCTACTGACTAGCACTTATTTGGTCCACTCAAACAGGCATTAAGGGGCGGTCGATTTGCCTCGGACGAAGCAGTGAAAGAAGCGGAGCATTCCTGGTTCGCAGCTCAACCGAGAACCGTTTTTTTTTGAGGGAATCAGGAAGCTTGCTCAACAATGGACCAATTTCCTTGAAACGCAAGGTGACTATGTCGAAAAATGATGTTCTTTTAAGTTTCCTGTTCGATTACAATAAAATTTTATAGCTACATTGCGAATAATAATTGGCTCACCCTCGTGATATACCACACGCGAGTTAAACGTTCGTTTGCATGCAGCCTTTATGATGTTGCAATTTTAATGGGCAGCAATACACAATACCGGCCAAAAGTTTTTCATCATCTAACACAACTATGGTTTTGCACGTAAAACAGCGAGCGGTTCTAGGGGCTTCAGTCCAGAACCGCGCTGCTGCTACGGTCGCAGGTTCGAATCCTGCCTAAGGCATGGATGTGTCTGATGTCCAAAGGTTAGTTATGTTCATGTAGTTCTAAGTCTAGTGCACTGATGACCTCAGATGTTAAGTCCCATAGCGCTCAGAGCCATTTGAAAGTAAAACAGGTACTTCGTTTCGGGTATTCTATCAAATTGACGCTCTAATAACCAAACAAGTATAAAGATGCAAAGATTAAGCACCTCTGTTGTACATCTGATTGGTTGCACACATAGCGCCTGAAGAGTTTGCCCTACAGCACTGACGTCACTCTAGGTAAGACGGTTCCATCTGAATAGCCTTCATTTCTTCAGCTATATGTATAGCAATCAGTTCCCATTTGTTTACAGTACATTGCGTGCTTCTAGCAGTGTTTTTGTCAGGTATACAAAATCAGGAGAATCTAATTGTAAAAGTGCTGTAATTGTAGCTCTGCATCAGGAAGGCTGTTCTGATGGGACATTCGCAACAAAAGTCGGCGCAGCGCAATCTACAGTGGTGTATGAGAGTACATTTCAGCGGTTCAAACAAACTGGTGTCAATGCAAGTTATCCGCGGTCTGAAAGATCCCGAATAACATTATACAAGGAAGATTAGTTCATACAGGGTGTTTAAAAAATGACCGGTATATTTCAAACGGCAATAAAAACTAAACGAGCAGCGATAGAAATACACCGTTTGTTGCAATATGCTTGGGACAACAGTACATTTTCAGGCGGACAAACTTTCGAAATTACAGTAGTTACAATTTTCAACAACAGATGGCGCTGCAAGTGACGTGAAAGATATAGAAGACAACACAGTCTGTGGGTGCTCCATGCTGTACGTCGTCTTTCTGCTGTAAGCGTGTGCTGTTCACAACGTGCAAGTCTGCTGTGGACAACATGGTTTATTCCTTAGAACAGAGGATTTTTCTGGTGTTGGAATTCCACCGCCTACAACACAGTGTTGTTGCAACAAGACGAAGTTTTCAACGGAGGTTTAATGTAACCAAAGGACCGAAAACGATACAATAATGGATCTGTTTGAAAAATTTCAACGGACTGGGAACGTGACAGTTGAACGTGCTCGAAAGGTAGGGCGACTGCGTACGGCAACCACAGAGGGCAACGCGCAGCTAGTGCAGCAGGTGATCCAACAGCGGCCTCGGGTTTCCGTTCGCCGTGTTGCAGCTGCGGTCCAAATGACGCCAACGTCCACGTATCGTCTCATGCGCCAGAGTTTACACCTCTATCCATAAAAAATGCAAACGCGGCAACCCCTTAGCGCCGCTACCATTGCTGCACGAGAGACATTCGCTAACGATATAGTGCACAGGATTGATGACGGCGATATGCATGTGGGCAGCATTTGGTTTACTGACGAAGCTTATTTTTACCTGGACGGCTTCGTCAATAAACAGAACTGGCGCATATGGGGAACCGAAAAGCCCCATGTTGCAGTCCCATCGTCCCTGCATCCTCAAAAAGTACTGGTCTGGGCCGCCATTTCTTCCAAAGGAATCATTGGTCCATTTTTCAGATCCGAAACGATTACTGCATCACGCTATCTGGACATTCTTCGTGAATTTGTGGCGGTACAAACTGCCTTTTACGACACTGCGAACACCTCGTGGTTTATGCAAGATGGTGCCCGGCCACATCGCACGGCCGACGTCTATAATTTCCTGAATGAATATTTCGATGATCGTGTGATTGCTTTGGGCTATCCGAAAAATACAGGAGGCGGCGTGGATTGGCCTCCCTATTCGCCAGACATGAACCCCTGTGACTTCTTTCTGTAGGGACACTTGAAAGACCAGGTGTACCGTCAGAATCCAGAAACAATTGAACAGCTGAAGCAGTACATCTCATCTGCATGTGAAGCCATTCCGCCAGACACGTTGTCAAAGGTTTCGGGTAATTTCATTCAGAGACTACGCCATATTATTGCTACGCATGGTGGATATGTAGAAAATATCGTACTATAGAGTTTCCCAGACCGCAGCGCCATCTGTTGTTGACAATCGTAACTGCTGTAATTTCGGAAGTTTGTCTGCCTGAAAATGTACTGTTGTCCGAAGCATATTGCAACAAACGGTGTATTTCTATCGCTGCTCGTTTAGTTTCTATTGCCGTTTCAAATATACCGGTCATTTTTGAAACACTCTGTAAGTGCACAGAGGTCTGGTACTGCACCTGAAATTCTAGAGGATGTAAACAGTATGCTAGCAGCTCCAATCTGTGTCTCAAAAGTGGATCGCCGTATTCGTGAACAAGGTTTTTAGGGGTTGCATAGCGCCCAAAAAGCCTTTATTTCGGAAGCAAATTAATGTGAAAAGATTGCAATGGGCACACCAATATAAAAACTGGAACTTGCAGCAATGGTCCTAAGTGTTATTCGCGGACGAATCTAAGTCTGAAGTATTTGGAAGCCATCGTCGAATGATTGGTCGTCGATTCGTGGAGAACATATGAAGAGTCAATGTACGATGTCAGTGGTGAAGCATGCTGGGTTTATCATGGTATGGGGATGTTTGGCGGGTGATAAAGTCGATTATCTATGACAATTAATGGAACATGAAGGAAGGAAAGATATCACACAATGAGCAACAATGCAGTTCCGTCTGGCAAAACACTTTTTGGTCGTGGGTCTGTTCTGCAGGAGGACAACGATCCCAAACATGCCTCTAAATCGTGCAGAAGTTATGTCAATAGAACAGATAAATTTGAGGAACTGAAGAATATGGTCTGATGAGGTCGTCAAATATAGTTCAAATGGCTCTGAGCACTATGGGACTTAACATCCATGGTCATCAATCCCCTAGAACTTAGAACTATTTAAACCTAACTAACCTAAGGGCATCACACAACACCCAGCCTTAACGAGGCAGAGAAAATCCCTGACCCCGCCCGGAATCGGACCAGGGAACCCGGGCGTCGGAAGCGAGAACGCTACCGCACGACTACGAGATGCGGGCGATGAGGTCGTCAGCTGACCTGAATCACAATTATCTCTTATGGCCTGAACTTGACACAAGGCCAGAAAATCTAGATGACCTGTTGTTGAAAATCTCTAGAATAAGTAACACACGTTTTGGAATGCAATATCCGCAAGAACACTGCAAAACATTATGTCATTATGTCCAGAAAGCAAGAATATGTGCAGCTGTTCTGAGACCAAGGGTGGGCACTTCGAAGAGGCTAAATTGTAAGCCGTACTGCACTGTATTTAAAGACAAAGAAAACACTTATTTTGTTGGCCTATTTAGATTACAAAATGTGTTTGTACACTGAAATCAAGTAAATAGTTTTCATCATGGCTGACAGAAAACAATTGACGGGTAGCGTTTTTTGTATGAATGTTTCGGCGATAAAGTAACGCCTATTAACCTCCAATTGCCTGTCAATGGCAATATTCAAAGACATTGCTCTCAACGAGTTATATTCTCAGTATAGGTTGGTTTTTATTTCGTATCTAAAATATTTATTTTTCTTTAACTTCATAAACGTCTTTTTTTTATTCCTGCACCCCCCCCCCCCCCGCCTCCACAGTTCCCCCTTACATCTAAGACAGCACACGTTCACGGAATTGCTTCTGGGGTAGCTCCTTCGTGAGAGAGTTTGTTGAAGATACCCTGTGTTATGAAATGATTCCAGAAATCCTACAGAATGCGCCGTGTATGACGTTGAGATGTACATCAACGATTTTAAGCTGTGTTGGACTGTAGAAATGGGTACAATGGAATGTGATACATCGCAATACAATAGTAATTACCCATATATTCTAGTGTCCACTCAGAGAAATTTAATTTGAAAGGCGTTAAACACGTTTTGGTCGAAATTATACAGCTGGGGTAAGGAGTCCGCCATTCTATCACTACCGCACTTCAGGAATGAGAAATAAATCCACAGTCAGGCAATGTTCCTCCTATTTTTATTATTTTCAAATTTCTTTATTTCGTTGACAACATTTTATCACATATGACATCATTTGAATCATTCTTAACAGCGAGTTTTTTCTTTGTGTGATGTAAACCAATAAATGTTATTATCCATTTTATTACGATTTCAAATGTGTGTGTGAATTCCTAAGGGACCAAACTAGACTTGCACACTACTTAAACTAACTTATGCTAAGAGTAAGACACACATCCATGCCCAAGGGAGGGATCGAACCTCCGGCGGGAGGGGCCGCGCAGTCCGTGACATGATGCCTCAAAGCGCGCGACCACTCTGCGCGGCTATTATGATTTCATACGAGGTAGAAGACAGCACTTATTTCCACCCACGTTACCCGAGAGCGCTACGCGCTGCTTCCTGGACTCGAGTAGGCGCGCCGGCCCCGGATCGAATTCGCCGCGCGGATTAGCGACGAGGGCCGGTGTGCCGGCCAGCCTGGATGTGGTTTTTAGGCGGTTTCCCACATCCCGCTAGGTGAATACCGGGCTGGTCCCCATGTCCCGCATCAGTCACAGGGCTCGCAGACATCTGAACACATTCACACTATTCCATGGATTGCACTAGACACAGACAGTTTGGGTAACCTAATTCCGTCCCTGGGGTACGGGGTGGTGGCAGGAAGGGCATCCGGCCAACCCTGAAACTAATCTTGCCGAACCGTTCTAACCGCGCCGACCCTGCGATCGCTGCGGAGCTATGGGGTAAGCGAAAAACGAAAGAAAGAACACAGCACTACTTTCGTAACGAGGATGTCAGATATAAAAGTAACCTTGAGCACACCAGACGAGAACTTTACAGGAACACCCCTCTTCTCGGTATGGGCGCAATGACTAACCAACTCATAATCATCACGTCTCCGCGACACTGAAGACCGCATTCTGGGCACGTGATGCGATAAGGCCAATATACACTACTGGAAATTGAAATAAGAGCACCGTGAATTCATTGTCCCAGGAAGGGGAAACTTTATTGACACATTCCTGGGGTCAGATACATCACATGATCACACTGACAGAACCACAGGCACATAGACACAGGCAACAGAGCATGCACAATGTCGGCACTAGTACAGTGTATATCCACCTTTCGCAGCAATGCAGGCTGCTATTCTCCCATGGAGACGATCGTAGAGATGCTGGATGTAGTCCTGTGGAACGGCTTGCCATGCCATTTCCACCTGGCGCCTCAGTTGGACCAGCGTTCGTGCTGGACGTGCAGACCGCGTGAGACGACGCTTCATCCAGTCCCAAACATGCTCAATGGGGGACAGATCCGGAGATCTTGCTGGCCAGGGTAGTTGACTTACACCTTCTCGAGTACGTTGGGTGGCACGGGATACATGCGGACGTGCTTTGTCCTGTTGGAACAGCAAGTTCCCTTGCCGGTCTAGGAATGGTAGAACGATGGGTTCGATGACGGTTTGGATGTACCGTGCACTATTCAGTGTCCCCTCGACGATCACCAGAGGTGTACGGCCAGTGTAGGAGATCGCTCCCCACACCATGATGCCGGGTGTTGGCCCTGTGTGCCTCGGTCGTATGCAGTCCTGATTGTGGCGCTCACCTGCACGGCGCCAAACACGCATACGACCATCATTGGCACCAAGGCAGAAGCGACTCTCATCGCTGAAGACGACACGTCTCCATTCGTCCCTCCAGTCACGCCTGTCGCGACACCACTGGAGGCGGGCTGCACGATGTTGGGGCGTGAGCGGAAGACGGCCTAACGGTGTGCGGGACCGTAGCCCAGCTTCATGGAGACGGTTGCGAATGGTCCTCGCCGATACCCCAGGAGCAACAGTGTCCCTAATTTGCTGGGAAGTGGCGGTGCGGTCCCCTACGGCACTGCGTAGGATCCTACGGTCTTGGCGTGCATCCGTGCGTCGCTGCGGTCCGGTCCCAGGTCGACGGGCACGTGCACCTTCCGCCCACCACTGGCGACAACATCGATGTACTGTGGAGACCTCACGCCCCACGTGTTGATCAATTCGGCGGTACGTCCACCCAGCCTCCCGCATGCCCACTATACGGCCTCGCTCAAAGTCCGTCAACTGCACATACGGTTCACGTCCACGCTGTCGCGGCATGCTACCAGTGTTAAAGACTGCGATGGAGCTCCGTATGCCACGGCAAACTGGCTGACACTGACGGCGGCGGTGCACAAATGCTGCGCAGCTAGCGCCATTCGACGGCCAACACCGCGGTTCCTGGTGTGTCCGCTGTGCCGTGCGCGTGATCATTGATCATTGCTTGTACAGCCCTATCGCAGTGTGCGGAGCAAGTATGGTGGGTCTGACACACCGGTGTCAATGTGTTCTTTTTTCCATTTCTAGGAATATATATATATATATATATATATATATATATATATATATGTATATATATATATATATATATATATATATATATATATACATATATATATATATATGAGGACAAATGTAAGGATGTAGAGGCTTTTCTCATTAGGGGTAAGATAGATACTGCCTACAGGAAAATTAAAGAGACCTTTGGAGATAAGAGAACCACTTGTATGAACATCAAGAGCTCAGATGGAAACCCAGTTCTAAGCAAAGAAGGGAAAGCAGAAAGGTGGAAGGAGTATATAGAGGGTCTATACAAGGGCGATGTACTTGAGGACAATATTATGGAACTGCAAGAGGATGTGGATGAAGACGAAATGGGAGATACGATACTGCGTGAAGAGTTTGACAGTGCACTGAAAGATCTGAGTCGAAACAAGGCCCCCGGAATAAACAACATTCCATTGGAACTACTGACGGCCTTGGGAGAGCCAGTCCTGACAAAACTCTACCATCTGGTGAACAAGATGTATGAAACAGGCGAAATACCCGCGGAGACGAATGGGGAAGCATTCTAGCGACATATGGACGCAAATTGGGGGAAATCCACTAAAATAAGCGACGTTGACAAAGGTCAAATTCTTATGGCCCTGCGCCAGGGAACGAGCGTCTCGAAAACGGTAAGGTGATACGTTGTTCGCGTGCCGCCGTCGTGAGCATCTGTCGAAAAAGACTGAAGGACGGTAAAACCACGAGGTCTTGACGTCTACGCCTCATCACAAGACGTTGAGTTCGTAAGCTTGCTCGGTCTGTAAGGGAGGATCCGCGGTGATCTGACGACATTGCTGAAATCTTCCTCGCTGGCGATGGCATTTTTCAGCAGGATACTCGTCAGTGACCCAAGGCTAGAATGCGCTACCGCGACTTCACGTTAATGTCTGTGACATCAAAGTCGTCTGTTCTGAACGCGATGGAACACATGTGTGATGCTATCGGGCGCAAGTTCCTCCTTCGCAAACCTCTATTTACGAGAACTGCGTGGCCTATGCGTAGACATCTGGTGTCTCATACAACTAGAAACCCACTCAGAAATGTCGAAACTCTACTTCACGTAATGCCACTCAGAATTGCTATTGTTTTGCATTCCAAAGGCGGACCAACACGCTATTTTCGAGAATGATACCACTGCAAAATGTTAAGTCGCAACGTCAGAAAGCTGTAGCGGAATGTAGGAATACCTGAAAGCGAACACTGTTTACTGCAAGGACAAGTTGTTGGCTCCTAGCATAAGCATAACGTAAAAGAAAGGCAAAGTTCCACTTTCTGGTCGTAGACGGGTAAATCGGGCCGACCGACCGCCAAGTCATCCTCTGCCAATGGCGTCATCAGATGCGGTATGGAGGAGCGTGTCAGGTTTCTTGAGGTCGGGGCCGCTACCAAACGGTGAAGAAGTTCCTCAGTTGGCCTAACGAGGCTGAGTGCATCTTGTACCAGTCCTCCCACCAAGCAAAAATCGCTGGCCACACCGAGAAAAAATGGCTTTCAGCACTATGGGACTTAACTTCTGAGGTCATCAGTCAGAACTACTTAAACCTAACTAACCTAAGCACATCACACACATCCATGCCCGAGACAGGATTCGAGCCTGCGACCGTAGCGGTCGCGCGGTTCCAGACTGTAGCGCCTAGAACCGCTCTGCCACTCTGGCCGGCCACACCGAGAATCGAACCCGTGCTCTCTGAATGCCCGTCAGCCGCACCGATCACTCACCTAGGAAAACAGACAGAAACATAACGAAACATACATTAAAAGGTTGAAAGACGCATAATCTGGTACGACAGCGAAGTTAACAATCTTACAGAGCCTGCGTTATTCAGAAGTACTCAAACGGAATCTGTTTTCCTGTTCCATATTTTTCTCAATAAATTCCGGTACAGGAGAATTATAGCGAGAGCGTGTTTTATTCTGCAGAATTTAGTCAGAGGGTAGTAAGCAGGAGAGAATGGACCAAGCGGTGTTCATTTATTTATTTATTGATTTTGTTTCGTGTGTGCCGCGTTTCTCTGCAACCTTTCCCTTGTGCGACCTGAATGAGATATAAAGTGAAGTAGCAGAAAGCTATAGTCAGAGGCTGTAGCACTGCATGAGTAGAGTGGTACTGTGGTAGGATAGTACCCACTCACTCCAATACCTTTTGAACGAGCAACGGTTAGGCGATGTGGACGCAGGTTCACTTGTACCTGGGCAGCGGTGCTGGGCAGACGTGCAAGACGCAGCTCTCGACTTATGGTAATATTGACAAAGGTATTAGAATGTTTCAAATCTGTTCGTTTCTGAAGTCCAGATGATGATATCAGATGTGAGATTACTATGAAATTCCCATAAGGGAGTTTGTATTCATAATTTGTTTGGATTTCAGTAAAAACTTTGCCTTCGTGCCTTGGTCACGGACGCACCATGGGCCTTAAGCTTACGGTCGTACTATTGCTCTGTGCGTAAAAGAAGTTAACTCATTTAATGTATTGTAATGTGGCGCTTATCCACAGTAATATTTTGGGGGATTTTTTTATTACTCATATGCTTTCTTTGCGTACATGGTTTCCTGCCACGTGGTTGGTTGGAGCAAACACCACATTGGAAAGGTGCAGGTTCGGCCTGAAAACAGTAGACGAGTGAATAACTAGACGGTAGTGCGTGAGTGTAAGATAGGGAAGGAATAATCTTATGTTTCGGTATTTTTTCATTTCTATTGGCTACCACAACTTGATAATATGTGTGAAATAGTAACAAGGGGATAATTAGTAAATGTTTCTTGTGCCCTCCCCCCTTAACTATTTGATTTGCTTACAATGAAGTGCGTAACATAAAATATACGATTTAAACTCTTGTATCTAGGAAAAGTTATGATTTTCATGCCCATTGATGGGGTAAAGACTTGAAACATTTTCCCGACAAATGATAACAAATGTTGTTCCTACTCCAGATCAGTAATGTATTGTTGTTTTGGAACGCAGGATGAAACTAAATTGGCAGTCATAGTCGAGTGCACCCCTTGCTACCCCCTCTTCAGCCTACGTTTTGATGAAAATTGAAATATTTAGGCAGATACGCTTCCGCCCTGACAGAGTTCGCTTATAGTGTCTTTACTGAACTTGTTCTGCGTGACCTGTACTAATCAAACGTCATATCAATAGGACGCATGGGTTTAAGTATAGTTGTGTGCCTGCACAAAATTCCACTCCAGCCAGGTCTGCGATCCCCTCTCCCTTTCCATAATTACGTGGTGAAAGGAAATCATGTTAACTAGAGACACCAGTTGTGATGATGTATATTCCAACAGATACACGGCCAGTTGTTGAAATACCATAGATATTAAATAAATATCAATTAATCTATATCCTCGACTGATTATTTCCTCCCTTCATGATAAAGAATAGGTGAAAGTTAGTCACTACTTGAGTCGCATGCTGGGTCGACAAATGAAAGTAAATAAAAGCTCTATGCTCTCTGTAAAGCCCTGCATAGGTGGTTCTAAAATTATTGCGTTATCCGTTGCCTTCAAATTTTTGGCGGTTGGTTAAACCCACCCACTAGAAATTGATAATACCCCAGTAGTACCTCGCAGGGGCCGGTAATTTCGTGGACCACACGAATTTATTAAACCAGTACTACAGAGGGTAACTTGCAGGAGCAGAAGGACATGGTAAGAGACGATAATCTTCCTCCCAGGTCGGTTTTCACCAGTACCACTGGTAGCAGGGATACGTGCAGTACTATGCAATGTTCCTCCAGATTGCGTAAATGTCCTAAGGAACAGGCACTGGCCGTTATGAAATACTGAATCGTATTCCCAGTTGGAAGTTTGGGTCTAACCGTGAAACATGCTCGGACAGCCTAATGGTGAGACGACCGCTCGCGATAAGCAAGAAATCGGGGTCCGAGTCCCGGTCTGGCAGAAATTTTCGCTGTTCCCATTCCATTACGCAGCTGACGGTTATCCATATTCGCAATTGCGGATACATTTCGTAAGACCCATAATAGTTACATTGGGCGATTGGGAAGAGTAAATACCGTAAAACGGCTTGGAGTTTGCGCCACAAGGCACCTGAAGTGGAACGGCCACATTAAATTAATTACAGGAAAGGTAGATGACATACTGGTTCCTTGGAATTATCCAGATGAAATATGATCCATCCGCAACAGAGAGATGTTAGAAAATCTGGCCAAAGATTCTTCAGTATTGCTAGTCAATCTAGGATTCGTAGCAGGTGGAATTAGTACAGGAAACAAATTAGATCCAAAAAGAAGAAGACTGTTTCGCCACGGGATCATTTAACAAACACGGTATTGTCACATAGATGTTCATCCAACTCTAGTTGCAGACGCTGCAGAAGATGCGTCATGGATCACGGGGATATCAACTCCGAGAGCTTACGTTCCAAGAAGCTTCAAGGATCATACCACTTTGTCCGATACAGATTGCACCAATCTAGAAAGGAAGGGGGAAAAATATAGTGCTTCGCGAAGAACGGTTCGCCTCAGGTCGCTTGCGTAGTATAGCTGTAGATGAATAGGTAACTAAAATTGCAAATAATACAGATTCAGTTGTAGCTAGTTATTGTACAATATGTATGTTGAAGCCGTCGATCTAGCATGTATTATGTCTCGCCTTCCGTCCCTGTCATCAAAGACTGGCGAGATTTGGCGCTGGACAAAATTTTAGTTGTGATTACGCTATGCGAACCTCATTTTACGTACAAGTCTCTTTGCCTGTTTGAAGTGCGTAATCTTGTTATCACACAAGGAAAAAAATACGGGGTGAGAATTAATAAAACCGACAAACAGCGGAGACGAATTCCTAACGGAAAATTGAGGAGAAAAGGTCCTATAAACATGTGTCATGAAAAGCATCGTTGCATGGTAGACGGCGCTGACGAATGAAAGTTCCTCTGACCACGTGACTAAGTTCCTTGTGTGTTGCAGGCTGGGTGATTGTCGCAGTGTACTGTAAGCAGCAGAATGATCCGGTATTCACGTCGGGAACAAGTCGAGATGATGTCTGTGTACGGCCAAGCAGATGGAAATGGTCAAGATAGCAGGGCTATATCAAAACAATTACCCTCACAGACATCAGCTATATCACACAATATTTCAAGCCCTTTTTGGTGATTGTGGGATTACATAATAGTACTTTGGTTTACACCATGTTGGTGGGCCACTTGCCTGGAGCTTGTAGTAGGGTTCGTCACAATACCTGTAGAGCCCGGTCCTCAAAATCTGATGTACGCGCAGTCCGCCGCCTCCCTGTACGTTTTCCACACTTTCGTCCATCTCAAAGCACCCATGATCACACAATTGCCTAAAAAGAGCTCGAAATGTTATGTAATGCGGTTGGTGTCTGTAAGGTCACTGTTTTGGCATAGCCACGCTGCCTCCCAAGCGTTTCCATTTGTTTGGCCGTACACAAACACCTTCTCGACTCGTTCCCGACACGAATACCGGATGATTCTGCTGCTAACAGTAGGTTGCGTCAATCACACAGACTGCAACACGCAAGGAACACATGGCGTGTGGTCAGGGGAACTTTTCATTCGTCAGCGCCATCTACCGTGGCAGCGATTCGTTTCTGGGCATATGTCCATAGGACCTTTTGTGCTCCATTTGTAGTCAGGAATGCGCCCATGCAGTTTCTCAGTTTTATTAACGTTCACCGTGTATGTTTCTATGCTTTGCGTTAGATATGCCATTCAGTACCTAATTTCAGCAGTACTGTACATTTCATTCCAGTTAATACAGTGGCTCAACAGATGAAGTCATAAATATGATACCGACGTACCAGGAAGGAAAGAATTGGCGTCCTCTGTGAAGCATATTGTTTATCACTTTCAGTCGCTATATATAAGAGGCAGTGAAATGAAAATAGAACACCCATCACAACAACCACCATGGAATTATTCCATTCAATAGCAATCACCACACGCGTTAAGATACTTATCCCACTGGAGATGAGACGATCACTTTCTGCTTCGCAGAACGTGGTCAGGCGTTGACGGATCTACTCTTGCACTTCCTCGTCCGATTGAAAGTGACCTCCACAACTGTCCTTCAGGTCACCAAACATGAGAGAATCAACAGCGAAAGATCTGGGTTGTACGGAGGATGTTGCAGTGTTTCCCAAACCAAATCGCTGAAGTGTAGCCTTCGTGAGATTGGCAGTGTGTGCGCAGGCGTTATTCTGCAACAGAACGTCTCCGCCCGTCATCATTCCTGGGCGTTCTGACTTTATGGTGTGTTGCAGTTTCTGCAAAGTCTCTTTATATCATTGCACACTGATTATGGCTTCACGATAGAGTAACTTGACGAGCAGAGGGACCCTGCAATCGAAAAAATGGCTCTGAGCACCGTGGGAATTAACATCTGACGTCATCAGTCCCCTAGACTTAGTACTACTTAAACCTAACTAACCTAAGGAAATAACACACATCCATGCCCGAGGCATGATTCGAACCTGTGTAAGCAGCCGCGTGGTTCCGGACTGAAGAGGCTAGAACCTCTCGGCCACAACGGCCGGCCCTGCAATCGAAGAAGAAGGTTTGTTCTCAGGCTGTCGGAGTGCTTTCGAAGTGAATCATCCTGCTGCACGATAACACCTGTCCCCACAATTGAACAAAGGCTACACTTCAGCGATTTGGCTTTAGAAACACAGGAACATACTCCATACAGGTCGGCTGTTTCACCATGAGATTTTTCCCATCTTTGGCGACCTGAAGAAAGACATGTATGGACGTCGGTTGCAGTGGAATGAGGAGGTGCAAGAACGGGGGCGGCTGTGGAACCGTCAGGGATTCTGCAAAAAAGGAAATTGATTGCCTCGTCTCCCAGAGGGATAAATGTCCTAACGTGTGTGATGATTAATTCTGAATGGAATCATTTCATGGCCCCGTTGTGATGGATATTTGCTTTTCATTTTACTGTCCCTCAGAATTTATTATAACTATCTCTCATATTACATTTCCATCTCATACAGAGCGTCACAGTTTCTTCGCTAAGTTCACCAAGCCTTTTAATTCAGTAAAGGGACGTAACTACCTCTATAGCCGAGATAATCTAGCCAACCGTTATCTGAAGCATTCGCCCCATAGGTAGCTGTTGTCTGTCAAAAGGGGGGGGGGGAGGGGGGAAACCTGGACGATCTTCTTGGCATTACTTAAGGGGTGTAGACTACTTGCCAGTAGCTGTCAACAACCTTCCTATCAATCAATCATTTCCATGCCAGACACAGCATCACGAACTTCAGACTACACTGTGCAACCAGTCATCACAAGTAATCCGTAGATATTTCTCTCTAACACCCATACAGAGCTGTGCTCCAAATACAGCTTTTCCTGAATTTTTTTCTTGTATCCAGGCCTATATTTGGAAATTTGTGGTAACGCCTTATGGGACGAAACTGCTGAGGTCATCGGTCCCTAAGCTTACACACTACTTAATCTAACTTAAACTAACTTACTCTAAGGACAACACACACACAACCATGCCTGGGGGAGGACTCGAACCTTCGACGGGGGGAGCTTCTCGCCGCGCGGAGTGGCCGAGCGGACTAAGGCGCCATGTCACGGACTGCGCAGTCCCTCCCGCCGGAGGTTCGAGTCTTCCCTTGGGCATTGGTGTGTGTGCTGTTCTTAGCATAAGTTAGTTTAAGTAGTCTGTAAGACTAGGGTCCGACGACCTTAGCAGTTTGGTCCCATAGAAATTCACACACATTTGAACATTTTGATAATGTTTCTACACCTCCTGTTCGATATAGGTAATTTTCTAATGCTTAGATGTTGTGTTTTATAAGTTTAAATGCTACAAGGTGCTCATTACAGCTAATGTTAGATCCCTTCCCCGTCTTTCGAGTGCAGAAGCATCGAAAATAGCACTCAATTTTGTGACGCCAATTTGTTTATACAACGTGTTTCACAATGTTTTGACGATTTCAAATTTGAATAACACACAAACTACTAGCAGGAAAAAGTTTAACATTTTACGCAAGGTACAAAATTATTCAAGTTTACTTTCAAAACACTGCATCGAACAAATGGCGACCTTTGGGCGCCTACACATTTCTCGAAGCTTTTCATCCAGTTTCTTAACACGATCAGTCGTATCCATAACCAGAGACAGCAGCACTAATTTCATGTTACAATGTGCGACCAGTCATCAGAATAATCCGTAGATACAATACTTCTGTCTCCGTAATGGCTGGAGGAGTTTTGGAAATTTCATCGTGAATTCCATCGTTTAACTGCTGCGAGCTTCTTGGGCGATCGGAGTACACTCTCGTCTTCAAATAACCCTATAGGTAGAAGTCTGGCAGGGTCAAATCAGGCGAGCGACGCGGACATCCGACACAAGCGCGTTTGGAAATTATACGGTTACCAAACGCTTCGCGGAGAACTTGTAAGGTCTTGCTGGATGTGTGGCATGTCGCGCAGTCTTCTTGGAACCACATTTTCAGAACGAACGACGAGGGCTTCGCTATAAACCGCTTCGCACACGCTCGATGTTCTAAGAAGTTCTGACGGTTTTCCGAGGGCCGATTGACTTCCGATTCGACGCACTGGCAGTTTCACGCACGTTTCTTAGCCAGTTCACTATTTTTCCACGAGCAGGAGTTAGATATCGTGACCGAACATTGAAATTCTTAAGAAAAGCACGCCTCAGGTGCATGACAGACTAGCCGTAGAGAAAAGAGCACTCCACCGCGAGCGCACGATGACTGCTCCTACCAGCACGACATGATTACTGACATATCTATGGGACGAAACTTGACGTTCCGAACTACTAAGAGACAGCAGCACCGTCACCTGTATCTTTATTTTAGATCACCTTATTGAAATTTTAAATCATAAAAACATTGTGAAACACCAGATATTTGTCTTTTTTAATATGTAAATTCCAGACGTATTTCGCTCACTGTTGAGGAACGCATATTGACTCCATTTTCTCAAAGGTTCTAGGCAGATTGGTAAGTACTGTTTCTTGTGAAGTAGATGCGATTTCGAAAACTTAATTTTTCAATCTTAATAAGTTGCTGCACATTTGCAAAATTGTGTAATGATGATAGCGAAAAATCCAGTATCACATTGCTTTACAACTGTTATGTACATAAGATGTGGCTCATAATTTTTTATCATTGCTGGCTATGATTACCTTCATTTTAAAAGTTTATGTTCAATCACAACGGTCTCAACATACGGAGCTAAGATTGTAGAAAACAGCAGGGTTTTATGCTGTAGTTATTTAAATGTTTCATATTGCTGTGGTAAATTAATATTATTCTGTTTTGTTCTACGGAAAATTTAATTCTTTTAGTTTATATAACGACTTTGCTATCCTGACTGATATTCCCACTGAATAAAATATAAGCAGCATTTAAAACTGAGGGTTGTTAGTTGTAACACATAAAATAAATTTTAGTGAGTGTTTCGGAAGTGCTGTTGGTGTCCTAACAGCCTCCTAAACAGCCATCGCAGTTCAGATGGTGTGGGCACATCATCTGTTCTTTACTGGAATCCACGATTACCTCAGCTCAAACTAGCACTGGCTCATCACTCGGGAGGAGGATTATCAGTGCTTCGCAGTCGGAGTTTGTTTTTTAAGCTATCCGTGTCACATTAATCTTAGGTCTGTGGTTGGAGGTGAAGCAGGGCACGGGTTAAAAGCCGCAGAATTCTCGCGGTTATTCTTACGTAAGGCAGTCCTTCTGAAAAATGACGTGAGCCTCAGGTGTTACAAGGCAACAGTTGAATGTCTATGGTGGCTACTGTACAGCCTAATTGCGGTGTTTGTCAGCAGCACATCAATACAGCATCAGCACACATTTCATGGAGCTAGGTGAAAAGACGTGGAAACATTCAAAATTAGTCGCGATAGTGAAAAGTCACTGAATAAAGGCAGTTCAGAAAGGCACACAAAAACACAGAATTCTGTGAACGAGACACTGACGCCACAACCTCTACAGTTAGTCATATCCTGTTGCAGCCTGCACGCTACTCAGCCCAAGTGACTAACCATATCCTGTCCTTGACTGCTCCAAGAAAAATGGATTTTTCCGTGTCAGATTAAAACAAGAGTGACAGAGGGCAAAGTATTTTCATTTAATTTCGCGTTACAGTGGAAACTGTTGGGACGTGTTTGAATTGAAATTACAGCGGTACGGTTATTGTAGATGCGAGATCTTGCAGTCTAGGACGCGCTGCAATGTAGGTCTTGGCTACACCCAACTCTCAAATGATCAACTTCTTTCGAACGAACATTAGTGACAATATGGGAATTACAGAACGCACGGAGCAGGTTCTAGTTTTAACAAGACAAAATCTTTTTCAGTTCGTCAACAGTGTTACTTCGTTTTCGGTTCCAAATGCCTCACTGGGTGAAGATGTATAGATGAGCATGCGACAGATCGTCAAGATACTGTTCACAGCGTTACTTACTCTACAACGGCATTTTACTCAAAACGTCTAGACAATAATTGTGCTGGGTTATTGGTTATGTTTAGTGAACAGTCATTAATGTTTATTAACAATAAAGCAGGTAGCGCAAGTGACGTGGGAACCTTTGATCCTGCGGGACGCAAATGAGATTTCAACAGATTATTTACTTATAGCACTGAAGAATAATGTTTCTAATTTGTGCTGTTGTGTACGAAATTATGCATGTTGAAGCTCATATATAACACAATAAAACTTACTGTCGCTCAGAGCGATGAAATATCCATGGCGATTTCACACAGTGTCCTAAAGATACGAAATAAAACTATCACTTCGTGAGTCCAGATCGCAAGCTAGTATTAATGAATGAAAAAGCAAGTGGTTCCATTTAACAGGGTTTCCTCAACTATATTGTCCCAAATTTGCTTCCATGCACCACAGAATTAAAATGTGTTATTTATTATTCCAATAGAAAAACGTAGATTCATTTTGTGCTCTTTAGGGGTACATACGAAAAGACAGCAAATTGCGATTTCTACGAGTTCTCGCTGCCATGGAATGTAGATTCATTTTTGTTCTTACACTTGTCGGTTATCACGAAGATATTTTATTCGTTTTCTGCTTTTCTTATTGAGCATTTATTGTCATTCACCAGGTTCTCTATATCTTTTTAAGCGCTTTCTTGCTGGGTCTTCACCTTCGATACTTTGCACTGCATGCCACTTCGGCTCACTCTCATAAAAATGTTATGAATGCGAACGTTTGTGTGGGCGTGTGTGTGTGTTGGCATGTCTTTTATTCCTTCACGCTGAAACAGCTGGACGGATTTGAATGAAATTAGGAAAGGGGATAGCTTATATCTTGGGTTGACACATAGGCTACCTTAGATGTATAAGGCTGATTGGGGGAGGAGGTGAAAGTTAATGTAGCCCACGGAGCACGAGTATCCATACTTCGTTCAACCACTATTTGAGAATGACAGCACTTAGTGACTTGCAACAACTCTGGTCGTAATATTAAAGATTTACGAAACTTTTCTCACTGCAACCTCCACAAAATAATGAAACGAAACAAGCTCATCGCTTACTATATTTTCGGTGCTCATGCAGTATAATTGCCACATGCAACACAACAATGTAATTTTTTAATTATTTACTGCTAACTGTATTCGTGGTTCATTTTACAGACAGTGTTCGCATATAGTACTGAATGAACCACGAAAATCATATCATTGAACGACTCCTTGTTCCGGAGATATGACGTCACAAACATTAAAATACGTAATAAACTGCCGCATTATGTAAGATGTTTAAATTAATTACTTTTGTACCCGCAACAGACTGGTCAGACAGTAACCTCATGTGTCGCTGAATATACCTGCAAAAGTATATCATTGCACGACACATAGTTCAGGAGATATAACTTTAAATACTGAGTTGCATCAAAAACTGCCGCATCATGCTCGCGTTTAAATTTATTACGCCTTTATTACTAACTCTGTTCAAAATACATTTCGCAAACAGTATCCAGATTAATCACAGATTATACCTAGAAAAATATATCATTGTAGGATACATCGTTCAAGAAATGTGACGTCGTAAACAATGAGATGCATGAAAAGAGCCACACGTGATTGACGTTATAGTTTATTACTTATTGAGTACTAACTGTATTCACAAAGCATTTCGTAGACACTAGTTGATTGTTCAACTAGATACATATACAAAATTAAATCATTGTACGACACATACACTACTGGCCATTAAAATTGCCACACCAAGAAGAAATGCAGACGATTAACGGGTATTCATTGCACAAATATATTATATTAGAACTGACATGTCATTACATATTCAAGCAGTTTTGGTGCATAGATCCTGAGAAAACAGTACCCAGAACAACCACCTCTGGCCATAATAACGGCCTTGATACGCCTGGGCATATCAACAGAGCTTGGATGGCGTGTACAGGTACAGCTGCCAATGCAGGTTCAACACGATACCACAGTTCATCAAGAGTAGTGACTGGCGTATTGTGACGAGCCAGTTGCTCGGCCACCTTTGACCAAACGTTTTCAGTTGGTAAGAGATCTGAAGAATGCGTTGGCCAGGGCAGCAATCGAGCATTTTCTGTATCCAGAAAGGCCCGTACAGGACCTGCAACACGCGGTCGTGCATTATCCTGCTCAAATGTAGGGTTTCGCAGGGATGCAATGAAGGGTGGAGCCACGGGTCGTAAAACATCTGAAATGTAACGTCCACTGTTCAAAGTGCCGTCAATGCGTACAAGAGGTAACCGAGACGTGTAACCAGTGACACCCCATACCATCACGCCGGGTGATACGCCAGTATGGCGATGACGAATACACGCTTCCAGTGTGCGTTCACGGCGATGTCGCCAAACACGGATGCGACCAACATCATGCTGTAAACAGAACCTGAATTCAACAAAAAAAAAAGACGTTTTGCCATTCGTGCACCCACGTTCGTCGTTGAGTACACCATCGCAGGCGCTCCTGTCTGTGATGCAGCGTGTAGGGTAACCGCGGCCATGGTCCCCGCGCTGAGAGTCCATGCTGCTCCAAACGTCGTCGAACTGTTCGTGCAGATGGTCGTGGTCTTGCATACGTCCCCATGTGTTGACTTAGGGATCGAGACGTGGCTGCACGACCCGTTACAGCCATGCGGATAAGATGCCTGTCATCTCGACTGCTAGTGATACGAGGCCGTTGGGATCCAGCCGTTGGGAACCCACCGATTCTATATTCTGCTAGCTGTCATTGGATCTTGACCAACACGAACAGCAATGTCGGTATACGATAAACCGCAATCGCGATAGGCTACAATCCAACCATTGTCTAAGTCGGAAACGTGATGGTACGCATTTCTCCTCCTTACACGAGGGATCACAACAACGCTTCACCAGGCAACGCCGGTCAGCTGCTGTTCGTGTATGAGAAATCGGTTTTAAACTGTCTTCATGTCAGCACGTTGTAGGTGTCGCCACCGGCGCCAACTTTTTTGTGAATGCTCTGAAAAGCTAACCATTTGCATATCGCAGCATCTTCTTTCTGTCGGCTAAATTTCGCGTCTGTAGGACGTCATCTCGTGGTGTAGCAATTTTAATGCCAGTAGTGTAGTTCAGGAGATACGAAGTCATAGACATTGATTTGCGTGAAAATAAAACTGCGGGGCGCAATCCCCTTGATATACAAGTGAATCATGTGTACAAATGTGGGTGAAATACAGTATGTTAAATGTATGAGAAATAGAACTGACATGCGTGTACGTGAGCAAAGCCACGGGTAAAAAGCTCCTCCTAAACCACTGGAACGGTTTCAACTAAATTTGATAGAGACACTAGTTACGATCTGGAAAAAAATACAGTAGGGGGAGAAACCACCAACCTCCTATTAAGGTGGGAGGGAGATTGATTCAATTGGCTCTAATCACTATGGGACTTAACATTTGAGGTCATCAGTCCCCTAGACTTAGGACTACTTAAACCTAACTAACCTAAGGACATCACACACACACATGCCCGAGGCAGGATTCGAACCTGTGACCGTAGCAGCAGCGCGGTTCCGGACTGAAGCGCCTAGAACCGCTCGGCCACAGTGGCCGGCTGGGAGGGAGACAAAGTGGAGAGAGAAGAGGGGCGAAGGAGATGTACAGAGAGTGGGAAAGAGGAGATGGAAAGACATAGGGGGCGATGGACAGTGGCAGAGTGCGGGGGGGGGGGGGGGGGGGGGTTATTGTACAGTGAAAAGGAAGAGGAGAAAATGGATAGAGAGAGAGAGAGACACGAGAAGGTCGATAGGGAGTGGGAGTGCTGGAGGTGAACAGAGAAAGGGGATGGGGAAGAAGGACTAATAGAAGTTTCTCGTACACGCCCCAGCGAACAAGTCTCGGAACGTTGTTTAAACAGGCGTATTGCAGTAGATATCTGGCTCTCTGTACACACCGACACAATTATGATATTTATTGTCTCAATCAGTCACGAAATTATTTACTCTCTTTTCTGGCACATGTTATAATTCGCTATTCGTTCGCGTAAAAGCATTTTTCGTGAAGTAAACGAGTGAGTTCTGTCAGCTTTTCCCATCATCTCAAAATCTGTCTGCTGCGCCGCAAGAGACAAATTTTGCGATGGCGGATACACATTGATAGTTACCGTTTAACCGCGGGTAGTACCGCGGGCTAAGCTAGTTTGTTGTGAATTCCATCTTTCCGAAGCAAGTCGTCATTGTTGTTGCCCTGTGCTTCTTTTCCTCTTGGCACCTCGTGTTTCTGTGCTTTCACTAGAAATTGCCTAAACATCCACCCTTTACATTTAGACACTGACTATTCACATGAAAACTCTCATTTAAATTTCACGAAGTTTTCACTTGTCATTAATATAATCCAGAGAGAGCGAAGCTTGTAGAGAACAGCCTAGTTCCAGAACTTTAGAGATCAGTTAAAAAAGTAGTTTATATTTCCACAACACTGAATAATTTACTAGAGAATTCTACAGATCCTTCGAGAAAATTCCTCAAACTCCTATTTCATTCTAACACATCCATGAAATTTATGGCACATCTTCAAACAGAACTGCATCATTTGAGTCTGTTCTGCTTCAAATTTTGTGAAATGCTTTTCATTCTCTAGAGGGCTATTGAAGTAATGACCCTCACACAACTGTAGACTTTTCTGCCCAGTATCAGGAGAGTCGGTAGTGAGGGATGGGGAGTCCCAGTATGGAATATTTGGGAGGGGGATTCATTTTATTCATTTTCCGTCAGCTACTTTACAGTGGAGGAATGCCTCCTCAAAACTTTGGTCAGAACCAGGACACAGAAAGGCGCTGTACAATGGTGAGAGGAAGACAAGGAAAAATATTACGAGATTATGAACGGGAAGAAAGGGATGCAACTGGAAGTCGTCTGCTAGAATTCTGTGCAGAGCACAATTTAAACCTTCCACACATTTTGATCAAGTATCAAGAAAGAATGTTGTACGTTTCGAAGAGACCTTTAGACACCGGACGGTTTTATGTAGAGTGTGTAATATTAACTCAGATT
The DNA here is from genome assembly GCF_023897955.1 of Schistocerca gregaria. NCBI lineage: Eukaryota > Metazoa > Arthropoda > Insecta > Orthoptera > Acrididae > Schistocerca > Schistocerca gregaria. Next base: position 411,795,396 of record NC_064923.1, read on the forward strand.
TCGGAACTAGATTTTAACCTGCCAATCTTCCAGAAATAAATGTGGATTCTGAACACAGAGGAAATAGTGAATGCGGCTGGGTATCAGCCAGGGAAACAGAAAAGGTCCAGTAGAAATCGATGGATAGCACATGAGGTAGCAATGGTAATGTTACTGAAGACGGTGCCACTGAAGCAGAGTTCTTGAACACATTATTTACTAATTGCTTCAAAAGAAGACGAATTAAATATTCCAGAATTCAAATCAAGAACAACTGCTAACATAAGTAACATACGTAGATATGCTCGGTGTGGCGAAGCAGTTTAAATTATTTAATAAAGGCAAAGCCTCCAGCCCAGAATGTATACCAGTTAGGTTCCTTTAAGAGTATGCTGATACGATAGCTCCATACTTAGCAGTCGTGGGCAACCGCTCGCTCGTTGGAAGATCCGTAGCTAAAGGCTGATGAGCTGCGCATGCCACACCAGTATTCAAGAAAGGAAAGAGGAGTAATCCGGTGAATTATACATCTTTATCACTAACGTCGACTTGAAGCAGGATTTTGGAACATATAATGCACTCGAACATTTTAAATTACCTCAAATAAAACGATTTATTGGCAAGTAGCCAATAAGGGTTCAGAAAATATTGTTCTTTGTGAAACGCAATCGACTCTTTATTCTCACGAAGTAATGAGTGCTATCGTCGTGGTATGCCAAACTGATTGCATACTGAAATACATATGGGATTACAAGTTGAAACGCATATTGTGTTTTCATACCGTTTCTCACAAGTGACTCATAATCAATTTGCATGCCTACGCAGTATCGTCTGAGTTGTGAGACTGGACTCGTGGTTTCCTGTCAGAAAGGCCACAGTCCGTAGTAACTGACACAAAGTCATCGAGTAAAACAGGAGTGATATCAGGCGTCCCCCAAGGAAGTGCTGTAGGCCCTCCGTTGCTACTGATCTACATAAACCATTTAGAAGACAATTTGAGCAGTGGCTCTGAGCGCTATGGGACTTAACATCTATGGTCATCAGTCCCCTAGAACTTAGAACTACTTGAACCTAACTAACCTAAGGACATCACACAACACCCAGTCATCACGAGGCAGAGAAAATCCCTGACCCCGCCGGGAATCGAACTCGGGAACCCGGGCGTGGGAAGCGAGAACGCTACAGCACGACCACGAGCTGCGGACCAATTTGAGCAGTCTTCTTACACTGCTTGCCGATGATGCTGTCGTTTACTGCCTTGTAAAGTCTTCAGAATATCAAAACCAACTGCAAAATGATTAGACATGATATTTGTATGGTGCTAAAAATGGACATTGATATTAATTAATGAAAAGTGTGCAGTACTAAGTATAAGTACTAACAGAAATTCGCTTTATTTCCGTTACACGATAAATCACACAAATCTAAAGTTTTTAAACTTAACTAAATACTTAGGGACTACAATAACGAATAATGTAACTTTGTGTACACAACGCTTGTACGTGCTTTCTAAAGTACTGCTGTGTGGTGTGGGATCCGCACCAGACAGGTCATGCAAAAAGTTTAAAGATGGGCAGCTCATTTTGTACCGTCTTGAAACAGGGGAAAGACTGTCACGGATATATATGTGAGTTGGAGTGCCAATCATTTATTAAAACGAAAGCGTTTTTCGTTGCGGCAAAATCTTTTCACAAAACATCAGTCAACAACTTCCTCCTCCTAACACCGCTTATTTTTGGCCCCCTCATATATAGGAAGAAATGATCATTGTAACAAAATAAGAGAAATCAGATCTCACTTTGAAAGATTAGAGTGTCCGTTTTTCCTGCGCTTTATTCTAAAGTGAAACGATAGAGAAATGGCTTGAAGGTGGTTCGATGAACCCTCTGCCAGGTACTTAATTGTTAATTACCGAGCATATATTAAATTTAATGTATGAATGGAGAAAATATAAACATTCAGCAGATGAAGCAAGCAAAATGGAATGCAGACGTCTAAAATTGAGAGCAGGTCCGAAACGGCAAATCGATAGTGACTAGAGGAGAAATGTAAAGCTGTAGAATCGTATATGACTTCAGCTAAGACATCTAGTGGATACATAAAAAAACGAAACAAACCTCCGGGGAAAATAGAAGAACCTGAATGAACATCAAGCGTTCAGAAGTCAGACCAATGATAAATAAAGAAGGGAAAGCTGAAAGGTGGAAGGAATATGCAGTAACGTCCTCAACAGGGGTAGAGTATGGTCCTCCTGAACCCATCTATTCCGTATTCACGCGAGAGTCGTGGGATTCCGACCAACGCAACTAGCGACATCGCGGAACGATGAACTACAAACTCAATAGGCTACAATCCTGCCGCTGTCGAATGCTGCCGGACGTCTCTCGTACCTTACTCGAGGCATAACATGGTCTTCTCACGACCAACCAATATTCAAATGAGATTTCTGAATGAGAAACCAGCTGTATAATCTTTCATTATACACAGAATGTACATCACGTTACTCCTACATATTTTGTGCGGCTGTGCTGAAATGCTAATCATTTGCATATCAAAGCGTGAAGTACTCTTTACGGCTATTTGTCATTTGCTGCTTTCAGCCTTCATGGTATGGCAGTTTTAGCGGTAAACAGTGTATTTTACGTCTTTGCTTGTATGAAGATTCTGTCTCATATGTAATAGGAAACTGAGAAAGATAAGTGTTTACGTCACATGGCTACTTATTTATCGGCAGTGCTGCAGCGCATACAAATCGTCTTAAAATATACCCACTCGGAAGATATGGTAGTGTAACGAATAATGGCAGCCACTTTACAAAGAGATCGTCTCATCACTGATAAAGCGGTTATCTCTTGAGACTACAACTTCACTTTTTTATTCATTTCTTTGTTAAATTTTACGTGTTCTTTCCTTTGACATCTTTAAACATCCGAGTGACAGTGTTACCAATGAAGGCAGATGTTCTCCACTTTTTCTATTCCACATTTATTTACTTGAACGTAATATACATAAATGCTGTCCATAAAGCCTCGCTATCATTTCAAAAAATAATAACCGGGAACTATTACAGATATAGAGAACTATAGTTTGTTGTAAAACGGTTAGCAGCTCTTATACATTTTACCTTTGTCTTTTTCTGCAGATTTCGCTTGGAGCATATCAAAATGGTGACAGAACATTATAAGGCGCAATTGTCATCTGGTATGTAGAATTAAAATCTGTAACAACGGTACTATGGAATTACCGACGCCAGTATGGGAGCGTACCACCGGCTAAAAGAACCAGAAGAGGTTGTTCAAGAACTTTAGAGAGACAGGCAGCGTCAAAGACCTACCTAGAAGTACACATCCCCCTGTCCTCAAGCACGTGTAGACGGAGTATTAGATGCGCTTCAGTACATTCCCCAGAAGTCAATTCGTCGAGCATCACACGTACTGCAGGGAACAAGATTAACTGTCCATGAAGTGTTACATGTACTGTTACGCGTTTTCGCATACATGGTCCAACCATTACAGCCAAACAGTCGCCCTCTGCGGTACACAATCGTATGTTCCACGTTGGCCTTCATACATGTTGACGGTGGCTTCCTGAAAAAAATGCCTGTTTTCAAATGAAGCATCGTTCCATGTTTCTTGGCATGTGAACCTCACCAAAATTAATACTTTGGATTCTCAAAATTCACACAGCACACTTGAACACATATGTGATATTTCGAAGTTTTGGGTGTGGCCTAATGTATGACGGGTTGATAGGCCCACTTTTCTTCGCAGAGGGAACCATAACGGGAAATGTACACCTGGACGTGCTCGAATTTCCTGCTACGACAGATAGGAGAGGTGTAGGCGTCCATCATTTTCTAGTATGATGGTGCAACCTCACATTAGATTTTGAAGGGACGGGATGTGCTGGATGACACGTTTCCTTACAGGTGGTAGGTGATGATGGTCCCATCGTATGCCCCACGCGCTGATGTCAGTCATTAGAATTCTTTTTCTGGGTATACTTCAACTACAGTTCGATCAACACCAATCAATGAGACCGCTAACCTCCGTGCACAAAACCAGTGAAGGAATCACAACAGTAGATGTCCCAATGTTGACCGGTACACGGACAGAACTCGAACACATCCTTCATGTTTTACGAGCAACGAATGGGGCATGCATTGAAATTCTGGCATAACAGAAAAACATTTCGAGCACTGCAAAACTTTTACAACAAATCACGGTTGTCTATCTTCACTACTGGCCATTAAAATTGCTCCACGACGTAGATGACTTGCTACAGAAGCGACATTTAACCGACAGGAAGAAGATGCTGTGATATACAAATGATTAGCTTTTCAGAGCATTCACGCAAGGTTGACACCAGTGGTGACACCTACAACGTGCTGACATGAGGAAAGTTTCCAACCGATTTCTCATACACGAACAGCAGTTGACCGGCGTTGAATGGTGAAACGTTGTTGTGATGCCTCGTGTAACGAGGAGAAATGCTTACCATCACGTTTCCGACTTTGACAAAGATCGGATTGTAGCCTATTGCGATTGCGGTTTATCGTATCGCGACATTGCTGCTCGCGTTGGTCGAGATCCAATGACTGTTAGCAGAATATGGAACCGGTGGGTTCAGGAGGGTAATACGGAACGCCTAGCTGGATCCAATGGCCTCGTATCACTACCAGTCGAGATGACAGGCATCTTATCCGCATGGCCGTAACGGGTCGTGCAGCCACGTCTCGATCCCTGAGTCAAAAGATGAGGACGTTTGCAAGACAACAAGCATCTGCACGAACAGTTCGACGACGTTTGCAGCAGCATGGTCAATCAGCTCGGACACCATGGCTGCGGTTACCCTTGACGCTGCAGCACAGACAGGAGCGCGTGCGATGGTGTACTGAACGACGAACCTGGGTGCACGAATGGTAAAACCTAAACGTCATTAATTTCAGATGAATCCAGGTTCTGCTTACAGAATCATGATGGTCGCATCCATGTTTTGCGACATCGTGGTGAACGCACACTGGAAGCGTGTATTCGTCATCACCATACTCGCGTATCACTTGGCTTGATGGTATGGGGTGCCATTGCTTACACGTCTCGGTCACCTCTTGTTCGCATTGACGGCACTTTGAACAGTGGACGTAACATTTCAGATGTGATACGACCCGTGGCTCTACCCTTCATTCGATCGCAGCGAAACCCTACATTTCAGCAGGATAATGCACGACCGCATGTTGCAAGTCCTGTACGGGGCTTTCTGGATACAGAAAATGTTCGACTGCTGCCCTGGCCAGCACATTCTCCAGATGTCTCACTAACTGAAAACGTGTGGTCAATGGTGGCCGAGCAATTGGCTCGTCACAATACGCCAGTCACTACTCTTGATGAACTGTGGTATCTGTTGAAGCTGCATGAGCAGCTGTACCTGTACACGGCATCCAAGCTCTGTTTGACTCAATGCCCAGGCGTATCAAGACCGTTATTACGGCCAGAGGTGGTTGTTCTGGGTACTGATTTCTCAGGATCTATGCACCAAAACTGCGTGAATATGTAATCACATGTCAGTTCTAATATAATGTATTTGTGCAATGAATACCCGTTGATCATCTGCATTTCTTCTTGGTGTAGCAATTTTAATGGCGAGTAGTGTAGAATAGTCTACAATCATGAGTTCCCGTAATTTTAGCGGGATACGGGGATGGCCATCACAAAATAGACGGTGGAAATATTATGAGGAGCAAGAGGGAATAAATTCAGTCTTGGTGTACCATTTGTAAAGGCTATTCATTGCAAAGGCCAATATGGTATTATTATATGGGAATTTTAAGCAAATCCATTACATAGGTCTAACACACATTAATACAACCACCATGTACGTTCGCTGTCAGTGTGCAGTAACCACTCAAAGATGGTAGGTGGCAGCTCTAGCAGCGTGTCCGGTAGGCGGGGGGAGGGGGGGGGGGGGAATAGTGCAGTCGTCGTCGCAATGCGAAAACGGAGTGACTTACCTGAGGTCCAAAAGGGGATGATCACTGGTTTTCGGGCCAAAGCTGCGAGCATTTCCGGAACTGCTAAGATTGTAAGCTATTCCTGTAGCGTCGAGGCAAAGAATATCGTGCATGGAAAATGACGTTATCCATGACCAGCACCAAGGCAAGAAGTTCCAGACAACAGGGATGAACGACGGCTGAGGAAACTGGCACGAGCAAGTAGACGTTGAGCAACGGACCGCCCATATTAACCAAGGGTTACCAACAGTGTCTCCTCAACGACCATTCAGTGACTGCTGCTGCGTATGGGCCTCCGTAACAGGCCTGGTTCATGCAGTCATGCTGACTGCTTTTCGTCGGCGACAAAGGTTGGAATTTGCACGTCAGTACCGCAACTGAACGTCCGCTGAGAGGTGACAGGTGCCCTTTTCAGAGAGAATCACGTTTTATCCTTCAACGCAAACTTCGCCGTTGACGTGAAGGTCGTGAAACGTCTGAAAGCAAACATCTTGCAGCAATCGTTGGAAGGGTTCAGGCCAGAGGAGGAAGAGTTGTGACCAGCAGACAACAATAAAAACGTAAATTGTACCTCTGTAGCCCTTTACATGTATACAGTGATGGCCCCTCGTAACAAACAACGTATTTTTTTGGTCAAATGTTTCTTTTAAATAATAAACTAACTGGCGAACTAAGTGAAGCACCCAGAAGGAGAGAAGGAAATGAAATGAGACTTCTTTGGTTGACAGGGTATGTGACGCTATTGCACGTGATTACAAAATAATGAAATTTATAAAGAACTTGGCATTATGAACTTACTTATCAGTATGAGGTTGGATTCCACATGTCCTGGATTTATGCACTGATTCAGTTGAAAATGTATCATAAAGCCGTTGTAATCTCTCTTGCGGTAAGCTGTCCCACAACTGTTGGGAGTTGACTTCCGACAAGGTTGCACGCATTTTCTACAGGGGATAGATCTAGCGATCTTCCTGGCCACAGGAGTACCTCAACATTATGCAGAGAATTGTAAGACGTGTGCTCGTCCACATATTGTCCTGTTGAAAATTGGCGCCACAATACTTTCACATGAGGGCTATCACATGTCCCTGACGTACAGTTGCGCTCTCAGAGTTCCCTCAATCACTACAACCTTGACCGAAAGTCATACCTGATGGCTCCCCACACCATGACGGGATAGGTAATACAGCTGTGCCTCTCCAAAACGTTGGGAGAATGAGATCTCTTTGTAGGTCGCTGCCGCAATCGCAAATGATGGTCACGAAGGGTAGGGCAGAACCGTGATTCATCACTGAGCACAGCGCGACGCCATTCGAAAGCAGTCCATGATTCCTAGTCATGGCACCACTCCAAAACCAGTCGTTTGTGTTGCGATGATAACACCAGCCTACACATGGGACAGTAACTCCCTAGTCCTGCTGCTGCTACACTCTGACCAACACTGCCGGATGACACAGAGAGCTCCTGGGAGCCCATTACTTGCTCAGATGTGAAAGGGAGTAGTGGAGCAAGGCGATGTCTGATTCAGATAATTTATTGAAAATGAAGCCTTCCCCAGCCCTCCCCTGTCCCCTCTCCACCACCTCACCCTATATGATGTCACACACCCTTCCATCTCCTGGATACTGCGGGAAATTTTGGCGTGAAAATAGAGCAATTTTGCTACATAACTATCGCCACCTATCCCTCTCCACTTTTATGACTTCACCCACCCCCCACCACTTCCCCACCGCACGAAATAGCAGGATACTATTGTGTCAAGCTGCCTGAGAGCGAGGTAAGATTAGTGCACTTTATTTATTTCTGGTGGGAAGCGGTAAACCTCTGCTGGAGAATACGGCATGGTACTTAATTTACTTATTTATAGTTCATTTGGACTACCTCCGGTAACCTAGCTCAGAGAGACATACGTATGTATCCACCTTGATGTGCAAGGACTGACTGAGCTGGTTCACTTTACATCCACCAGAGGTTGCTGTTGGCCTCCCCTGCCCCTCTTCCCCCTCTGACATCACCCCCCCCCCCCCCTGCACCATACCCACCATACCCAACCATTGGAAATGGAGGGAAACAGTCTCTGTCCAGCTGCCAAAGAGGAAGATTAGGATAGTGCACTTTACTTTATTTCGTGGGAAATGGAAATTCAGTGTTAGAGAGGAAGGCAGAGTGCTTAATTAATTAACTGATTTCTGTATAGGTCAATTGAGCTACCTCCAGTAATCTGACTTGGCGACGTCTGTGTTCTCCTCGACATGCAGGAATGAACAGAGCTAGTTCACACTACATCTACCAGAGGATGCTGTTCGCCTCCCCCAGCCCTACCCCCACACCTATGACGTTATCCACCCACCACCACCAGGTGAGGTGGCGCAGTGGTTAGCACACTGGATTCACAATTGGGGGGATGAAGGTTCAATCCTGCGTCTAGCTATCCTGATTTAGGTTTTCCGTGATTTCCCTAAATCACTCTAGGCAAATGCCAGGATGGTACATTGAAAAAAAAAGGCCAAATTCCTTCCCCATCCTTGCCTAATCCGATGAGACTGATGACCTCGCTGTCTGGTCTCCTCCCTCGAAATGACCCAACGCAACCCACCCACCACCAACACCCCTCCCCTGGAAATGGTGAGAAATGTAGGTCTCTGCCTAGTGCTGGAGAGAAAGGTTAAATTACTGTACTTTACTTAGTATGATTTACTTTTGTAAGTTAATACACTCCTGGAAATTGAAATAAGAACACCGTGAATTCATTGTCCCAGGAAGGGGAAACTTTATTGACACATTCCTGGGGTCAGATACATCACATGATCACACTGACAGAACCACAGGCACATAGACACAGACAACAGAGCATGCACAATGTCGGCACTAGTACACTGTATATCCACCTTTCGCAGCAATGCAGGCTGCTATTCTCCCATGGAGACGATCGTAGAGATGCTGGATGTAGTCCTGTGGAACGGCTTGCCATGCCATTTCCACCTGGCGCCTCAGTTGGACCAGCGTCCGTGCTGGACGTGCAGACCGCGTGAGACGACGCTTCATCCAGTCCCAAACATGCTCAATGGGCGACAGGAAAGGGTAGTTGACTTACACCTTCTAGAGCACGTTGGCTGGCACGGGATACATGCGGACGTGCATTGTCCTGTTGGAACAGCAAGTTCCCTTGCCGGTCTAGGAATGGTAGAACGATGGGTTCGATGACGGTTTCGATGTACCGTGCACTATTCAGTGTCCCCTCGACGATCACCAGAGGTGTACGGCCAGTGTAGGAGATCGCTCCCCACACCATGGTGCCGGGTTTTGGCCCTGTGTGCCTCGGTCGTATGCAGTCCTGATTGTGGCGCTCACCTGCACTGCGCCAAAGACGCATACGACCATCATTGACACCAAGGCAGAAGCGACTCTCATCGCTGAAGACGACACGTCTCCATTCGTCCCTCCATTCACTGGAGGCGGGCTGCACGATGTTGGGGCGTGAGCGGAAGACGGCCTAACGGTGTGCGTAACCGTAGCCCAGCTTCATGGAGACGGTTGCGAATGGTCCTCGCCGATACCCCAGGAGCAACAGTGTCCCTAATTTGCTGGGAAGTGGCGGTGCGGTCCCCTACGGCACTGCGTAGGATCCTACGGTGTTGGCGTGCATCCGTGCGTCGCTGCGGTCCGGTCCCAGGTCGACGGGCACGTGCACCTTCCGCCGACCACTGGCGACAACATCGATGTACTGTAGAGACCTCACGCCCCACGTGTTGAGAAATTCGGCGGTACGTCCACCCGGCCTCCCGCATGCCCACTATATGCCGTCGCTCAAAGTCCGTCAACTGCACATACGGTTCACGTCCACGCTGTCGCGGCATGCTACCAGTGTTAAAGACTGCGATGGAGCTCCGTATGCCACGGCAAACTGGCTGACACTGACGGCGGCGGTGCACAAATGCTGTGCAGCTAGCGCCATTCGACGGCCAACACCGCGGTTCCTGGTGTGTCCGCTGTGCCGTGCGTGTGATCATTGCTTGTACAGCAGTGTCCGGAGCAAGTATGGTGGGTCTGACACACCGGTGTCAATGTGTTCTTTTTTCCATTTCCAGGAGTGTACATTGAGTAAGCAGCCATGCCCTGCAGAATGAAAATGCATGGAATGGAACATGAACATCTGATGGGGAACTAATAACACGATCAGTAACCAAATGAGATGTGAGAGTCTTATTGCGGTTTACAGTAGTATCACCAGAGTCCTGGTAGCCTTCCTCTTGCACACTTAAGTCATGGTCTGATATAAAGAAGTTTTTCTCACATGTAAGATAATATAACACCACAACTGTAGAGCACCCCCTCCTCACACTGCTAAGGCAGGTATATGTAGCATTAGTTCACTCACCTACAGATCATGCTGGGAAATGATTTAAGTCTGTTAAACACGTTGACGCTTCTCCTTAATACTTTTGGAATAACACTGCTTGTGACAACCACCCCTAATTGGGTAATGTCTGTGTTCAACTGCATGTGTGATGACACTGTCCTGGACCGGGAGACGTATATTTCACATGCTTCAACATAGCACTTCTGTGTAATACTTATACCCTCTTTGTTGAAGTATGTGTTACTAATTTCCACGTAGTTACGGAGGAGGGGGCAGGGGGTGGGGGGTTAAAACTGAATACAGACAGAATGTAATTTTTTAGCTTTTCTCGGTTTTGAGCGTCCGGATACATTCAACCCACCTCAATTCCCGCATTTCATGATTTTATTTAAGTGCTATATATTCTCAGTTAATTTACGCAATTTTGCTAGGTTTTCGCGACTTTACATATACTTTCGCATTTCCCTCAGTTTTAAGTGTTTCACATCATTTTTTCGTAATTATACCATGTTTTCTCGAATTTTACCGATTATGTGTCATTTTTAAAATTTTTTCGATAGTTTTGCATATTTATGTGGTCATATTGTTGACATATCCATGCATTGTTTGAGTTTATATGAGGATATTTGCATATCATATACACCAGCCACCTAAAAAATTCTAAGAATTCCCCTATTCCCGATGATGTACGTGCATGCATTTTGGAGAGGAAGATCATGAAAAGTATAGGAACACTCGCTTCACACCTAGATGAGGGTCACCAAGTGCAGAAGATGATTGATATATTGAAAACACGAAGAGTGGAAACAGTTCCGTGTACTACTCAAGCACATCAGAGAACTTGTCTGCAGACTCATGTAGTGGTGCATATGAGGGTAACTCAAAGTCTGAGAATGGTTCTACATGTTCATTTGATGTCACTCCATCGCGGGGGGATCAGCAAAAGGGAGTTCACATGTGAATTGATTACTGTTGCTGATCAGATATTTTTCCCGTAAGTATATTCTCTTATTGCTTAGGACATCTACAAAATCTAGAGGTTTTTTTATCCTAGTGATGAGTTATTCATTAGTTGACTGTGTGCCTATTGCACTTAGTATCCTGGGCCATAAGAGTTCCTTTTCTCCCTACCTACAGAGTGCGCTCCCAAGCAGCTTCATTTATAGATGAAAAGTTAACAAGTTATTCGTCCGAAACACAACCGTCTGCCGCTGACAGTTCTACACGTGTACAACAGAGACTCTGTATGCATATTACCAATCGAGAAGTCTTGATTTCAACCACTTTTACATTATTTTCGACAGTTCTACTGCCCTACAAATAGCGAAATACTCTTCGCAAAACGGTTCTGTAAGGTGTGTAAGCACATCTTCGATACAATTTATATTTTCAATATTTGTTACAAGATCGTCTACCTTCTCCAGTAATAACAGCAAACCAAGGCGTCATACTTCACCTATCACACCTCCTTTTATACACTTAAAGCTTCGCCATGGTGGCCCATGATCATTCTAATACCACGAGGGAGGTTCTCTACTATGTGACGTTAAGCGGAGCCCCCGAGAGCACGCAGAAGGGCCACAACACGACATGGCATGCTCTTGACTAATGTCTGCAGTAGTGCTGGAGGGAACTGACACCATCAATCCTGCAGGACTGTCGTAACAGTATGACGGGGTGAAAGTGTCTTTTGAACAGCACGTTGCAATGCATCCCAGATATGCTCAATAATGTTCATGTTTGGGGAGTTTTGTGTCCAGCGGGAGTGTTTAAACTCAGATGAGTGTCCCTGGAGACACTCTGTAGCAAATGTGGACACGTTAAGTGTTGCATTGCCCTGCTGGAATTGCCCAAATCCGTCGGAATGCACAATGAACATGAATGCATGCAGGTGATCAGACAGGATGCTTAAGTACGTGTCACCTGTCAGAGTCGTATCTAGACACATCAGAGGTCGCATATCACTCCAACTGCGCACGCCCCTCACCATTACACAGCCTCCACCAGCTTGAACAGTCCCCTGCTAACGTGCAGGATCCACGCATTCATGAGGTTGTCTCCATACCTGTACACGTCCATCTGCTCGATACAATCTGAAACTAGACTCGTCCAACCAGGCAGCATGTTTCCAGTCATCAACAGTTCAATGTCGGTGTTAACTGGTTCAGGCGTAGCGTGACGCTGTGTGTCGTGCAGTCATCAAGTGTACACGAGTGGATCTTCTGCTCCGAAAGCACATATCGATGATGTTCCGTTGAATGTTTCGCATGCTGACACTTGTTGATGGCCCAGCGTTGAAGTCTGCAGCGTTTTGCGGAAGGGTTGCACTTCTGTCACGTTGAACGGTTCTATTCAGTGGTCGTTGGTCCCGTTGCTGGTGGATCTTTTTCCGACCGCGGCGATGTCGGAGATTTGATGCTTTATCTGATATTCATGGTACACTCGTGAAATGGTCGTATAGGAAAATCCTCAGTTCATCGCTACATCGGAGAAACTGTCCCATCGCTCGTGTGCCGACTATAACATCACTCTAAAACTCTCTTAAATCTTGATAACCTACCATTGTAGCAGCATTAACCGATCTAACAACTGCACCAGACACTTGTCTTATATAGGCGTTTCGATTACCGCAGCACGGTTTTCTGCCTGTTTGTATGTCTCTGTGTTCGAATACTCATGCGTATACCAATCTCTTTGCACTTCAGTGTATATTGGTGGCTCCGCCTCTAGTGACACTTAATATGGATACTTTTGATTATATAGCTTGTGTAGGTGGTTTTATGGATAGCTACTGTCATTTTGTTGTCCGTGCAGCGTCACTGAATCTGATAATGTGTGGTAAGTACCTATGGGACCAAATTTCTGAGGTCGTCAGTCCGTAGGTTTACACACTACTTAATCTAACTTAAACTAACTTACGCTAAGGCCAACACACATACCCATGCCCGAAGCAAGACTACTGGGGGAGCCGCGCGAACCGTGGCAAGGCGCCACAGGCGTCAGTGAATCGGAACGAGCACCTCATGCTTTTCCTCAAGTCCCATCTCGAAATCAGCAGACTCAACGACTAGTACGTCATCCGCGTACGCAACAGCACCTTAAGCAATACCTGCCACATATAACAGATAGATATAAGACGGATTCAGTACTATGATCCCATACGAAAAGAACACTTATGGGTGCCTAGCGAACAGTCCTTTTGCTACTCTTTTTGATTATCTTGCTGTTCCCTGCAAGCTATTGCACGGTACATCCACTACAATGAGAGACAAAACTCTTGTACAGACATTTAGGGACTCTGAGATCACAGAGGCGTGCGAACTTAGCTAGCTGTCGAATATTGTCGAATGTACCTCGGACATCAATCGTAAGTGCATTTGCATTGTTCGCAGTTGAATTTCCTGCAATTTGAATAGCTGTATCGGCCTCAATTTTCCTATTCCGAATCCATATTGACGCTAGTTCAGACCCAAGAGCTTCCTCTCTGCGTGTAGCTGACCTGGGTCAAGACGTTCAATAGGTAAATATATCCGTAACTTTTCGGTGATGCAATATCCTTTCCTTTTTTAATGACTAATGTCCTTGCTACCGGGCTGTTATGATTAAATCGCTGCTACTAATAGAGGTGTTGTGTGGTCTGTAATGATAGTGTAACTGCGAAACTTGTAGGTATTCTAATGCGTCAAGGCGGAACCGAATTACGGTGGGAAAATAATTAATTGCAATTTCGGCCACCAGGTGCAAATCTGGCGCTGTGAATACAAGAAAGACCTACAGAAATGTTTCCATATGTAATGGATTAGGATCGATACGAGTGCAGACAAGATCAAACAAGTCAGAGAAGCATAATGTCGATGTTATTACTAATCCTTGCGTACACAGATTGTTCAATATAAGTACCGGCGACGTTGTCGAGATGGTCTACAGCGCCAGATTTTTACCTGCTGGCCAAAATTTTCCAGCGTAAATTGGTTCGGCAGTAACGCATTTGAATATCTACCAAATTTCGTTGCAACACGATACTTACAACCCACATTGGACCTCTGTGAATAGCTGCACTTTAATTATAGCCATTGGTATTTTTCAAATCGCCAGGGTCTTATCTGATCGCAACCTCTCATTTAGCAATAGCGTCAAATAAGACACCACCAGTTAGCCTGCCACTGGCGCTATCTCTGAGTAAACGCCATCCGTACCTTGTGCTCTTCCAGTTTTGAGCTTGGCCACTGCCATAACAACGTCTTCCTGAGCAGAAGATGATATCGACATTGTCGTATTCGTTATCTAGTTCACTTCGATGTTGTGTGTGTTCTTCAGTATCTATGTTCCAGTTATCGTCATCAAGTAGGACCATTAGCAAGTATTTGGTAAATCCTTCCGTGCACCTTCATTTAGCTGTACGATATGTAGACATGAAGTAAGTCCCTTAACCTTGATAGTTAACAACTTATACTGTCTTCGCAATTCGCCAAATTGCAGTTGCCTTCGTAGATCCTTCTGTGAGTGTATTCATTTGAGCTACTGAAGCAACATTTTTTAATTGCTCGCGGAGGCCCTACATAATATTAGGCAGGTGTACCAGTTTCTTTGGCTCTTAAGTGTAAAAGGAGACAGAGAGAATTGAGATGTCAATAAAGAAGCAGTAACAGCAGAAGGGGTAGTCAGGATATCTCAGTGACTTCGAACGTGGTCATTGGATGTCACCAGGGTAATAAATAATCAGGGACAGTTCAGCTTTTGTCAAGTGCCCAGATAGACTGATGGTGATGTGATTCTTAAGTGTAAGGATGTTTGCAAAAAATCGTGTGGAATCAACTCGAGCAATGATTCATGAATTCTACAGCTATACCATCAGACAAGCTAACACAATGACTGTACATAAGGAGTTAAGGAGATCTGGTACAATGATCGAGCGGCTCCTCGTTAGCTACATTTCTGTAGTCAATTTTAAGTAACGCTGAGCTGGTATGATGATCGATGCCAGTGGGCTATACCCTGTGGGAATCCGATGGAAGGGTTTGGGTATGGCGAGAGTTTGGAGAACGTTACCTGCTATCATATGTAGCGCTAGCACTGAAGTATAGACGAAGTGTTGTTTCTCGTGTTTAAGGTGTATTTCCCTAATTGCTCTTATGAAAACGCTAAATGCTCAAGGATATGAAGATATTTTACATCGTTGTGTACTGTGTACAGTCATCATCTCTCACAGATAATGACTGTTTATATCAGCCTGAAGATGCACACTATTATACAGCAGTATCTGTGAGGCATTGGTTCGTGAGTAATAACATTCCTGAAATGGATTGGCCGACCTGACCCCAATGGGACCCCTTTGGGATGATTTAGAAAGTCGAATTCGCTGCAGGCCCTCAGAGCCCCACTTTACTGTCTACTTTGGTGTCGGCATTTGAGGAAGAATGGACTACTATTTGGCCACAGACATGTAAACACCTCAATAAAAGTGTCCTCAGTAGAGATAACGCGTCATAGAGGGGAATAGAAGAAACTCCCCCCCCCCCCCCCCCATATTAATGTCCACCAACAGGTTTCTGGACAGACTGATAGTATACAGCGCATGTATCACATTCAAGGGCTGTCTCTCGTGTGAGGGGGGAGGGGGAACTTGTTCAATGACAAGTTTTACTGGGAGAAAATTTAAAATGACGATGTTGTTTAGTGTTATATGAGCATAATTGTACAGTGCCTTTAAAGCGCTGCGAGTAATAAAACACGGACATAAATTTATGTGTATTTTCGAATGGTCGTCCATTCACTTTTAATAAACCACATGTTACGTATTAAAACTGCGAGAAGATTTTTATTTACTTTTTCTACTGGCTCACAGAACTGTAGACAGAAATTAATTCTTAAATTATAAACAAACATAGAAAACTATTGCAATTTCGTCCTTGGGCCATTATCAAGTGCAGATGTTTTGGCTTTACGCCATGTCAACTTTATACACGCTGACGCATTTATAAGTCGTTGTCATTTGCTGTTATACACATCCACAACGCTGCTAAGTAGTGCGAGCACACACGTCCAAATATCGCACAACGACATTTAAATGTGTCAGCGTGTATAAAGTTGACATGGCTTAAAGCCAAAACATCTGCACTTCATAATGGCCTAAGACCGAAATTGCAATAGTAGAAATAAAAAGTTTAACAGTCACTGGCGTAAACATGAAATCTTTCAAACAATGCAATGACATTCATCAGCAGATCATGCTCGCTGATCCAGTCACAGCTTAGGATGGTAATTCCCTAGTCTAGCAGCTGCTGGTCTCTGACCAATGGTGCGAGATGACACAGAACAGTGCTGGGAGTCCATTACTTGTTCTTGGAGTAACACTATTAGCGATACAACCTATGATTGTTTTATTTAACTTCTTTGTCTGTAACACTATTAGTGATACAACCTATAATTGTTTTATTTAACTTCTTTGTCTGTTTTTACTTAATTTGAAAACAGTATATCCATGATCATTGATGTAGAATCTATGTAAATGTTTTATTCATTATTTATAACAATTTACATAACTGTAATTAATCTATGGTTGTAACTTCAAAAGTAATGTACTAAAAAAATGGAACTGCTAAAACGCTACTTGTAATGCTGGTTAACATAGATAGGGCATGTAGGTTTGTAATCATGTAAAACAAGGAGGGGATCCCTTCTGTAACAAAGCTGGCTTGTCAGGAATGGAAAAGATGGAACTGACGGCCGAACTGCAAGGCTCTTCTGTAGCGAGTCAGTAGGTGGTTAACAGGCAACGTGTTCGCATTTTGTGAACTGAGCGACGCACGAAGAACAGTAAGATTATAAAACATAGCCTCAGATGTGGAAGTAATTGGCCTCATTATTCATGGCAGACTTTAAATGGCTTTGCATATGAAAATCCGACACTAAGAAGGGAATTTTCCAAGCTAGTTACACGGCAAGAGGCATGTATACTTTTGCCTGCAGATACTTATACTTTTGCCACAGGCGATCGACACTGGCACCACCGTCATCTCAAATTATCAACTGCGTGCTATGTAACTGCATGGACCAGTTATGTGGTTTCTTTTTCAATAATAAATTTGAGTTCTGTAAACTTTGTGTTGAGCACCCGCATTTTATCCTTAGTCATTTATCTAGACACCTTCCTATCCCAAATTTGCGGTATTTGAGGGTATCCTGTTTATTGAACTGAAAAGTCGTTTCAGTAAACTGACACTACAGTTAATAAACTTTCAGGAGTAATAAATTTCATTATTTTTCAGTGAGCATAAGCATTACGTTTAACTGTGTTTTGGAAAAGGTAGTTATAGAATGGCGAGAGCAAAAGTAGAGTCAAAATATATATCAATCAATCAAGTTAGGAAGAAAAAAATTACAGAAAATTGCCTCGCCTTTGCAGATGATCTGGCAATTTCAACTAGGGATATTACCACAGCTTAAAAACAAATTGAAATTCTTAAAGAATTTGCGGAAAAAGTACTACTACAAGTATCTTTCGAAAAAAATTGAATATATAACATGCAACAAACAAGCACCAAATTTTTTGAACACGAAATATGAAAAAATAAAAAGGGTTTCTCAGTTTAAATACATAGGGAAAATCATACAAGAATACTGTCTAGAAAAAGGTGCAAATGAATTTCGCTGGCAAAAAATGTAAAGCGGAAGTAAGGCCAAACTGGGCCAATTAAAAGGATCACTGCGATTAGGGAGGATCTTAAAGTAGCACGCATAACTCAGGCAGACGCTACAGATAGAAAAACATTCAGACAAAAGATATTTGATTCGAAAGGCAGTCAGAATGTAATTAGAAGACGAACTGGAACACCGTGGTCTGAGGAAAGAAAGAGACTTCGTTATGAAAGGATAAAATAGATTTGGAAGGCCAATCATCAAAAGCGACGCTGACTGATTGTACCTCGTGTGCTCTTGTTGGACCCCTACGTGTATAATAACAATTACAGCTACATGCAAAAACGGTGATGATCCAGAACAGTTACTGGCTAGTAGATTTTGATGGGCCAGCGTGCAGGTTTGCAGGTTTGTGGAAGTTGGAGCAGGTTTGGAAGTAACAGTGTTTATAATTCCATGTCTTATAGTTAATAGTTCTTCTCATATTGTGCCGTGACTAAAATATTCAGTCTTGATCTAAGTTCTACTGATAGATTAGTTTCTGAGTTCCCTTGCTAATTGTTGAGTCAGATTTAAGTTTCACATTACAATTACAGCATTAATGAAGTGCACTTGCCAGCTGTCTAACATTTGTGTGCTATAATAAGCAACGGGCTACAACTATTAAAACTATACTAGATTTAGATACCACTTATCCATTTTAGATAAACAGTATAAGGAGGTGAATGCACCTTCGGAGCTTAAATAATAATAGGAATAGAGAATCTAACTACCTGACAGCCATTTCAAGAAGATGAAGCTGATAAAAGAACCTCTTGTCAAAATTAATATTGCTTCACCGTTAGTAGTAATTTATCTACAATAATCAGTAGCTTTATTCTTTGATATACAGCTAGTAGGTGTTATTGAGAGCCAGTTGTTGCAAAAATTATTAATATTCGTTCTGCACTGTTGAGGCCAAACTACCGTTACCTTGCTTGATGAATTGCGCTAGTGCTTGCTATCTTATTTGAGAAACATAATTTCTGTGTCAGGTGAAGTCAGTCCCAATAGCTGGCTGTTTTTTTATGAACCCTGCTAGTACTTGGTAAAACGTCCCCTAATTAGGTTGTCCACCGTTTCTTTTTACTTAATTACAGTCCAGATGATTACAAGTAGAACCTTAGTTCAATTTCCATTTGTTCTGCTATTGCTTTCTTTCATTAGAAATCTTCAGACCAACGAAAGTAGGTCCGATACCTTAACCATCATACGCACAATCACGTTCAAATTAATATCGTTTCACGCGAATAAATTATCGGTGTGTTGCTAATTAAGTAAAAGTCTGTAGTGTTATATTGGATGGCACGCACAGAGGTGAAGGGGTTGAAATATGCTTGGTGACAATACAGCTATCCCCCTTTGTGGTGGCCAATCATTTCGACCAGAACCTTGATGATGAGCGTGACTGCCCTCACATTCCCCATGGAGTCCAACATCAGACCACTGTCACACCCACAGGCCTAAAAACTCTGGCTATTTCAACATTCGACCATCCAGACAAACAGAGACTTACAATGAGGCCCCTTTCAAACTCCGTCAAGGGTTGATAACATTTTCCCATGAGTACGTGGCATAGTGATCACTCAACATCTGATAGTGTTCAAGTCCATTATGTACCCTACCAGACTTAGTAACATTACACACAAATAAAACTAATGCACTCTTGAGGTCGTTCTACCTGCCACAGAGAACTGCAACGATTGTCATTTATATACCCAGTGATGATGTGTATGTGTAAGAAATTACACTGATATCTGACCATGTCCTCTGAGTACCCTTTTGCCAGGAGGCGTAAGTACTCCAACATGTAGGCAGTAAACTGCCTATAAGTGTTATATTAAAGGGGGAGAAAGATGTCACATATAATTAATGCTGAATGTAATAAATAACATTAGTTAGAACTTCTTAAGAAAAAGAAGCAGTGCGTCAAATGGACTTAAAACATTCACTGTTAAGAAATTACTTCCTGAAGGGCAGTTAATGTGTTATACGCACATAAAAGCAAAAGTAGAAACTGGAGTATTTGACTATAACTATGAAAGAATAAAAACTGCTGTTCATTACTTGAAGCACAGTGTATACATATACACTGAAGTGCCAAAGAAACTCATTTAGGCAAGCGTATTCAAATACAGAAATATTAAAACAGGCAGAATACGACGCTGC
The DNA here is from genome assembly GCF_023897955.1 of Schistocerca gregaria. Classification (NCBI taxonomy): domain Eukaryota; kingdom Metazoa; phylum Arthropoda; class Insecta; order Orthoptera; family Acrididae; genus Schistocerca; species Schistocerca gregaria. The sequence goes on from NC_064923.1 coordinate 411,815,588, forward strand.
GGTAGGCAACACCAACATAAGACAACATGTGTCTGGCGTGGTTGTCAGATCAGTTACTGCTGCTACAATGGCAGGTTATCAAGATTTAAGAGAATTTGAACGTGGTGTTATAGTCGGCGCACTAGCGGTGGAACACAGCATCTCCGAGGTAGCGATGAAGTGGGGATTTGTCGGGGATGTGCCGTGAATATCAGGATTCTGGTAAAACATCAAATCGCCGACATCGCTGCGGCCGGAGAAAGATCCTCCAACAATAGGACCAACGATCTACATCTACATCTACATGTTTACTCTGCAAATCACATTCAAGTGTCTAGCAGAGGGTTCATCGAACCACGTTCACAATTCTCGATTATTCCAATCTCGTATAGCGCGCGGAAATAATGTACACCTATATCTTTCCGTACGAGCTCGGATTTCCCTTATTTTATCATGGTCTTCGTTCCTCCCTATGTAGGTCGGTGTCAACAAAATACACTCCTGGAAACTGAAATAAGAACACCGTGAATTCATTGTCCAGGAAGGGGAAACTTTATTGACACATTCCTGGGGTCAGATACGTCACATGATCACATTGACAGAACCACAGGCACATAGACACAGGCAACAGAGCATGCACAATGTCGGCACTAGTACAGTGTATATCCACCTTTCGCAGCAATGCAGGCTGCTATTCTCCCATGGAGACGATCGTAGAGATGCTGGAAGTAGTCCTGTGGAACGGCTTGCCATGCCTTTCCACCTGGCGCCTCAGTTGGACCAGCGTTCGTGCTGGACGTGCAGACCGCGTGAGACGACGCTTCATCCAGTCCCAAACATGGTCAATGGGGGACAGATCCGGAGATCTTGCTGGCCAGGGTAGTTGACTTACACCTTCTAGAACACGTTGGCTGGCACGGGATACATGCGGACGTGCATTGTCCTGTTGGAACAGCAAGTTCCCTTGCCGGTCTAGGTGTGGTAGAACGATGGGTTCGATGACGGTTTGGATGTACCGTGCACTATTCAGTGTCCCCTCGACGATCACCAGAGGTGTACGGCCAGCACCAAGGCAAGAAGCTCCAGACAACAGTGATGAACGACGGCTGAGGATACTTTCACTAGCAAGTATACGTTGAGCAACGGACCGCTCACCTTAACCAAGGGTTACCAACAGTGTCTCCTCAACGACCATTCAGTGACTGCTGCTGCGTATGGGCCTCCATAGCAGGCTTGGTTCATGCAATCATGCTGACTGCTTTTCGTCGGCGACAAAGGTTGGAATTTGCACGTCAGTACCGCAACTGAACGTCCGCTGAGAGGTAACAGGTGCCCTTTTCAGAAAGAATCACGTTTTATCTTTCATCGGAAACTTCGCCGTTGACGGGAAGGTCGTGAAACGTCTGAAAGCAAACATCTTGCAGCAATCGTTGGAAGTGTTCAGGCCGGAGGAGGAAGAGTTGTGACCAGCAGACAAAAATAAAAACGTAAAATGTACCTCTTTAGCCCTTTACATGTATACACTTATGACCCCTCGTAACAAACAACGTACTTTTTTGGTCAAATGTTTCTTTTAAATAATAAACTATCTGGCGAACTAAGTGAAGCACCAAGAAGGAGAGGAGGAAATGAAATGAGACTTCCTTGGTTGACAGGGTATGTGACGCTATTTATAAAGAACTTGGCATTATGAACTTACTTATCAGTATGAGGTTGGATTCCACATGTCCTGGATGTATGCACTGATTCAGTTGAAAATGTATCACAAAGCCGTTGTAATCTCTCTTGCGGTAAGCTGTCTCACAACTGTTGGGAGTTGACTTCCGACATGGTTGCACACAACTCTCGACATGGTTGCACACATTTTCTACAGGGGATAGATCTAGCGATCTTCCTGGCCACAGGAGTACCTCACCATTATGCAGAGAAATATGAGACGTGTGCTCGTCCACATATTGTTCTGTTGAAAATTGGCGCCACAATACTATTACATGAGGGCTAGCACATGTCCTTGACGTACAGTTGCGCTCTCAGAGTTCCCTCAATCACTACGAACCTTGACCGAAAGTCACACCTGATGGCTCCCCACACCATGACGGCATATGTAATACAGCTGTGTCTCTCCAAAACGTTGGGAGAATGAAATCTCTTTGTAGGTCGCTGCCGCAATCGCAAATGATGGTCACGAAGGGTAGGGCAGAACCGTGATTCATCACTGAGCACAGAGCGACGCCATTCGAAAGCAATCCATGATTCCTAGTCATGGCACCACTCGAAAACCAATCGTTTGTGATGCGATGATAACACCGGCCTACACATGGGACAGTAAGTCCCTAGTCCTGCTGCTGCTACATTCTGACCAACACTACAGGATGACACAGAGAGCTCCTGGGAGCCCATTACTTGCTCAGATGTGAAAGGAAGTAGTGGGGCTATGCGGTTTCTGATTCAGATAATTTATTAAAAATGGAACCTCCCCCAGCCCTCCCCTGTCCCCTCTCCACCACCTCACCCTATATGATGTCACACACCCTTCCATCTCCTAGAAACTGCGGGAAATTTTGACATGAAAATAGAGCAATTGGGCTACATAACTATCGCCACCTATCCCTCTCCACTTTTATGACTTCACCCACCCCCACCACTTCCCCACCGCAGGAAATGGCAGGATACGATTGTGTACAGCTGCCTGAGAGCGAGGTAAGATTAGTGCACTTTATTTATTTTTGGTGGGAAGCGGTAAAGCTGTGCTGGAGAGGACGGCATGGTACTTAATTTATTTATTTATAGTTCATTTGGACTACCTCCAGTGACCTAGCTCAGAGAGACGTTCGTATGTATTCACTGTGATGTGCAAGAACTGACTGAGCTGGTTCAATTTACATCCACCAGAGGTTGCTGTTGGCCTCCCCTGCCCCTCTTCCCCCTCTGACATCACCACCCTGCACCACACCCACCATACCCCACCACTAGAAATGGAGGGAAACAGTCTCTGTCCAGCTGCCAAAGAGGAATATTAGGTTAGTGCACTTTACCCTATTTCGTGGGAAATGGAAATTTAGTGTTGGAGAGGAAGGCAGAGTACTTAATTAATTAACTGATTTCTGTATAGCTCAATTGAGCTACCTCCAGTAACTTGACTTGGCGACGTCTGTGTTCTCCTCGACATGCAGGAATCAACAGAGCTAGTTCACACTACATCCACCAGAGGATGCTGTTCGCCTCCCCCAGCCCTACCCCCACACCTATGACGTTATCCACCCACCACCACCAGGTGAGGTGGCGCAGTGTTTAGCACACTGGATTCGCATTTGGGAGGATGAAGGTTCAATCCTGCGTCCAGCTATCCTGATTTAGGTTTTCCATAATTTCCCTAAATCGCTCTAGGCAAATGCCAGGATGGTTCCTTTGAAAAAAAAAACAAGGCCAAATTCCTTCCCCATCCTTGCCTAATCCGATGAGACTGATGACCTCGCTGTCTGGTCTCCTCCCTCGAAATGACCCAACGCAACCCACCCACCACCAACACCCCTCCCCTGGAAATGGTGGGAAATGTGGGTCTCTGCCCAGTGCTGGAGAGAAAGGTTAAATTACTGTACTTTACTTAGTATGATTTATTTTTGTAAGTTAATACATTGAGTAAGCAGCCATGCCCTGCAGAATGAAAATGCATGGAAAGGAACAGGAACATCTTATGGGGAACTAATAACACGATCAGTAACCAAATGAAATGTGAGTCTTATTGCGGTTTACAGTAGCATCACCAGAGTCCTGGTAGCCTTCCTCTTGCACACTTAAGTCATGGTCTGATATGAAGTAGTTTTTCTCACATGTAAGATAATATAACAACACAACTGTAGAGCACCCCCTCCTCACACTGCTAAGGCAGGTATATGTATCATTAGTTCACTCACCTACAGAACATGCTGGGAAATGATTTAAGTCTGTTAAACACGTTGACTCTTCTCCTTAATCCTTTTGTAATAACACTGCTTGTGAGAACCAGCCTAATTTGGTAATGTCTGTATTCAACTGCATGTGTGAGAACACTGTCCTGGACTGGGAGACATATGTTTCACCTGCTTCAATATAGCACTTCTGCGTAATACTTATACCCTCTTTGTTGAAGTATGTGTTACTAATTTCCACGTAGGTACGGAGGGGGAGGGGGGCAGGGGGAGGGTTAAAACTGAATACAGACAGAATGTAATTTTTAAGCTTTTCTCGGTTTTGAGCCTCCAGATACAGTCAACCCACCTCAATTCCCGCATTTCATGGTTTTTTTAAAATGCTATATATTCTCCGTCAATTTACACAATTTTGCTAGGTTTTCGCGACTTAACATATACTGTCGAATTTCCCTCAGTTTTAAGCGTTTCACATCATTTTTTCGTAATTACACCATGTTTTCTCGAATTTTACCGATTATGTGTCATTTTTAAATTTTTTCGATAGTTTTGCATATTTATGTGGTCATATTGCTGACATATCCATGCATTGGTTGAATTTCTATGAGGATATTTGCATATCATATACACCAGCCACCTAAAAAAATCTAAGAATTCCCCTCTTCCCGATGATCTACGTGCATGCATTTTGGATGGGAAGATCATGAAAAGCATAGTAACACTCGCTTCACACCTAGATGAGGCTCACCAAGTGCTGCAGATGATTGATGTACTGAAAACACGAAGAGTGGAAACAGTTCCGTGTATTATTCCAGCACATCAGAGAACTTGTCTGCAGTGGTGCATCTGAGGGTAACTCAAAGTCTGAGAATGGTTCTACATGTTCATTTGATTTCACTCCATCGTGGGGGGATCTGCAAGAGGGAGGTGACATGTGAATTGATTACTGTTGCTGATCAGATATTTTTCCCGTAAGTATATACTCTTAATGCTTAGGACATCTACAAAATCTGGAGGTTATTTTTTCTATCCTAGTGATAAGTTATTCATTAGTTGACTGTGTGCCTATTGCACTTAGTATCCTGGACCAGAAGCGTTCCTTTTCTCCCTACCTTCAGAAAACATCGCTCTTGTGCAACGCAGCTAGCTCTTTATTCGCACGAAGTAATGGCCGCTATCGACAGGGGATCTCAAGTTGATTCCGTATTTCTAGATTTCCGGAAAGCTTTTGACACCGTTCCTCACAAGCGACTTCTAATCAAGCTGCGGAGCTATGGGGTATCGTCTCAGTTGTGCGACTGGATTCGTGATTTCCTGTCAGGAAGGTCGCAGTTCGTTGTAATAGACGGAAAATCATCGAGTAAAACTGAAGTGATATCAGGTGTTCCCCAGGGAAGCGTCCTGGGACCTCTACTGTTCCTGATCTATATAAATGACCTGGGTGACAATCTGAGCAGTTCTCTTAGGTTGTTCGCAGATGATGCTGTAATTTACCGTCTAGTAAGGTCATCCGAAGACCAGTATCAGCTGCAAAGCGATTTAGAAAAGATTGCTGTATGGTGTGTCAGGTGGCAGTTGACGCTAAATAACGAAAAGTGTGAGATGATCCACATGAGTTCGAAAAGAAATCCGTTGGAATTTGATTACTCGATAAATAGTACAATTCTCAAGGCTGTCAATTCAACTAAGTACCTGGGTGTTAAAATTACGAACAACTTCAGTTGGAAGGACCACATAGATAATATTGTCGGGAAGGCGAGCCAAAGGTTGCGTTTCATTGGCAGGACACTTAGAAGATGCAACAAGTCCACTAAAGAGACAGCTTACACTACACTCGTTCGTCCTCTGTTAGAATATTGCTGCGCGGTGTGGGATCCTTACCAGGTGGGATTGACGGAGGACATCGAGAGGGTGCAAAGAAGGGCAGCTCGTTTTGTATTATCGCGTTATAGGGGAGAGAGTGTGGCAGATATGATACACGAGTTGGGATGGAAGTCATTACAGCATAGACGTTTTTCGTCGCGGCGAGAGCTTTTTACGAAATTTCAGTCACCAACTTTCTCTTCCGAATGCGAAAATATTTTGTTGAGCCCAACCTACATAGGTAGGAATGATCATCAAAATAAAATAAGAGAAATCAGAGCTCGAACAGAAAGGTTTAGGTGTTCGTTTTTCCCGCTCGCTGTTCGGGAGTGGAATAGTAGAGAGATAGTATGATTGTGGTTCGATGAACCCTCTGCCAAGCACTTAAATGTGAATTGCAGAGTAGTCATGTAGATGTAGATGTAGACCTACAGAGTGTGCTCCCAAGCAGCTTCATTTATAGATGAAAAGATAGCAAGTTATTCGTTCGAAACACAACCGTCTGCCGCTGACAGTTCTACACGTGTACCACAGAGACTCTGTATGCATATTACCAATCGAGAAGTCTTGATTTCAACCACTTTTACATTATTTTCGACAGTTCTACTGCCCTACAAATAGCGAAATAGTCTTCGCAAAACGGTTCTGTAAGGTGTGTAAGCACATCTTCGATACAATTTATATTTTCAATATTTGTTACAAGATCGTCTACCTTCTCCAGTAATAACAGCAAACCAAGGCGTCATACTTCACCTATCACACCTCCTTTTTTACACTTAAAGGTTCGCCATGGTGGCCCATGATCATTCTAATACCACGAGGGAGGTTCTCTACTATGTGACGTTAAGCGGAGCCCCCGAGAGCACGCAGAAGGGCCACAACACGACATGGCATGCTCTTGACTAATGTCTGCAGTAGTGCTGGAGGGAACTGACACCATCAATCCTGCAGGACTGTCGTAACAGTATGACGGGGTGAAAGTGTCTTTTGAACAGCACGTTGCAAAGCATCCCAGATATACTCAGTAATGTTCATGTTTGGGGAGTTTTGTGTCCAGTGGGAGTGTTTAAACTCAGATGAGTGTCCCTGGAGACACTCTGTAGCAAATGTGGACACGTTAAGTGTTGCATTGCCCTGCTGGAATTGCCCAAATCCGTCGTAATGCACAATGGACATGAATGCATGCAGGTGATCAGACAGGATGCTTACGTACGTGTCACCTGTCAGAGTCGTATCTAGACACATCAGAGGTCGCATATCACTCCAACTGCGCACGCCCCTCACCATTACACAGCCTCCACCAGCTTGAACAGTCCCCTGCTAACGTGCAGGATCCACGCATTCATGAGGTTGTCTCCATACCTATACACGTCCATCTGCTCGATACAATCTGAAACTAGACTCGTCCAACCAGGCAGCATGTTTCCAGTCATCAACAGTTCAATGTCGGTGTTAACTGGTTCAGGCGAAGCGTGACGCTGTGCGTCGTGCAGTCATCAAGTGTACACGAGTGGATCTTCGGCTCCGAAAGCACATATCGATGATGTTCCGTTGAATGTTTCGCATGCTGACACTTGTTGATGGCCCAGCGTTGAAATCTGCAGCGTTTTGCGGAAGGGTTGCACTTCTGTCACGTTGAACGGTTCTATTCAGTGGTCGTTGGTCCCGTTGCTGGTGGATCTTTTTCCGACCGCGGCGATGTCGGAGATTTGATGCTTTATCTGATATTCATGGTACACTCGTGAAATGGTCGTATAGGAAAATCCTCAGTTCATCGCTACATCGGAGAAACTGTCCCATCGCTCGTGTGCCGACTATAACATCACTCTAAAACTCACTTAAATCTTGATAACCTACCATTGTAGCAGCATTAACCGATCTAACAACTGCGCCAGACACTTGTCTTATATATGCGTTTCGATTACCGCAGCACGGTTTTCTGTCTGTTTGTATGTCTCTGTGTTCGAATACTCATGCGTATACCAATCTCTTTGCACTTCAGTGTATATTGGTGGCTCCGCCTCTAGTGACACTTAATCTGGATACTTTTGATTATATAGCTTGTGTAGGTGGTTTTATGGATAGCTACTGTCATTTTGTTGTCCGTGCAGCGTCACTGAATCTGATAATTTGTGGTAAGTACCTATGGGACCAAATTTCTGAGGTCGTCAGTCCGTAGGTTTACACACTACTTAATCTAACTTAAACTAACTTACGGTAAGTCCAATACACATACTCATGCCCGAAGGAAGACTACTGGGGGAACCGCGCGAACCGTGGCAAGGCGCCACAGACCGCGCGGCTACACCGCGCGGCCGTCAGTGAATCGGAACGAGCACCTCATGCTTTTCCTTAAGTCCCACCTCGAAATCAGCAGACTCAACGACTAGTACGTCATCCGCGTACGCAACAGCACCTTAAGCAATACCTGCCACATATAACAGATAGACATAAGACGGATTCAGTACTATGATCCCATACGAAAAGAACACTTATGGGTGCCTAGCGAACAGTCCTTTTGCTACTCTTTTTGATTATCTTGCTGTTCCCAGCAAGCTATTGCACGGTACATCCACTACAATGAGAGACAAAACTCTTGTACAGACATTTAGGGACTCTGAGACCACAGAGGCGTGCGAAATTAGCTAGCTGTCGAACATTGTCGAATGTATCTCGGACATCAATCGTAAGTGCATTTGCATTGTTCGAAGTTGAATTTCCTGCAATTTGAATAGCTGTATCGGCCTCAATTTTCCTATTCCGAATCCATATTGACGCTAGTTCAGACCCAAGAGCTTCCTCTCTGCGTGTAGCTGACCTGGGTCAAGACGTTCAATAGGTAAATATATCCGTAACTTTTCGGTGATGCAATATCCTTTCCTTTTTTAATGACTAATGTCCTTGCTACCGGGCTGTTATGATTAAATCGCTGCTACTAATAGAGGTGTTGTGTGGTCTGTAATGATAGTGTAACTGCGAAACTTGTAGGTATTCTAATGCGTCAAGGCGGAACCGAATTACGGTGGGAAAATAATTAATTGCAATTTCGGCCACCAGGTGCAAATCTGGCGCTGTGAATACAAGAAAGACCTACAGAAATGTTTCCATATGTAATGGATTAGGATCGATACGAGTGCAGACAAGATCAAACAAGTCAGAGAAGCATAATGTCGATGTTATTACTAATCCTTGCGTACACAGATTGTTCAATATAAGTGCCGGAGACTTTGTCGAGATGGTCTACAGCGCCAGATTTTTACCTGCTGGCCAAAATTTTCCAGCGTAAATTGGTTCGGCAGTAACGCATTTGAATATCTACCAAATTTCGTTGCAACACGATACTTACAACCCACATTGGACCTCTGTGAATAGCTGCACTTTAATTATAGCCACTCGCCAGGGTCTTATCTGATCGCAACCTCTCATTTAGCAATAGCGTCAAATAAGACACCACCAGTTAGCCTGCCACTGGCGCTATCTCTGAGTAAACGCCATCCGGACCTTGTGCGCTTCCAGTTTAGAGCTTGGCCACTGCCATAACAACTTCTTCCCGAGCAGAAGATGATATCGACATTGTCGTATTCGTTTTCTAGTTCACTTCGATGTTGTGTGTGTTCTTCAGTATCTATGTTCCAGTTATCGTCATCAAGTAGGACCATTAGCAAGTATTTGGTAAATCCTTCCGTGCACCTTCATTTAGCTGTACGATATGTAGACATGAAGTAAGTCCCTTAACCTTGATAGTTAACAACTTATACTGTCTTCCCAATTCGCCAAATTGCAGTTGCCTTCGTAGATCCTTCTGTGAGTGTATTCATTTGAGCTACTGAAGCAACATTTTTTAATTGCTCGCGGAGGCCCTACATAATATTAGGCAGGTGCACCAGTTTCTTTGGCTCTTAAGTGTAAAAGGAGACAGAGAGTATTGAGATGTCAATAAAGAAGCAGTAACAGCAGAAGGGGTAGTCAGGATATCTCAGTGACTTCGAACGTGGTCATTGGATGTCACCAGGGTAACAAATAATCAGGGACAGTTCAGCTTTTGTCAAGTGCCCAGATAGACTGCTGGTGATGTGATTCTTAGTGTAAGGATGTTTGCAAAAAATCGTGTGGAATCAACTCGAGCAATGATTCATGAGTTCTACAGCTATACCATCAGACAAGCTAACACAATGACTGTACATAAGGAGTTAAGGAGATCTGGTACAATGATCGAGCGGCTCCTCGTTAGCTACATTTCTGTAGTCAATTTTAAGTATCGCTGAGCTGGTATGATGATCGATGCCAGTGGGCTATACCCTGTGGGAATCCGATGGAAGGGTTTGGGTATGGCGAGAGTTTGGAGAACGTTACCTGCTATCATATGTAGCGCTAGCACTGAAGTATAGACGAAGTGTTGTTACAGCATGGGTTGTTTCTCGTGTTTAAGGTGTATTTCCCTAATTGCTCTTAGGAAAACGCTAAATGCTCAAGGATATGAAGATATTTTACATCGTTGTGTACTGTGTACAGTCATCATCTCTCACAGATAATGACTGTTTATATCAGCCTGAAGATGCACACTATTATCCAGCAGTATCTGTGAGGCATTGGTTCGTGAGTAATAACGTTCCTGAAATGGATTGGCCGACCTGACCCCAATGGGACCCCTTTGGGATGATTTAGAAAGTCGAATTCGCTGCAGGCCCTCAGAGCCCCACTTTACTGTCTACTTTGGTGTCGGCATTTGAGGAAGAATGGACTACTATTTGTCCACAGACATGTAAACACCTCGATAAAAGTGTCCTCAGTAGAGATAAAGCGTCATAGAGGGGAATAGAAGAAACTCCCCCCCCCCATATTAATGTCCACCAACAGGTTTCTGGACAGACTGATAGTATACAGCGCATGTATCACATTCAAGGGCTGTCTCTCGTGTGAGGGGGGAGGGGGAACTTGTTCAATGACAAGTTTTACTGGGAGAAAATTTAAAATGACGATGTTGTTTAGTGTTATATGAGCATAATTGTACAGTGCCTTTAAAGCGCTGCGAGTAATAAAACACGGACATAAATTTATGTGTATTTTCGAATGGTCGTCCATTCACTTTTAATAAACCACATGTTACGTATTAAAACTGCGAGAAGATTTTTATTTACTTTTTCTACTGGCTCACAGAATTGTAGACAGAAATTAATTCTTAAATTATAAACAAACATAGAAAACTATTGCAATTTCTTCCTTGGGCCATTATCAAGTGCAGATGTTTTGGCTTTACGCCATGTCAACTTTATACACGCTGACGCATTTATAAGTCGTTGTCATTTGCTGTTATACACATCCACAACGCTGCTAAGTAGTGCGAGCACACACGTCCAAATATCGCACAACGACATTTAAATGTGTCAGCGTGTATAAAGTTGACATGGCTTAAAGCCAAAACATCTGCACTTCATAATGGCCTAAGACCGAAATTGCAATAGTAGAAATAAAAAGTTTGACAGTCACTGGCGTAAACATGAAATCTTTCAAACAATGCAATGACATTCATCAGCAGATCATGCTCGCTGATCCAGTCACAGCTGAGGATGGTAATTCCCTAGTCTAGCAGCTGCTGGTCTCTGACCAATGGTGCGAGATGACACAGAACAGTGCAGGGAGTCCATTACTTGTTCTTGGAGTAACACTATTAGCGATACAACCTATGATTGTTTTATTTAACTTCTTTGTCTGTAACACTATTAGTGATACAACCTATAATTGTTTTATTTAACTTCTTTGTCTGTTTTTACTTAATTTGAAAACAGTATATCCATGATCATTGATGTAGAATCTATGTAAATGTTTTATTCATTATTTATAACAATTTACATAATTGTAATTAATCTATGGTTGTAACTTCAAAAGTAATGTACTAAAAAAATGGAACTGCTAAAACGCTACTTGTAATGCTGGTTAATATGGATAGGGCATGTAGGTTTGTAATCATGTAAAACAAGGAGGGGATCCCTTCTGCAACAAAGCTGGCTTGTCAGGAATGGAAAAGACGGAACTGACCGCCGAACTGCAAGGCTCTTCTGTAGCGAGTCAGTAGGTGGTTAACAGGCAACGTGTCCGCATTTTGTGAACTGAGCGAGGCACGAAGAACAGTAAGATTATAAAACGTAGCCTCGTATGTGGAAGTAATTGACCTCATTATTCATGGCATACTTTGAATGGCTTTGCTTACGAAAATCCGACACTAAGAAGGGAATTTTCCGAGCTAGTTACTCGGCAAGAGCCATGTATACTTTTGCCTGCAGGTACTTATACTTTTGCCACAGCCGATCGACACTGGTACCATCGTCATCTCAAATTATCAGTTGCGTGCTACGTAACTGCATAGACCAGTTATGTGGTTCCTTTTTCAGTAATAAATTTGAGTTCCGTAAACTTTGTGTTGAGCACCCATATTTTATCCTTAGTCATTTATCTAGAAAGCTTCCTATCCCAAATTTGCGGTATTTGAGGATATCCTGTTTATTGAATTGAAACGTCGTTTCAGTAAACTGTCACTACAGTTAATAAACTTTCAGGAGTACTAAATTTCATTATTTTTCAGTGAGCATAAGTGTAGAAGGTATCTACGTATTTTTCATAAAAAGATAGTTAAAGTTTCACAAACGTTCAATTGCCAACAAAATATTTATTATACTCAGTTTAAAGACTGCTCTTACTGAAATCCCTGTTCAATGTAACAGCTATTCAGTAACGGATGTAAAACCCATTACTAATAGACTAATGACAATTTCTCTTAAATGCGCAACTAAAATATACTCTTTAATTAATGTCCATGTGTCAATCAATATGGATAACCGTAAGAAACCTGAAGAAGTTAATGAAGCTTGGGAAACATTAGAAAGCATCATTTCGTAAATTCCCTCAAACCATACTAAAATTTTAATGAGTAATTTTAATGCTCAGTTAGGTAAAGGGAAGAAATATAAGAACAGTGGATCGATTTCCTCCGCACATTGGACAAACCAAAATGGCCAAAGACTTGTTGAAACGTGCAAAACTTTTAACCTTAAAATCAGGTCAACACATTTTAAAAAGAATCCTTCTAAACAAAAAACATGGCAGGTACTTCTAAACAAAAAACTTGGCAAGCATCAAATACATTTAATTGGGGATTCTCCAATCGATCATGTAGCAACTTCATACCCTAACTACAAAGAAATTTTAAATGGCCAAGATAGGAAAGGGGCCAATATCGGTTCTGAGCATTATGAAAGTAAAACTTCAACCTCAAAAACTCTTCAGCATAAAAAACATTATCCCAAAATTTGACACTGCTAAAATAAGCCGAACTCTAACAAGCGAACTTGACAAAAACGATCTGACAATTGGCAAAGACTAAAAGAAAAGTTCATCAAAGTTCATCAAAACAGTACAAAATTTTATTCCGCTCCGAAAGAAACAAAAACACCCTTGGTGGAACGCGGACTGTGGAACAGTAATTAAGTCTAGGCATGAGGCATTCAAAAATTGGAATAGTAGCAAAACTGAGAAGACGCATAATTTTTTTTCTAATTGTAAGAAAAGATGCATCTAAATTAATCCTTCAAAGAAACTATGAAAATGCGCAATCGAAAAAGACTTCCAAAAGAACAATACAAGAAACTTTTATAAAACATTCAAATCAAAACTGTCCAGTTATCAACCTCAAAGTCTTTGCTTCAAATATGAAAATGGCAGTTCAGCTCTTAACAACCAGGAAAATTGGAAGGTACTTGCTAATTATTAAGGGAAACTATTAAACTGTCCATAACATGCGGATAAATTCCAACCACAGCAACTAATAACACCAACCATAAATCGAAGAGCCCGACGAAACAGAAATAACTAAACTAATTAAGACACTTAAAATAATAAAGCACCTGGATAAGATGCTATAATTGAAGAGCTACTAAAGTCAGCTGACCGTAACGTTATAAAAGAGATCACTCAACTAATAAGACAAATCTGGTAAACTGAGAAAATACCTGAGGACTGGAAAACTGCCTTAATTCTTACAGTGCATAAAAAGGCGATAAAATCAATGTTAGTAATTACCAAGGAATCTCTCTTCTTCCGGTCACTTACGAAATTCTCTAGCAGTGTTTACTTGATCGAGCCCAAGGACTGTTAGAATTCAACATTTGTGAATATCAAGCGGGCATTAGATCAAACAGATCCTGTCCAGAACAAATTCTTAGTTTAAAAGTAATGCTTATGTACCAAAGGATTTCTAGTAACAATATTGTATGTGCAATTGTGAATTTTAAAAAGGCCCAAAACTCAGTGAATCATGAATCTCTTTTCCAAATTTTAAAGGAACAGGATCTAGATAATAAAACTCTACCACTCACTAAGAAAACATACACTAGCTCTAAAGTTAAATTCATGGGGTAAATTTCTGAACGCATTTATATAAAGACTGGTGTTAGACAGGGAGATGGACTCTCTCCATTACGTTTAACAGTGTTTTGGAAAAGGTAATTACAGAATGGCGAGATCAAAAGTCGAGTCAAAACATATATCAATCAATCACGTTAGATAGAAAAAATATTACAGAAAATTGCCTCACCTTTGCAGATGATCTGGCAATTTCAACTAGGGATACTACCACAGATCAAAAACAAATTGAAATTATTAAAGAATTTGCGGAAAAAGTATTAGTACAAATATCATTCGAAAAAATTGAATATATAACATACAACAAACAAGCACCAAATTTTTTGGACACGAAATATGAAAAAATTTAAACGGTTTCTCAATTTAAATCCATAGGGAAAATCATACAAGAAGACTGTCTAGAAAAAGCAGCACATGAAGTTCGCTGTCAAAAAATGTAAAGCGGAAGTAAGACCAAAACTGGGCCAATTCAAGGGATCACTGCCATTAAGGAGGATCTTAAAGTAGCCAGCATAACTCAGGCAGACGCTACAGACAGAAAAACATTCAGACAAAAGATATTTGGTTGGAAAGGTAGTCAGAAGGTAATTAGAAAACGAACTGGAACACCGTGGTCTGAGGAAAGAAAGAGACTTCATTATGAAAGGATAAAATAGATTTGGAAGACCAATCATCAAAAGCGACACTGACTGATTGTACCTCTTGTGCTCTTGTTGGACCCCTACATGAATAATAACAATTACAGCTACATGCAAAAACGGTAATGATCCAGAACAGTTACTGGCTAGTAGATTTTGATGGGCCAGCGTGCACGTTTGCAGGTTTGTGGAGGTTGGAACAGGTTTGGAAGTAACAGTGTTTATAATTCCATGTCTTATAGTTCTCATATTGTGTTGTGACTAAAATATTCAGCCTTGATCTAAGTTCTACTGATAGATTAGTTTCTGAGTTCCCTTGCTAATTGTTGAGGCAGATTTAAGTTTCACATTACAATTACAGCATTAATGAAGTGCATTTGCCAGCTGTCTAACATTTGTGTGCTATCATAAGCAACGGGCTACAACTATTAAAACTATACTAGATTTAGATACCACTTACCCATTTGAGATAAATAGTATAAGGAAGTGAGTGCGCCTTCAGAACTTAAATAATAATAGGAACAGAGTATCTAACTACCTGACAGCCATTTCAAGAAGATGAAGCTGATAAAAGAACCTCTTGTCAAAATTAATATTGCTCCACCGTTAGTAATAATATACCTATAATAATATGTAGCTTTCTGCTTTGATATACAGATAATAGGTGTTATTGAGAGCCAGTTGTTGCAAAAATGATTGATATTCGTCTGCGCTGTTGAGGCCAAATTACCGTTACCTTGCTTGATGAGTTACGCTAGTGCTTGCTATCTTATTTGCAAAACATAATTTCTGTGTCAGGTGAAGTCAGTCCCAATAGCTGGCTTGTTTGTATGAACCCTGCTAGTACTTGGTACAACGTCCCCTAATTAGGTTGTCCACCGAGTCTTTTTACTTAATTACAGTTCAGCTGATTACAAATAGAACCTTGGTTCAATTTCCATTTGTTCTGCTATTGCTTTCTTTCGTTAGAAATCTTCAGACCAACGAAGGTAGGTCCGATACCTTAACCATCATACGCACAATCACGTTCAATTTAATATCGTTTCACGGGAATAAATTATCGGTGTGTTGCTAATTCAGTAAAAGTCTGTAGTGTTATATTGGATGGCACGCACAGAGGTGAAGGGGTTGAAATATGCTTGGTGACAATACAGCTATCCTCCTTTGTGGTGGTCAAACATTTCGACCAGAACCTTGATGATGAGCATGCCTGCCCTCACATTCCCCATGGAGTCCAACATCAGACCACTATCACACCCACAGGCCTAAAAACTCTGGCTATTTCACCATTCGACCATACAGACAAACAGAGACTTACAATGAGGCCCCTTTCAAACTCCGTCAAGGGTTGATAACATTTTCCCATGAGTACGTGGCATAGTGATCACTCAACATCTGATAGTGTTCGAGTCCATTATGTACCCTACCAGACCTAGTAACACTACATACAAACAAAAGTAATGCACTCTTGAGGTCGTTCTATCTGCCACAGAGAGCTGCAACGCTTGTCATTTATATACCCAGTGATGATGTGTATGTGTAAGAAATCACACTGATATCTGACCATGTCCTCTAGGTGCCCTTTTGCCAGGAGGTGTAGTAAGCGTTCTTGGACCAATTGTTTTCTGAAGTACTCCAACATGTAGACAGTAATCTGCCTAGAAGTGTTATATTAAAGGGGGAGAAAGATGTCACATATAATTAAGGCTGAATGTAATAAATAACATTAGTTAGAACTTCTTAAGAAAAAGAAGCACTGCGTCAAATGGACTTAAAACATTCCTTGTTAATAAATTGCTTCCTGAAGTGCAGTTAATGTGTTATTCGTACATAAAAGCAAAATGGAAATGGAAGATTAACTCAAAAGTAGAAACTGGAGTATTTGACTATCACTATGAAAGAATAAAAACTGCTATTCATTACTTGAAACACAGTGTATACATATACACAGAAGTGCCAAAGAAACTGATTTAGGCAAGCGTATTCAAATACAGAAATATTAAAACAGGCAGAATACGACGCTGCGGTAGGCAACACTAACATAAGACAACAAGTGTCTGGCGTGGTTGTCAGATCGGTTACTGCTGCTACAATGGCAGGTTATCAAGATTTAAGTGAGTTTGAACGTGGTGTTATAGTCGGCGCACTAGCGATGGAACACAGCATCTCCGAGGTAGCGATGAAGTGGGGATTTGTCGGAGATGTGCCGTGAATATCAGGATTCCGGTAAAACATCAAATCTCCGACATCGCTGCGGCCGGAGAAAGATCCTCCAACAATAGGACCAACGATCTACATCTACATCTACATGTCTACTCTGCAAATCACATTCAAGTGCCTAGCAGAGGGTTCATCGAACCACCTTCACAATTCTCTATTATTCCAATCTCGTTTAGCACGCGGAAAGAATGTACACCTATATCTTTCCGTACGAGCTCGGATTTCCCTTATTTTATCATGGACTTCGTTCCTCCCTATGTAGGTCGGTGTCAACAAAATATTTTCACATTCGGAGGAGAAAGTTGGTGATTCCATCGCAACGAAAAACGCCTTTCTTTTAATGATTTCCAGCCCAGATCCTGTATCATTTCTGTGACACTCTCTTCCATATTTCGCGATAACATAAAACGAGCTGAAATTCTTTGAAATTTTTCGATGTACTCCGTCAGTTCCATCTGGTAAGGATCCCACACCGCCCAGCAGCATTCTAAAAGAGGAAGGACAAGCGTAATGTAGGCAGTCTCCTTAGTAGATCTGTTACATTTTGTGTGTCCTGCCAATAAAACGCAGTCTTTGGTTAGCCTTCCCTACAACATTTTCTATCTGTTCCTTCCAATTTAAGTTGTTCGTAATTGTAATACCTAGGTATTTAGCTGAATTTATGGCTTTTAGATTAGACTGATTTATCGTGTAACCAAAGTTTAACGAGTTCCTTTTAGCACTCATGTGGATGACCTCACACTTTTCGTTATTTAGGGTCTACTTCCACTTTTCGCACTATTCAGATATCTTTTCTATATCGTTTTTCAGTTTGCTTTAATCTTCTGATGACTTTATTAGTCGATAAATGACAGCGTCATCTGAAACAACCGAAGACGGCTGCTCAGATTGTCTCCCAAATCGTTTATATAGATAAGGAACAGCAAAGGGCCTATAACACTACCTTGGGGAACACCAGAAATCACTTCTGTTTTACTCGATGACTTTCCGTCAATTACTACGAACTGTGACCTCTCTGACAGGAAATCACAAACCTAGTCACATAACTGAGACGATATTCCATGAGCACGCAATTTCACTACGAGCTGCTTGTGTGGTACAGTCTCAAAAGCCTTCTGGAAATTCATAAATACGGAATCGATCTGAAATCTCTTGTCAATAGCACAAAACACTTCATGTGAATAATAAAGAGCTAATTGTGTTTAACCGGAACGATGTTTTCTAAACCTATGTTGACTGTGTGTCAATAGACCGTTTTCTTCGAAGTAATTCATAATGTTCGAACACAATATATGTTCTAAAATCCTGAAGACAATCGTTCAACGTGACAGAGGTGCAATCCTTCCACAAGTTGCTGCAGATTTCAGTGCTCGGCCATGAACAGGTGCAGGGTGGTGCGAACCATTCAACGAAACATCATCGACATAGGCTTTCGGAGCCGAAGGCCTACTCGTGTACCCTTGATAACTGCACGACACAAAGCTTTACGCCTCCGGGGCCCGTCACCACCGACACTTGGCTGTTGATGGCTGGAAACTTATTCCCTGGCCGTACGAATCTCGTTTCAAATTCTATCGAGCAGGGGACTGTTCAAGCTGGTGGAGCCCCTGCAATGGTGTGGGCGTGTGCAGTTGGAGTGATGTGGGACCCCTGATACGTCTAGACACGACTTTGACAGATGGCACGTACGTAAGCATCGTGTCTGTTCACCTGCATCCATTTATGTCCACTGTGCATTCCGACGGACGTGGGCTATTCCTGCAGGACAATGCGACACCCCACACGTACTGAATTGGTACAGAGTAGCCACAGGGACACTCTTCTGAGTTTAAACACATCCGCTGGTAACCAAACTCCCCAGACACGAACATTATTGAGTATATCTGGGATGCCTTGTAACCTGCTGTTTAGAAGAGATCTCAATCCCCTCGTACTCTTACGGATTTACGGACAGCCCTGCAGGTTTCCTGGTGTTAGTTCCCACCAGCACTACTTCAGACATTAGTCGAGTCCATGGGACGTCGTGTGGCGGCACTTCTACTTGCTCGCAGGGGCCCTACACGATATTAGGCTAGTGTACAATTTCTTTCGCTTGTCATTATATCTCTGTATTTGAATACGCAGTTTCTTTGCTTCTTCAGTGTAGATCATAATCTTTTCTCGGTCTTGATTGTGTACGAGGTTTACTTGTACACCAAGCAAATTCGTGTATTGTAATTGCCCCCATTAGTCAAGTTGCAGAACACTGTTCAAAACAACACAGCAACTGTTCTGTAAGGTATTCAATAGTTCACATCACATAAAAACAATTGGTGCACAGTACAGCTGAGCACATTGTAAATCCTGTTTGTTTGTATTTAATGCATTCACACAGACTTCCACAGGGTCAAATATACTATCCATCCTGTAGTTATAACGCGTAGCTGCCAGTCTCGTATTAGTATGTCGTTTAACCAAGGGAGATGTAAACGTTTCTTGTAGACACATATCAGGGCACTTCATAAAACCTGCAAGATTGTTATCGATATCTGAGTTCACTCTTGGGCTTGTGATATGACATATAATTTGCTATTTATATTCATTCTACAACTGTCGGTCATTCACATTAGCCTGTTTGTTCCAACTGTCTCATAATTGTTCAAAATCACAATTCTGTTTCGTCAGTAGTATCCTTGCACACACGTGTATTGGTCTGATATTAGGTAATCACATCTTTCCACTTCATTAAAGAACCCACCAAAATATTGGGTTATATACACCCAAAGCACAATCCCAGGAGTGAAAAAAGGTATTAGCAGCCATTTTATGAATTTTATAAAAGTGTGACTGAAACGTTTCTATGAGAAACTTTCACATCTTCCTTGACTAAAGAATGTGGTGTTACCAGGCTGAGACCTATGATTTATAGCTACAGAATGGATGGTGTGTTTGACCCTTCTCTGTGACGTAAAATACTGGACGTCATCCAGAACATTTGCTGTACAGTGTTTAAAAGTGGTTTACAATTTGTCTGTGGTCGAACGTTGACTGGCATACAGGTAAATACGCCACACAAGTATCGTAAGAAAAAGAAAGAATGTACTGAGCAGACTTAAACCAATTCCTATTACAGATGTTGCTCCCTTAAGTGCAGTTAATATGTTACACGTGTGTAAAAGAAAATTGGAAATGGAAGAAGGTGAAGTCAAAAAAAGAAAACTGGAGTCAGGAACTGTTGGTTACTCGTCTTGAGCTGACTGCAATTTAATGAAAGAGAATTGCACCAGACGCGCTTTGCTTTTATTTATAAAGCAGACAAAATGCTTTACAAATAAAAGCGAAACGCGTCTGGTGTAATTCTCTTTAATTAAATTGCAGTCAGCTCAGGACGGATAACCAATAGCAACTGATTTTAACAGCTGCTGTGGAAGATGGCCAAGTAAATAAAACTGGAGTATTTGGTTAAAACAGTTGCCACGAAGGCAGAAAATAAAGAGTTACTGCAAAAAGAACAAACCAGTGCAGATGTAGAGGAAGGCTTACAAATTACTTTAAACACAGTATATGCAAAAATCTGGATACAACTGAGAAATAAGAGATCAGCATTTACTGTAAATACTCAAGGACAGTGGCTGCGTGTTGGTCGTTTACTACGTTAGAGGATATGTGAAAATCTGTTTATGAAACTCCATTCTCGTTTGGATGTGATGGTAAAAGATCGTTATATTGTATCTAAATAAGGTGGTCTCGATATTGCACATCTAGCAACAGAAATGCCATTTACAGCGTTTTAAAGTGATTGAATATCGACATTTGACATACATTCGTTTGTTGAATTGGTAAGCTTGAAATTATTTGTAAATTCCGCTATAATATGGGGAAGAGTTGGCAACATACACGCAAGAGAATTTCTAATGACTTAAAAGGATTACTAGTAGGAAATAAAAGAAAAATTATAAATTTCTCGAATCTTCTCGGCTAGAAGTACTCGTTATATCGGTTTTATGAGAGCACTTTGTATGGCGCTGTGTAGATTCCAGTATCGGGGAGGTAGCTCCGATTGTCGCATACACTGCGCTCTGATCACCGAACACACTACGGGGGTGTTGCAACAGTGCAATAACTGCCGTGCCTGGCGTCTGTGGGTTCCAATACCGGGGAGAGAGGCTCTGATCACAGCTGACGCCCTGTACCCGATCATCAACTCGAGCAGGTGGTGTATCGGTTTTTGGCGAACTAAGACAAGTTTTTTTTAAAAATAATGCAGGCAATTTAGTCGTGGAAATAACATTGTGGCACTTAATGGCAGCGTCCATTGTGCCTTGTACCAAGTGTGTACAGAGATCGAACAACAGTCGTGATTTGGTGCAGCATGTCGTAATTGGCAGCACGAAAAGATACTGTCAGCTGTATAATATTTTTCCAATGGTCGTCTTACTCCGTATACAACATTGTGTGAACGTAAGAATAGAAATCTAATGATTCTATTTAGTAGAAACCACAAATGGAAAGAAGAAACTTTTCAAAAGAATCTCATTTTCGTTGCTCAACGTAGATCTTTTGTGGTTCCCGTTCAGTGTACCACTACAGAGCAACAAACGGAATAGTCTTTCCCACAAGTGATAGAGAAAAAAAACTATGTGCGTTTTTTACTTTCTGACCAGAAGTATAGAGACGCATAAGAATATGTATGTTGCACGTTCTAACGATAATTTTTGGAAAACAAATGTGTGGAGCTGAAAGCACTGAAAATGTTGATAGTAGTCGCAGTGGTGTAATTGTGAAATGTGGGATAAAAATTTTAAAAACTATCAAAATCAAATGACAGAGGTCTCTTTGCTCGTTTAAGGTTGGTGCATACTAAGAATTCAATTAGAAATCTAGATATCCGACAGACTCTTTATCAGTTCAACATACGTTCTCTATTAAAAGTAAGCACGCCATCTATTGGATTATTATTATTGTTGTTGTTGTTGTTGAGATCCTCAATATGATGTCTGGTTTCATGCAGTCTTCAACGCTGCTCAATCGTTTTCAGTCACCCATATAACTTCTGCAACCAACATCCGAGACATTCCGCTGATTATATTTATCCTCTGTTCTCCCTCTGCAATTTTTAACCCTCCTCTCCCCCCGCACACTTCCTTTCATTAACAGACAGACGATTCTTAGATGCTTCATGATGTGTCCTATCAACCAATCTCTTCTTTTACTCAAATAATGCCATAAATTTTTTCCTCAGTTAGATTCAGTACTTTCTCATTAATTACTCAACCAATTAATCTTACCGTCAGCATTATTCTGTAACACCACATTTCAGAATCATCTCTTCTCTTCCTGCAGATCTGCTTATTCCCCCATGTTTCACTTCCTTACAAGGCTATATACCAGACAAATGCCTCGAGAAAAGACATCCTAAAGTTAAATTTATATTCGATGTTAACAAATTTTGCTTCTCTTGCTATTGTCAGATTGCTTTTTATATCGATTTTAATTCAGCTATCATCATTTATTTTCCAACTCAAAATTCATCTTATATCTGCACTGCTAAATCGTTTTCTACCTCAGACAGAGCTACACTCTCAGCAGCAAATTTCGAAGTTTTAATTTATTCTCCCTAAACTTTAATCCCCCTACAAATTTTCCTTTGCTACCCCTTCAGAATTTCAAATGGTTCAAATGGCTCTGAGCACTATGGGACTTAACATCTGAGGCCATCAGTCCCTTAGAACTTAGAACTACTTAAACCTAGCTAACCTAAGGACATCACACACACCCATTCCCGAGACAGGATTCGAACATGCGACAGTAGCAGCAGCGCAGTTCCGGACTGAAGCGCCTGCAACCGCTCGGCCAACGCGGCCGGCTCAGAATTTCAAAGAGAGTATTACAGCCAACAATGTCAAAAACATTTTCTGAATCAACAGATACACTGGTGTCGGAAATTAAAGCAAGAAACGGAAATTTTGCAATGTTTTGTTTATTTTGGCACAAAACAGTGTAAATAGATGATGTAAGATAGAAACAATGTAAAGAATACAGGAAGTAAGCAACTGCAAATGCATAACGGTAGACAAAAATGTTCTTCGCTTTTTCCAACTTAACAGATTTGTAAACATATTCTGACAACTGGTTAATGTGCTCAGTATGGTGTGTGACCACCTTCGTCAGCAATACATGCCTAAAAACGACGGCACATGCTGTGAATGTCATCAATCTCATGTTGAGGCAATAATACTCGTCCTTCCTGAACAGCTGCTCATAAGTCTTGGAGAGCGGTTAGTGGATACTGACGTGATGAACCCAAGTGCATCCCAGACGTGCTCTGTGGGATTCAAATCGGGAGAGCAAGCACGCCACGCGTGCAGTATCTTCCGTTTCCAAGAAATCATCAACCACCCTCGTTCTACGAGGTGGAGCCTTATCGTCATCAGTATGACGGCTGGGCCCACAGCATTTACCAACAACTCCACATGAGGTCCCAAGATCTCGTCACGATACCAGACAGCAGTTAAACCCTGCCGATCTCCCGTACAATTTCATGAAACGTTTTAGTGGCCAACAAAATTCCTGCCCACACCATTAGGGACGCTCCTCGATATCGGGCTCTTTCCGTCACGTTTGGGTCCCGAAATCGTGTTGCACGTTCCCTTCAGGTTCAAATCCGCCGAGAATCACTCTCCAGAGCAAATCGGGACTCATCAGTGAAAAGAACATTGGTCTACTGTTTGACTGTCCAGGTGACATGTTGACGACGACACTCTATGCCTTCCCTTCTGTAAAGACGCGTCAGAGGTACTCATACTGCAGGTCTCTGGCAATAAAGGTCACTCTGCTGAAGCCTTTTTTACACAGATTACCTCGATGCAACAAGCCCAGTGGATGACGTGTGATCAGTTTCCACATATTGCGCAGTACTAAGGGGTACCATCTTGCACTTACAGCCAAATAACTGTCCTCTCTTTCTGATGTCACACATAGTCGGCCATGCCCTGGTCTTCAGGATACAGGTTTGGTCTCTATCAGCTGTCGCCACATCCAAGAAACAACCGAATGATTCACGTTAAGGCATCGGGCCGCATCAGTTCGCGACTGTCCTCCTTCCGTTCTTCCTATGGTCCGCAAAGAGTCAGGTAGGCGGCTACCAAAGGAGACAGAGGGCTTCCCGACGCCGTCCACTTGTTCAAAATAGTGGTCATGAAATAAGAAGTACGTTGAAGTAAGGACGTGATTTTTAACCATCTGCAAAGCTGAGAAACCTGTTGGGTTCGGTAAAGGGTGACCTTGGCCTGAGGCAATGTGGTGTGTACATGATTCCTTGTCAATGTGGGGCAGCGTATATAGGCCAGACATTCCACACAGTACAAGAACGCTGCGATGAAGATCAGCGTCATACACGCCTTCGTCAGCCGGGAAAGTCGGCAATTGCGGAACACTGTCTGAATACAGGACATCGGATGATTTATGAAAAGACGGAAGTCTTATCCTCGGCATCATCTTTCTCGGATTGCGTCATTAAGGAAGCAATAGATATTCGTAGAGCCGATAATCTCATCAAGAAGGATGCTGGATTTCCGCTGAGCACAGCCTGGAACCCTGCACTGGCTGCTATCAAATCACGACGCGAAAATACAGATTCTTCGATAACAGGCCCGTCATAACATTGGTCTAGTACGGCCGTTGGTGAGAAACGTCTAGCCGCACTGTTGGCAAACGCAGCGTACAGCGCACGCACAGGAGAGCCGCTCTGCGATCTTCGGCAGAGGGAGTGAATATGGCACCATCTATCTGCAAATCATTGCGCATGCGCGATTTCCGCAGCTGCGCATTCTTCGTGCACGTGTTCTAAAAACGGGGCGTCGACGTGCGGATCGGTCAGTGGTACCTAGCCACCAGTAAGGTTGAACCATCTAAGGATGTCGGAAATATTGTGGAATTTGCACAACGTGATCCGGCGGCAAACCCGTGAATATTATTTACTACCCCGTTTGATAGGTTCCCCGACATCAGCAAAGGCAGACACCACCGCGGCTTGCGTTGTGTGGTTAGTAAAAGTGCAATCGGTGAGAGTAGAGACGAAAAGGAGATGTTATTAGCGATGGTCAGATACATTGTGGACCATGGATGGCGATCCTTTGTATAGAAGGTCCTGTAGTTGAGAACGAACCACTATGCCGTACAATTTGTTGCATTGGCGAGTGAGGAGATCTGCTTTGGTACATTGGCGTTTCCTACGGAGTTCAGATGTTGAGGGGAGTGTGTTGGTTTCACAAAGAACTGTGTAGTGAAAGTTGGTAGTGTACCAATGCCATGCCGCTGCTTCCTTGCAACACCACATGATGACCTTTGTGATTCCAGCTTTCGCTTACTTGAGCCATCCGTGGAGTGTGGACATGTGCCGTAGGAGATGCTTTTCGCAGACTTTCATACAGCGAAAATACGTTGCTGTCAGTGTGGGTTTCCAAGTACAGAAGTGTTAATCTTCCAGAATCCTTTGCTGCGACAAAGTGACTGAGGTGATAGAGTGACTGTGCAGATGACAGTGCGATGGTCCAGAAACACAAGGGACCATTTTTCTGCTTGTGAGACTACATTTGCAAGGTGTACAGAGATGTAGAACCGGTTGAGTGTGCTCGCAGAATGTTCTGTATAACGGATATAACCCGGGTATCGCCAAGAGTTTTTCCCGAAACATCAGCGAGATGAAAGTCGTCGAAGAAGATGTGCAGTGTAGTAAAATGAAACACATACAGCCATCCTTTCGATGTTATTTATTACATAGTGGCTAGTTTTGGTGTCTCATTACGCCATCCTGTGACGTTAACTGACGCTGTGAGAGTGAACTCTAATTGCAAACGCAATCGCATCAGTGGCTAGCAAATATGAACAGGCTTCTGTAGAATACTGTAACAGTAATGTTGCGTCTGCAACCATCAATATCAACGCATTCCGGGCATGGTGAATGACCAGGTGTCTGGTGCTTTGGATGGAGGATGCAGTTGAAATTACCATCCACAAAAAAGCGATCAGAGTGTCCAGAAAAAAGAAGGGGGGGGGGGGGTCACATCGAGTGCGAAGAACTTGGACTGCTGCCAACGATTCGTGGAGCCAGATGGGGCATAGATGTTGACGGTGCACTTGTCGGACTAGAGGAGTGTCACATCTGTGACTCGAATCCCATCGCATACGTAAAAGGCACTCCACGCCTCGAGTGATCGCCTATAGATATGTTTGAGTCATAGCCGTTAACTGGTGGTAGTGTGGCAACTCGAGCTTCCTGAGTAGAGGAACGTCGATGTCAGAGGCCTGAAGCATATCACACAGGAGCTGCGGCTGTGGTGCGGTGACGATTATGTTCATGTTCACTATCTGTGCTAGCAGTGGTGGACGCGTGTCTGCCATTGCTGGGGATGATGTGGGGCAGAGAACATAAGAAGAGCCATCCTGCCAACACAAATTCGTCGATTTCTATATTAACTTTTACCGTAAAATTGTCTGGGGTGAGGGGGAGCAGACAGTTTGCATCGTCACCCCACGCCCCCCTATCAAGTGTCTGTCCAATGTCCGTGTGAAATTCGTCTTGGTGAGAGAGATCATGAGGCATCGGTAAGGAGACAAGCGTCTCAACCCGCGCGACGGTCGGTACTATGTTTGGGTGGCGGCCTCCACTTATTGATCATGCGGCAAAACGTTTTGGACATCGCTAGTGGCATCAGCCGACATCTGTCGAGACCTTCGGCTGGTTCAGTGGTTTCCCCATTGTTCTGGGTAAGAGTGTCGTGAGGGCCCATGGCCGAGTGGCGACGATGTTTGCCCCGATGCAGTGAGTATTGTTTGCGACTTGTTCCTCATTGTTGGACGGCGGCAAGGAGCAGCGTCGACCAGGTTCAAAGGCCTCAGTTGGTACAATGGTTCGTGAAAGGCACTTGTGTTTGTGGCGCCCGCCGCAGTAGTCCACGTGCGGCCATGTCGTCGGGTGGGGGGATGGCAAGAAGTGCTGATCGGAAAGATCATGTGACGGGTTGGGTGAAGAGGTAGGGATGGTGAGGGCTGTCTCTAATTTACTAGTAGGGTGTGCGGTGGCACGGTTCTTTCCGTCCCTTTACGACGGACCTGCACCTACCTGTGAACATTGTCTCAGCAGATCATCAGCAGGAAAGCCGAGTGCAACATACTGTACTTCGACGTGAACCAGGCAGCAATTTAAGTAACTTATCTACGTTTCGGGAGAAACACGAAATTAAAGGTTGGAAATTTTGTCCTCAATTAATATATTGGGAAACTTGGGTGAACAAGTACGACTGCCAAGCCCGTGATACTCTTAACACAGTCACTCACAATCACTTTCACTCGCGTTAGCAAGTTTATGGTGTTACATTTCCCGAAAACGTAATAGATACTAAAATACTGATTGTTTTTGATTGATAATGCTCGCCAAATATTACGTCTGTCGGTACCAAATGCAGTCAACTTTAGCCACCGACCTGCTCAATACGTCACGCGGAATAGATGTCTTTTCTCGTCACAAAATTCACTTAAAAATTCCGAAATTTCTACACGCCCATCGGAATAATTATGCCGTCACTTTACAACACTTTTGATGTATGAAACACTGCTAGATCCGGCAACTTATCATTTCCATCGGAGCTACTACTGCACACGTCCGATCTCTTCATGGCTAGCCTTCCACTCCTCTCTAGAATACTCTAAGTCTTCTCTACCAGCAGAGAAAAGCGCACGAAGAATATTGCTTTACCATTGGTCAGTTTACTCAACAGCCAATAGGAAAACAACATTCTCCCGCGTCAGTCCGCGCTTTTCATCCATAACCAATGGCAAAATAGTAAACCTAACGACTGCACCTTTTACCGACGTAATTATCTAATATGCTGAAGTATTACTTATGCATAAAGTTATTTACTATTGTTATTTATAACTGAATTAACTTCCCCTTTACCATGAACTTGCCGGCCGCGGTGGTCTCGCGGTTCTAGGCGCGCAGTCCGGAACCGTGTGACTGCTACGGTCGCTGGTTCGAATCCTGCCTCGGGCATGGATGTGTGAAGTCCTTAGGTTAGATAGGTTTAAGTAGTTCTAAGTTCTAGGGGACTGATGACCACAGCAGTTGAGTCCCTTTGTGCTCAGAGCCATTTGAACCATTTGAACCATGAACTTACTTTACAAATCTATTCTACAAAAATTCCCTTTGTTCATATCCATACTTCTTCGAAATGGTCCCACACTAAATCTTACTACATAAGTCGTTAAACAATTATCTTCATATTAACATCAGTCCACACTCACGCATCATTCATACTGCTAAAACACATTTATAACATTTTACATACACAAAAAGACATAATAACACTTTATGAAAATACTAGAACAGTTTATGAAAAACATTCTATTACTTTAGTGCACTCTACTAGGCACAATCGAAACTAAATCAGTCCCCTATCCAGTACTGTCCTCTATCGGCTGATACATAAACTACGTGCGCATCCAATCTCGCGTCACCATCTGTCACTCTCCATCTCTGAGACACATCTCCCACTTAACTGCCTCCAGGGCAGGATCGTTTTACGACACTACGCCTCAGGTGGCCAGAGTGGGAGGGACGGACAACGGCAACTGCGCCACACGTGTCCGCACACATTGAGGCCGCAAAGGGCCCTGCTTTCTGAAACCGGAACAGGTGCAGGGCACGGCACGGTGCCTCTGATACGAAGGTAGGAGGGCACTGGCCCTGCAGATCGATATCAACCTGCCTGACGCCGTTTAAGACGAGATAGGTTGGTAATTGTACTAATTGTTCGGCGACATGTTTCAGGACGTTGCCATAGGGTCGGAGCGCCGTAATGACGGCGTCCGCAGGTAGTTAGAATTTTCGCATCGTTCGTATGCCGAGACTGGCGTGATGGACGGTAACAGGCCCTGCGTTGCAGTCAGCATGAAAGAAACATAGTCCACGTTTGGCCTTCTGTAGCACCCTTTTGCAAACTGCGTCGTTAATCATTTTGACGTACAGAGTCCTACTAACTATGGACAGGCGGACTCCAGTTAGATCTTGCGGTGGTATTTTAAAATCTTCAAGTGCTTTGGACGGGCGAAGTCTGAACAAAAGGTGAAACTCAAGTTGTTTTGCGATAGATGGGCGCCATGTTGGTCTATAAGGAAGACGGCACTTAGAACCAGCTGAAGTAAACACAAGACGCGACGCGACCCTCGCTAGCTAAGCGCCGGCACATGAGCGGTCCGTAGCGCTGCCGGCGGCAGACTGCTCGGCATCCGAGCCTGCTGTCCAACTTAAATTCCCACATGCCACACACCGCACACATGGTGTCCCTGGTCCATTATCCTCTTGCTCACCGCGTCGCATAATTCCTGCAAAAGGTTGAATGAAGATGGCAGCTGCAGTGAAGGTATCATATTTACCATCAAGACACATATATTTAGTTGTTTGGTGTCGGTTCTCTCTTTGAGTAGCATGGGAAGCCTGCCTGTAGAGATGAAGGGTAAACGCGACCGCTCGCGATATGATAGTATCCAGCTTCGAGTCCGGATACAACACAAATTTTCACATGTCGCCACTGGATTTACTTCAATGCCTGACTGCAGCTGATATCGGAATTCCTGCTTAGTCAGGCTAAAACTGTAGACCAGGAGCGCCAGAGGTGGCATAGCTACACTATTGCAATACAAACATGAACAACCGTCTGGAGGATGAAACTGTCGGTTCGAATGATATAGCATTATTAACAGTGGGTTGTTGCACTTTCCGTCTGTGCAAGAATTAAATTGTAAAAACTTGTTTTGGTACCTAGAATCAATTTCCTGGTAATGCACCCGGAACTTTCTTAATAAACATAACAGTTTCTTTGATACGCAGTCACAACCTAACTTCTGCACGTTGAATAAAAACTTCTGCAGCTGTTGTAAACTCTTTATTAAAGGTGCGACCGCTTTTGTAATTTAAATTACACCAACAGATGAAAATCTTGTTTTTGTTCAGATTTGCATCTGATGAGGTAATTTAAATTACGAAACCGGCCATTTCTTTAATAAAGTGTTTACAACAGCTGCAGCGGTATTTATTCAACATGAGTTCTTAATGAAGAATTATTTTCGAACTTGTCTTATGCTTTGTGATGATGCGGCGAGTAGCATAATTTTGCGGTATTAGAATACTCAATTTTTTCTATATAAATCACTTATGTAAAACAGAGACATATGTGCAACAGAAGTAAAATTTCATAAAATCCTTCATAATATTAAGTATATATCGAGCACCTGCAGGTAACTTTAATCTGTTCATAAACCACCTTTAAGCTGTACTGGTCCATTTAACAACCAAAATCAAAGAAATAGTCGTTGCTGGTGACTTCAATAAGAGCTTACTTGAGTCAGTAACACTATCATACAACTCAATTCCCACTGTAAAGTTCCCAATTAGCTTAGCAAATTGCTCATAAACAGCAGTTAATAATATGTTTATAGAAAAGTCCAATGAACAAAATTATATTACAAAACCAATAGTCAAAGGCCTCTTACACCATGACATGCAGTTCCTTCTGTCAAATGTTAATACTGAACAGGATACAAAATCTGTTAAATCTGAGCTCAAGATGGTAGTCAATAAGCCAAAAATTAATTATTTTAGTACAGTCCTCAGAGACATTGACTAGAGTGATGTCCACAGTGCTAATGGCATGAATGAAAGACATAGAACTTTTGGTAATAAAGTGCTTATTTGAACACTGTTTTCCACCAAAACTTACCAAGGTTAGAGCAAAGTCTGCAAAGAAGCCATGGATTATTCAAGGAATAGAGGTGTCTTGTAAAACAAAAATAAAACTGTATCTGTCAATCCGAAAAATTTCTTATGTTGATGCTATAGCACATTACAAGAAGTTCTGCAAAATATTAAAGACTGTAATATGGACATCAAAGCAAATATATTAGAAGGAAAAGATAGTCATATCAGATAGCAAAATAAAGACAATATGAGATGTAGTGAAGGAGGAGGAGACCGGTTGAACAGTTCATGAGGAGGGGCAAATAGCATTAATAGTAAATGATCCATTGGTGACAGATGTGTATAGTGTTGCCGAACTTTTTAACAAACATTTTACAACTGTTACTGAAAAGATGGGGATGTCACCTTCTGTAGATGCTGTAATGGGGTACCTCAGACCAGACATTTCAATTAACTTCCGTGATATGAATTTGACCCTTACTACCCCAGCAGAAGTAAATCATAAACATCTATTGAGTATGATGAGATATCAACAAAGTTAATTAAAGAATGTGATTCTGAGTTAAGTAACATACTAATCTATCTGAATGGTTGAAATATGCTGAATTGCTGAAATATGCTGAAGTTAAGCCACTATTTAAGAAGGGAGATATAGAAATAGCGTCATACTTCCGTCCTGTTTCACTTTTGCCAGAATTCTCAAAAAATTTTGAAAAGGTAATGTACAATCAGCTTTATAACCATCTTATCACAAATAACATACTGTCAAAGTCGCAGTTCGGATTTCTAAAGGGTTCTGATATTGAAAACGCTATCTACACTTACAGTGAAAATGTACATTATCCATTAGACAAAAAATTGCAGGAAACAGGTATATTTTGTAATCTGTAAAAGGCATTTGACTGTGTAAATCACAATATCCTTTTAAGTAAATTAGAATATTATGCTGTGACAGGAAATACTGAAAATGGTTCAAACCTTATATCTCTGGCAGGAAACAAAAGGTGTTATTAGGAAAGAGACATGTATTAAGCTATCAGGCATCATCCAACTGGGAACTAATTACATGTGGGGTCCCACAAGGTTACATCTTAGGCCCCTTACTTTTTCTTTTGTATATCAATGACCTTTCATCAGTAACATTACCAGATGCCAAGTTTGTTTTGCCTGCCGATGATAGAAACATTGCAATAAATAGCAAATCAAGTGTAGTCTTAGAAAGATCGGTTCAAATGTGTGAATTCCTAAGGGACCAAACTACTGAGGTCATTCGTCCCTAGAGTTACACACTACTTAAACTAACTTAACGCTAAGGGCAACACTCACACCCATGCCCGAGGGAGGACTCGAACCTTCGGCGGGAGGGGCCGCACGATTAGTGACATGACGCCTGTAACCAATAGGCTACTCCGCGTGGCAGAAATATCGACTAATAAAATATTTGTGGACATTACTCACTGGTTCCTAGCCAATTATTTGTCACTAAACTTTGAAAGAAAAAAATAACCTACTACATGCGGTTCAGAACTTGTAAGGGGTGTCCTTTGAGTATATGCCTCACATATGATGACAAGCAAATAGAGGAAGTGGACGGTGTTAAATTATTGGGATTATAGCTTTATAATAAATTGAACTAGGAGAAGCATACCACAGAACTATATTTATCCCTTAAAAATATTTGTCATTAAAAGTGTATCACTTTTTCAAGCCAACTGCCAAGTTCATGGAATCAATACTAGAAATAAGAATAACCTTCACAAGGATTTAAAGTCACTTACTCTTGTACAAAAAGGTGTAACACACATTTTCATTAACTTGCCAGCAGCCATAAAAAGCTTAACAACCAGTTAAATTCAGATTAAGGGAAGCCTAAAGGATTTATTTGTGGCCAACTCCTTCTGCTCCATTGCCGAATTTCTCAGTAGAACTAACTGATTTCTTGTGTGTGTGTGTGTGTGTGTGTGTGTGTGTGTGTGTGTGTGTGTGTGTGTAAAGTACAATCTAACTTCTGCATCATTTCATTGCAGTAATGTGTTCATGGTAGATAAGTATTGTAGTAGTTCTATTATATGTTTATTACCTTATAAATAAGAAAAACATTTTTTTAATTTTAAGTTCAGTGCATTAATGCGATCTTAAAACGAGTGTTGTAATATGATCCTTTCATATAGTATTTATTAAAAAAAAATGACTATCATTCCACTTGGGATCTGCGGAAGGTACATTAGCTTATTTGTTTTAGTTGCAAATATTTGTCTAATGTCATTGTTTTTCTGACGTGTTCTACATCCAGGAGGACCTCCTCACTACGTATCAATTGGAATGAAAGTAAATCTAATCTAATGTAATTGTTTTGTCATTCCCCTGATACCTCTCAGACTTGGTGCTGACAACGTTTTTAACTTCAATTCTTCAAATGCACATCAAAGGCTACAGCCCGTGCTCAAGGTAGAAATTGGTAAAAAATTGGAGTGCGGCAGTAATAATATCTTGGTTATCAAAATAAATGACCTTGGCCGAAGAAGAGACGATATAAAATACAGACTGGCAATAGAAAGAACAATGCCTCTTTAACAGAAATATTTTTTAATGCCAAATTAAATTTAAACGTGAGGAAGTCTTTATTGAAGTTTTTTTCTTTTCTTTAGTATAACCTTGTAAGGAAGCGAAAGGCTGACGATAGATAGTTCTCAGAAGAAAAGGAGTTAAGGAATGTCGCGCTACAGGAGAATGGTGAAAGTCAGATAGGTGGAGTGGATAATTACTGAAGAGGTACTGAATCGAATTTAGGAGAAAAGAAATATAGGCACAACGTGACTACAAGAAAGAAAGGGTCGATAGACACATTGTAAGCCATCAAGGAATCGACAACTTGGTAATAGAGGGAAGTAGTACGGCTGGTAAAAATTGTAGCTGGAGACCCGGTTCAAATGTATGTAGGTTGCAGTAGTTACCTAGAAATGATGAAGTTAGACGAAGGATAGACTAGGAAGGAGAGCTGCGGACTGAAGACGACTACAAGAAAAACAACAGCAACAGGCCTAGTGTCGATTATGTCATGGTGGGTGCAGCACATGCGAAAGGAAGGAAGCAGGAAGAGTAGAGTTCAATGTCCTTTCGACATCTAGGTCATTAGGGACGGAGGAGCGGTATAGATTTTGGAGTGAGCGCTCTATGTGCCATCAACTTTTGCAGCTGGAGAGGAAGTAGTCACATTCGTTTAGACTTCTACATGTTGATGCATGGTCCATTACGCTTGGTACTTTCTTTCGCTATTTTTGAGCTGCCGGCGTATTCGTTACAGCACACAAATGTTTTACGCTTAACAGCCCTCGGAAATCTAATTTTCGATGTCTATTTTTTCGAGGTTTTTTTTTCGAAACTTACGTCTTACTGCTTTAGGAAATCCACATGCAAACATTGATTTTTCTATCTCATACGTGCGAAGAATGTGGGAAATAGCCTCTTCGCAAGGTCCCCTTTTCAGATTCTTACATATATTTATATCCTTTGTCACAGACTGCTTACTAACACAGGCATTATTTCTATACAGATTTGGTTCATTTTGCCGACTCACAAGCTTGTGCTCTACTCTTTCCACTACTGGAGAACGTCTATCTGCCATTATTTCTTCTGAGTTCAACATTTCTCACCATCCATGAAAATATCGCCCATAATCAAAGAGATATCCTGCATAATTTTTCCTGAATTACATATTTTTCAAATGAAAAAGCGAAAAGACATTAAAATAATTGTTCATCGCAAAGCCAGCTAAAGTGTATTACAGTGTTGAGTAAAGCACAGTTTGTGTCCTAAATAGTGACAAAAAATTTTAACATGTAAATCAACAAGAAAGAGTTAGGGTAGATAATACAAATACAGTATTTTCAGTAGTGATGGGACTGACTTAACTTCGCCCCATACAGTGAAGTCTTCTTTACGTGGAGCAACTGTGACTCTCACACAAAAGTTGATTACAGCATGAAGTGAACATTGGAAGAAAACAACTTAATGGTCAATTAGTATGGCCACCAATGGGGAACGGCTTACATTTTTAATTGGTACGTTTTCTGGAAAGCAATAACTTGATAGGAAAGAACGAGACGTGTTTTCATTCATAGAAGTGAAACACGTAAGAAGCATATTCTAGAACACTTCCCACTCGCTTCGTAACAGTTACGTGGAAATGTAACGCAACAGACCTTGGAGATTACCAGGCGTGTTACATTTCGTAATAAGTGGATACCTTTGAAAGGTGAGGCACTTTCCATTTTTAGGTTAGGTTCGTACTCAGTGGCGAATTTTCTGGAACCCAAGAGAGTAACGTTACATATTTCGGTCAACATAAATCTGATGTCAGCAGTGTATTTGTAACGCAAAAATCGGACATGAATCATATCTAATACAGAACTACTCAACATAGTAGATTACAGTTAAGATAGGGTATTACAGCAAGATGATGATATCATCAGACACCCCATTAACCCTCCACCCCCACCCTCACCCACTACACCCACCGGTATATACATGGGCGCTCTCAAGCGTTTATGGCTCTCTAGAAGGAACTGTTTGGCAAATCTGAGTACTTTGAAGCAAATGATACCAAATTCGTTGTTAGTCTCTCCAGCAGGAAACAACATTCTCTTATTAAACTACTTATCACTGGAATGTATCACTAAATCATAGAAACTATTGCGTTTATTTGCTTATACGTATTATAACAAATGCCATCAGAAATTGTCGCAAGATAAATTATTTACGCTCAACTTATAAAACTTCCTGGCAGTTTAAAAACATCTGCTGGACTGGGAGACGAAGCCGAAAAACTTCCTTCCGCGGGAAATGTTTTTACCGGAATGAAGCACGACTCATGGTAGCAGTTCCACTTTAGTCTGTACCTCTCTCTTACTTCCGAAATTTTTCAGAAGTTCTGTTCCACACCTAGCTGGACTAGGACCCCTGGACGTGAGATTTAAGTAAGTCAGAACCTAGGGAAATTGACAGAGGAAGCAGCAGATCGTATATCGTGTGCGCATAGCTCAGTTGTTAAGAATATAGGCCGGTGATTCATTCCGGAGTCAACTTACAGTTCAGCAACTGTTGCGGTACGTTTGTACTGGAGATAAAAACAGCATGGTCCCCATTATAACGACACAGATGAAAGAAACTGTCATAAGCCGGAAGATTGCTTTGGACATCACAGTGATGCTGTTGCTTATGGTACAGTTTTACTCCACAGACGTTTAAACTGATCTAACCAGCTAGTCATAGGAGGACTTTAACGTAGACTCCGAGTAACAGTGCAATCAGCAATTTTCACGTCAAAAAGCTGTGCAGAGAAGAAAGAAAGTGATAAAAGTCAATCAAAAAGTCCTACGGTTTGCTGTAGATCGAGCTCAAGGCAATACCCAGTGCGGTACAGAGTGTCATAGATACTGAAAATGTGATGTGCCTAAGTTCGAAAGGAAATATTCTTTTATATAATTCAGTTATTCAGTGAGTATGAAACTCAGTATGTACACTGAGTTAAGCTAATCTTAATAAAAGAACAATAACTCTGTGAAACAAATGTATGTTTCTTCCTCTCCCAATTATTTTTAACAATGATGATGATGTTGTATGCTCGACAGCTTGGTCATCAGCGCTCTTAGGAAGTGTCAGCATGCCGTGCTCGTTGAGGATGGCAGTCTGGGATGGGAGTAGGGGGTGGGGGTTGAGGTGGCGGTGGATGGGGGGGGGGGGGGAGACGAGGGCTATCCCCACAGGCGGGGTTGTCAAAATGAGTTAAATCTGCCAATCAAGAACAGAAAACCGCTGTCATGGAACACTAAAGAGTAGCATTGAAAACCGAGTAATGAAAACGCTAAATTACTGTGCAAGCTATTCAGTGCATTCTGACATCCACTCCCCAGCACTTTACGGATGATGCGTAACAGTTTTCCTAACCCAGTGTTACACTGGTGTCGGCGAGGATGGTGAGCAGATCTCGAGCCAAATAGACAGTTGCAGTTATGTCGGTATATAAAACAAACATGGCCAATACATGCAAAATCTAAAGTGCGACAACACAAACTTCACAGAGTAGCTGATCCTTCCGCCGCAAGAGTTAACTATTTGTCAGTGGTCCACGTCCAGTGCACTGCCCTTCCACGGGTGTGTCTGGCACGAAGTCCACGACGCTTATGTGTTCGATTTGAGTGATTGCAGAACGTTGTTTGCCACTTCCAACCATTTGGTTTCTCCCTGACATTCGGTTCTTCAGTCACAGAGTGAGATGACGGCTAGCAAGGAGGGGGGGGGGGGTCACCATGCCTACACGCTTCTTCGGCTGCTTCGTTGGTTCTGTCGTTTTCCTGTATATCGACGTGTCCAGGTACCCAGCAAAAAAAACCTTGTTTTGGTCTCAAATCGTCTGTAGGGTGTGTTTGATCTAGATCAGCTGGTCTGCTGGATACGTTTTGTGGATCATTTGTAGCGCACTGAGAGAGTCAGAACAGATGGGAAACATTGCAAAGTGATGTCTTTGGATGCATTTCAGTGCAAAAATAGTGCCATAAAGCCCCGCATCATGATTTCTAAGTGTTTCTTAATGCACAATTCGAAAACTGTATCAGGGGCAACATTTGAACGACGTAGTTCATTCCCTTTCTGGCTACCATTTGTGTATACAATGAGAAAAGAGTGACATATATATAGAAAAAGGTGGGGATTTAAGGAGATGGGACCTGGATAAACTGACTAAGCCAGAGGTCGTACAGAGTTTCAAGGAGAGCGTAAGGGAACAAATGGCAGGAATGGGGGAAAGAAATACAGTAGAAGAAGAATGGGTAGCTTTGAGGGATGAAGTAGTGAAGGTAGCAGAGGATCAAGTAGGTAAAAAGACGAGGGCTAGTAGAAATCCTTGGGCAACAGAAGAAATATTGAATTTAATTGATGAAAGGAGAAAATATAAAAATGCGGTAAATGAAGCAGGCAAAAAGGAATACAAACGTCTCAAAAATGAGATCGACAGGAAGTGCAAAATGGCTAAGCTGGGATGGCTAGAGGATAAATGTAAGGATGTAGAGGCTTATCTCACTAGGGGTAAGATATATACTGCCTACAGGAAAATTAAAGAGACCTTTGGAGAAAAAAGAACTACTTATATGGATATCAAGAGCTCAGATGGAAACCCAGTTCTAAGCAAAGAAGGGAAAGCAGAAAGGTGGAAGGAGTATATAGAGGGTCTATACAAGGGCGATGTACTTGAGGACAATATTATGGAAATGGAAGACGATGTAGAAGAAGATGGAATGGGAGATATGATACTGCGTGAAGAGTTCGACAGAGCACTGAAAGACCTGAGTCGAAACAAGGCCCCCGGCATAGACAACATTCCATTAGAACTACTGACGGCCTTGGGAGAGCCAGTCCTGACAATACTCTACCACCTGGTGAGCAAGATGTATGAGACAGGCGAAATACCCCCAGACTTCAACAAAAATATAATAATCCCAATCCCAAAGAAAGCAAGTGTTGACAGATGTGAAAATTGCCGAACTATCAGTTTAATAAGTCACGGCTGCAAAATACTAACGCGAATTCTTTGCAGACGAATGGAAAAACTAGTAGAAGCCGACCTCGGGGAAGATCAGATTGGATTCCGTAGAAATATTGGAACACGTGAGGCGATACTGACCCAACGGCTTATCTTAGAAGCTAGATTAAGGAAACGCAAACCTACGTGTCTCGCATTTGTAGACTTAGAGAAAGCTTTTTAAGCAGTGAAGGAAACAAAAGAAAAATTCGGTGTAGGTATTAAAATCTATGGAGAAGAAATAAAAACTTTGAGGTTCGCTGATGACATTGTAATTCTGTCAGAGACAGCAAAGGTCTTGGAAGAGCAGTTGAACGGAATGGATGGTGTCTTGAAGGGAGGATATAAGATGAACATCAACAAAAGCAAAACGAGGATAATGGAATGTAGTCAAATTAAGTCGGGTGATATTGAAGGTATTAGATTAGAAAATGAGACACTTAAAGTAGTAAAGGACTTTTGCTATTTGGGGAGCAAACTAACTGATGATGGTCGAAGTAGAGATGATATAAAATGTAGACTGGCAATGGGAAGGAAAGCGTTTCTTAAGAAGAGAAATTTGTTAACATCGAGTATTGATTTAAGTGTTAGGAATTCGTTTCTGAAAGTATTTGTATGGATTGTAGCCATGTATGGAAGTGAAACATGGACGATAAATAGTTTAGACTAGAAGAGAATAGAAGCTTTCGAAATGTGGTGCTACAGAAGAATGCTGAAGATTAGATGGGTAGATTACATCACTAATGAGGAGGTGTGGAATAGGATTGGGGAAAAGAGAAGTTTGTGGCACAACTTGACTAGAGGAAGGGAACGTTTGGTAGGACATGTTCTGAGGCATCAAGGGGTCACCAATTTAGTACTGGAGGGCAGCGTGGAGGGTAAAAATCGTAGAGGGAGACCAAGAGATGAATACACCAAGCGGATTCAGAAGGATGTAGGTTGCAGTAGGTACTGGGAGATGAAGAAGCTTGCACAGGATAGAGTAGCATGGAGAGTTGCTTCAAACCAATCTCAGGACTGAAGACCACAACAACAACAACATATATAGAATCGAATAAAACAGATTTTTAACAACTTAATCTCGATTACGAGCTCTGAAGATGCCAAGCGGCAATTTGTTCCAATCATGGCTGTGCATTTCAAGGTCTGATGCACCCAAATATGTGAGACAGTCGGTAGCACTGAAATGCGGCAGGCAAATTTTCATGCCTGTTTCAGTTTTATCCTGCAGTCGATTCCCTAAATAAGAGCAAGAGAACAACAGAGATGGCTACGAATACTTTATTAATGAGGGTGCACCACACTCACACTACAGTGCCTTATGTAAGTATTCTTTCGCCTCACGTGGTGAAAGATTCAATCGTTTTCAATATTTATGACACTGTGAAAAGAAACAGCATGACGGTACTGAGATGTATGAAACAGGAAATGTTGTCAACAGAGGCAATGCCCGGAATAACAGTCGGTCAGGCGGCGATTTCGTGGAACCGGGCTGCCAAGTTGCCCCAGGAATCCGCTAGGCACTGTCCGCGTTTACACCCTCAGGCTGCCTGTGGGACGAAGAGGCTGGAGGCGCTACGGGAAGGAGGGGGAGACTGCTTCCACGTGTTTTTTGCGGGTTGGTTTTGGAGATAGCCAAAGGCCACTGTAGAAAACATGAGGCTGACAAAATAGTGGGGTGACCTCATTTCGGAAGTCAGGCTAGTGCCATGGGCTTCAAGGCACGGGATTGGAGGGTTTGAATGTGATGTCATGACCAAAGAGCGAGGCCACATGTTTTACAATGTAGGGGAGCGCTGTATGAGTTGATTGGCTACTGAAGACAACAAGGTGTTTTTGGCAGGAGTCTCTTCTGGAGGGAATCCTGGGTACTGGACCGCAAGAATTTTGCAGTTTATCAATTGGCAAAGGACGCTGCTCAGCTGGAAATAGAGTGCAGGCCAGAGAAGAAAGAGAGACATATTTTTGAGGAGATTCGATCGCCGACTGTGTGTGTGAATTGTGGGACGTTAGGAACCAGACATGCTTTGACAGGAGCCAGAGCTTTCATAGCAGACTTGCGATGAGGTGGGCAGCAGCGCAGCTGAGCTGGCGGGCAGTGGATGTTTTTGCAGCTGTCTTCTCTGCAGAGCCACATCCATGTCGGCGCTGCTCATCACGGAGCATGAAAATTCATGCTGAATATTGCAGGTGGCATCTGCCAGTTAGGGCAGTTTGTCCCACTCTTGAAGGGTTAGGTAAGACTGCCCGTCTGAGGACCAGAGTACATGTGTTGAGCGTATGATTTTATTCAGCAGTGACCAAGCTCTCAGTCTTTGCTTCTCTCGTGCAGTTCGTGGGGTGAACGAAAGCCTCACATCGTGTTTAAATTCACTGGGACTATGTGAGAGAGGAGAGTAGCTCTGTTATCCAAAATAACCAGTAATCATCAGTTTCACACACATAGCGTTACTCATCGTTTCTCTGTTTTTTTTTTTTTAATAAGAATTATAATCACTGTTTTATTTGAGTTAACTTGTGTATTTAAACGAAAGATTGTTTTTTTTAGAAATTTTCCAACCGCATTATTTATTATGCAAATCCCCCACTTTATGATCCATGTCTAGGGCATTATAAACATCGCGTTACTCACCTAAATTTGTGCACATATAAATTAATGTGGTAGATCTTAAAGAAGTGGCCTTCCCACAATCAGTATTCTGGGCAGGGAATACAAAATCACGAAGAGGGGATTTCGCATAAATTGGCGAATCCTAAGCCAAGATTAGAACCTGAAATCAACTGAAACGCAGTCAGTAGTAACAATTGTAGGATTTGCGTAATATGCCAAAATTGCACCACGATTTAATCCGAAAGTCATTGAAAGGCAGGCTGAAGTAAAGTTAGTTGGGTTTCTACACATTTTGAAAACCCTGTTTATGGATTAAACATAATTCTCTGTTTTGAAGTCTGTAATGTTAATTGTGGAGCTTTATTGTTCAGTAATTATATTCTTGGCGTGTCAATAAGAGACAAACAGTATTGCGCTGGTCTCAATTGTTTGCTTGCGCCACAAATTAATCAAAAAATGGTTCAAATGGCTCTGAGCACTATGGGACTCAACTGCTGTGGTCATCAGTCCCCTAGAACTTAGAACTAATTAAACCTAACTAACCTAAGGACATCACAAACATCCATGCCCGAGGCAGGATTCGAACCTGCGACCGTAGCAGTCGCACGGTTCCTGACTGCGCGCCTAGAACCGCGAGACCACCGCGGCCGGCACAAATTAATCCTTGCACTTTGTACTGAACAGCTTTTAGATGTGTGGATTCTGTTCTACGTCTGTTGACAGAGCGGCGTTGAACAACATTTTTCTAAATATTTGGATGGTGTACCATTTTGTGAACAATTTACTGCGTGCGGAAAATAGCGTCACGACAATTTTTTGTGTTGTGATTGAGGTGCGCAGAAAAACGACGGGTTTTTGTGGGAGGATAAACAGAATGTCACAATATTGCATAGTCCGGGTTTTGCTTGATTTGTGGTGAAAGGCAGTCTGATTTGTAACAGTGAAACGTCCCCTTAGAACAATTATACAGGACTGGGCTTAAACTGACACACAATATTTTTAGCGCAACGCAATCTGACTTTCAGTAATCGCTACAAAGGATGGCCCTAACTAACATTAGCCAATACGTTTCACAAATCACTTACCTCACAAAAATCTTGGTTGCTCGAACTACTGCAGTACAGCGAACACCACTACTGCCAGCTAAAAAGAAGATTCAAACTACGGAAGGCACTAACTACTGATAGGCATACTTAGCAAATGAAAGATTTTGATGGAGAACAAACAATGTATTTAGCTCAATAGTGATCAGAAGTCATAATGTATATAGCAGTTCATGACATCCAGTCTTACAGATTTCAAAACTCCGCCACCTCTCTCCCCACATCCACCACTGCTGGCGGTTCACCTCTAACTGCGCAACGCTACGCGCCGCTAAGAGCCAACTGCCCAACGCTACAATGGAGAGTATTACAACAATGCCAACCAGCCACAGACTGCACACGGCACAGCCAGTGATTTTCATACAGAGCGCTACGTGGCGGCGGCGTTACCAATAAAAAAACCTAAACAGCCTATTTACAACAGTTCAGAGGAAAATTTAGGGAACTAGAATAACTGCCACCCGCAGAATGTAACGAACGCAGTCTGACGTGATACATCACACCATGCAGCCAAGTAAAATAGGCAATCTGCGGGACGTGTAACCAATATGGACAGAGCATTACAATGTGAGAGCTGTGCATGAACAAAATGAAGTAAGGCGAGCAGCAATACAGGCATTGAGATAGTGGCAGACGAGGATTGTGAGTAGTGTATGAATAGTTTACAGAGGGTTATACAAGTAGACGAAATAAAATGAAATAATCTACAGTTTGCTGAGAATAGAGAAATTTATTGTCCAGCTGGCCATTGTAATGAAAAAGGGGAATAGGGTACAGATGTATGAATAAGTAAGGATTCGTGGTTCAACGAGAGTTGAGAAGATATCAAAATTAGTTTCCTGTCGCCACGTTGATTCTTAGAGGAAGAAAATGAGTAAAATTACTTTACAAGGAAACAAAGCGGGTGGTTCCCTGTCGTCGCACATATCGTACTTCGTAGGAGTAAATAGAATAATGGACGTATCGGAGACTGCATTTTCCACATAATTTGTGGGAATTGTGTGTACATGATGCACTGCGGTGTTCTGATGAGCGTGAAGCCACGGGCGGTACCGAACTACACTACTCAAAGAAGGGAGGTGTTCAAATTACTAGCCGTGAGAAGGGAAATATTACCGACAATGGAGTAGGTCAGATGTCGTGACAGGTTAGACTGTGGGAAGCGAAGTGCAGAAAACAGAATTTAGTTACTAGGATCACGTTACTAGTCCAAAGGAATGGTCAACCTCGAAATGTGGAGATTAGAGTGAAATTTTAATAGACAGGAGTCAGTTAGAAAATGAAACAGGAAACGCGAGTGCTCGACAGGACATAGAAGGAACCACACCACAACACGTGGAAATGATAGTAGCAAATCGTTACCAGAAAGGAGAGGATAATAGGAGATAGAAATCGGAAGTGAGAAATATCAATTAGATAGGATCTATAGCTACTTCACCTTACAGATCTACCTCACAGGGGGATAACGAGTTTAGTTCAATAGGCTTTTTGAAAAGAATGCGGAAAGGAAATGTAGAAGCGAGGAAAGAAAATAAGATTCAAATGGTTCAAATGGCTCTGAGCACTATGGGACTTAACATCTTAGGTCATCAGTCTGCTATAACTTAGAACTACTTAAACCTAACTAACCTAAGGACATCACACACATCAATGCCCGAGGCAGGATTCGAAACTTCGTCCGTAGCGGTCGCGAGGCTCTAGACTGAAGCGCCTAGAACCGCTCGGCCAAAACAAAATAAGGAAATGTGGGAGAAGATAAGAAAAGAAAATAATCACAGGGGCGAAAATATACGGAACGAAATTCGTGAGAGAAAGGAGGAAACAAAATAGGCTGCGAAATTGGCTGAAGAAACGAACAAAATTTGTCATAAGGCACGGTGTGAATGCACAAATAGCAACTTGAGAATCCACAGAGGTAAGAAGGAATCTAGTAATATAGTTGCGAGGCCATATTAGATTTAGAGAATTTAGAAGAGCGGGAGAGGCAAGAGGGCAGGTCGAGAAGCGCAAGAACCACTTAGAGAAAGGTATGACAGCAAAATCAGAAGAGGTCATCCACCAAATGCAGGAGCAGAAACATGAAAGAATAATTAATGCGATGAGAAAAAACACCAGACATGACCAAGCTAATATCAACAAACGTGGAGCCGCTCGCAGAATTCAGAAAATCTGAGAACATTGTGTTACGAAGAGTCGGGAAAGCAAGACTTATCTGTAGAATGCGGAGGACTTCGAGTAGGAGAAATGTACCACAAGCCGTCCAG
Source organism: Schistocerca gregaria (assembly GCF_023897955.1). Lineage (NCBI taxonomy): Eukaryota > Metazoa > Arthropoda > Insecta > Orthoptera > Acrididae > Schistocerca > Schistocerca gregaria. The sequence continues at coordinate 411,859,900 of NC_064923.1, forward strand.
TATAAAGGTGCGAAGGGAAGAAGATAGCCAAGTGGCAAACTGGAAAATCAGAATCAGTCAGTGAGACAGGAGACGTCACCGTCGAAAATTCGTCCTAAGACAATACGTGCGGGATCGAAGAAGCAGGTAAGCAGCAGTGAGAGAACTGTAAGAATTGAGTAATTACGAGCAGTACACGGTATCCTACATGTTCCAAGAGTTTAAAGATGGCAGGACTTCGATTTCCCCAGGGCCCTGGGCGGTGCAATTCGGTAACAACTTCCCGACGAAATGGTCAGGACGCTAACGCCCAGAATACGTTATGACGCTCCTACACCCAGACGCTTTAAACAAGATGACACCTGTGACTAAGAAGTGTCCATCGTTCGTAGACTCCCGGAAGACATTCATACAGGTGTACTGGCGACAGACTACAGGTTATAAAAATCCATGTGCTCAGTCTGGTCTTAAAGTACTGCACAGGGCGACTTGGCGACGATGAGTGGGGACACGCCGGCGACACGCGGAATGATGGCGGCAGACGCAAACGCCGGCCACAGCGGCGACAGACACGCAGAGGGAAGGCAGTGACGTCATGGGCGTGCAGCAGGCGCCCGGTGGTGCCGCCTGTAATAAATCTAGCCTCTTCGGAAATTTCGTATGTCAACTGAAAAGTTCGATTCCGAAAATTTTGGTCATTCTTGGGTTAGTTTTCTTATTGAAATTACCTATTTCTCATCTGATTGCCAGAAAACAGTTTTACTATCAATATATTGTTATTATTTACATTGACATATTTCATAGTACTCATCTTGTACCGTGAAAAATGGAAGTTACAATGTTGTTATTGTTGTGGTCTTCAGTCTTCAGTCCTGAGATTGGTTTGATGCAGCCCTCCATACTACTCTATCCTGTACAAGCTTCTTCATCTCCCAATACTTACTGCAACCTACATCCTTCTGGATCTGCTTAGTGTATTCATCTCTTGGTCTCCCTCTGTGATTTTTACCCTCCACGCTGCCCTCCAATACTAAATTAGTTACAATATTAACTCAAATGACCTGAAAGCAACTCTACATTAGCAAATGGTTCAAATGGCTCTGAGCACTATGTGACTTAACTTCTGAGGTCATCAGTCCAGTAGAACTTACAACTACTTAAACCTAACTAACCTAAGGACATCACTCACATCCATGCCCGAGGCAGGATTCGAACGTGCGACCGTATCGGTCACGCGGTTCCAACTGTAGCGCCTAGAACAGCTCGGCCCTCCGGCCGGCCTACATTAGCAAGCAAAATTACTGTCTTCATCTATAATTTTGCAAAATTTACCATCGATAATGACATGGATTTTATAAAATAAAATACTGTATTATACTTCATACTGACGTAATTTGCAACCTTTGTTATCAATAATTGCGCCTATAAATCTTCACTTACACTACACCAAGAAGAAATACATATGATAAACGGGTATTCATTGGACAAATATATTATACTAGAACTAACATGTGATTACATTTTCACGCACTTTGGGTGCATAGATCCTGAGAAATCGGTACCCTGAACAAACAATCACCTTTGGCCGTAATAACGGCCTTGATACGCTTGGGCATTGAGTTAACCAGAGCTTGGATGGTCTGTACAGGTACAGCTGCCCATGCAGCTTCAACACGATACCACAGTTCATCAAGAGTAGTGACTGGCGTATTGTGACGAGCCAGTTGCTCGGTCACCATTGACCAGACGTTTTCGGTTGGTGAGAGATCTGAAGAATGTGCTGGCCAAGGTAACAGTCCAACATTTTCTGTATCCAGAAAGGCCCGTACAGGACCTGAAACATGCGGTCGTGCATTATACTGCTGAAATGTAGGGTTTTTCAGGGATCGAATGAAGGGTAGAGCCACGGGTCGTAACACATCTGAAACGTAACGTCCACTGTTCAAATTGCGGTCAATGCGAACAAGACGTGACCGAGACGTGTGACCAATGGCACTTCATACCATCACACCGGGTGATACGCCAGTATGGCAATGTGCGATTACCGCGATGTCGCCCAACAGGAAAGCGACCATCACGGTGCTGTAAACAGAACCTGGATTCAGCCGAAAATCGGCGTTTTGCCATTGGTGCACCCAGGTTCGTCGTTGAGTACGCCATCGCAGGCGCTCCTGTCTGTGATGCAATGTCAAATGTCAAGGGTAACCGCAGCCATGGTCTCCGAGCTGACAGTCCATGCTGCTGCAAACGTCGTCGAACTGTTCGTGCAGATGGTTGTTGTCTCGCAAACGTCCCCATCTGTTGGCTCAGGGATCGAGACGTGGCTGCACTATCCGTTACAACCATGAGGATAAGATGCCTGTCATATCGACTGCTAGTGATACGAGGCCGTTGGGATCCAGAACTGCGCTCCGTATTAGCCTCCTGAACCCACCGATTCCATATTCTGCTAACAGTCATTGGATCTCGACCAACGCGAGCAGCAATGATACGATACGATAAACCGCAATCGCGATAGGCTACAATCCGACCTTTATCAAAGTCGGAAACGTGATGGTACGCATTTCTCCTCCTTACAAGAGGCATCACAACAACGTTTCACCAGGAAACGCTGGTCAACTGCTGGTAGTGTATGAAAAATCGGTTGGAAACTTTCCTCATGTCAGCACGTTGTAGGTGTCATCACCGGCACCTACCTTGTATGAGTGCTCTGAAAAGCTAATCATACGCATATCACAGCATCTTCTTCGTATCGATTAAATTTCGCGTGTGTAGCACGTCATCTTCTTGGTGTAGCAATTTTAATGGCCAGTAGTGTAAATAATCATTTTTGGAATATAAACTAAAACTAATAAAGAATTTCAGTTACAAAATTCAAAATGGCTCTGAGCACTATGGGACTTAACACCTGTGGTCATCAGTCCCCTAGACTGAGAACTACATAAACCTAACTAACCTATGGACATCAAACAGGCAGGACATCAAACAGGCAGGATTCGAACCTGCTATTGCAGCAGTCGCTTTGTTCCGGACTTAAGCTCCTACAACCGCTCGGCCACAGAGGCCGGCGTACAAAAACTCACGTAAATACAAAAATTGGTGATTTACTGTTCTAGAAGGTACTGGAAGCGGAATCTGGGCTTATAACATGCTATATAGTATTTTTTGGCACCAAGTGCGTCAGAGTTGGTAAGACTCGTATTAGAGTTGAGTGAGATAGTGTCAGAGTGGGAACAGCATTTGTGGAGTTTGGCACGAATTGCTCTCAGACCGACTATGATCTTTGTAAAGCGCAAGAAAGTTGCACGGTGTTTCTATGAATAAGTGTTATATATTTAATTATAAAATATGTTTCAAGAACATTCAAATAAAAGAAGAAAATGGTTAACAGAAACATAATGTTCCGGCGACCTGGCATTTAAATGAAACCTGGACAAACTCTTTTCAATACGTTACACAGGAACCAAGGAAGCAGCCCCAACACTGAGACCAACTTCGCAAAATAAGTACTATTCATCGGCAAACATGGTGCATCTTCCGTTACAGACTAGTCTAACGTTGTCTAAACAGTGCGACAGTTCACACAACGTAAGAATAAATATTTGAGTTCTTGGTAACATACGCACTTTAAGTAAGGGATTACATTACGGCACCCAGATGATGCCAGCAGCTGCCAAGGACAACACTCTTCTGTCGACGACCGGCTTACCGCGGAACGCTGAGCGAGACCAGGGACCGGCACACAGTGGCGCGGGCGTTCCCAGGGGGCGCAGGTGACTGATGCGGCAGACACGATAAGCACCGGCCTGCCTTGGCAGTACGACCTGAGATTCACGCAGCCTGCGAGAGTACTCTGAGTGGGGCATGTTGGTGTGGACAACAAACACTCCAACCACAGGTACTTCTTCACACAACGTGGCTGGTACACTCTGTTACACACTATCCAATTCTCATGGTGGAAACTAGTGTCGATTAGCCAGATTACACCATCACGCAACTCTGTGGTAGGTAATAATAATGAAGCACTGCACATGGTCTAGATCAGCAGAATACAGTTGTAAGAGGTCCACGATTAAGGAATTTGTTGCTAGGGCACTCGAGCAGATGTAATTTCGATGGATTGCTCACGCGCTGCCTGCGATATGTAAGCTGTAAGAGAATCTGAGACCAAAGAGCAGTGTTGACTGCATTAGGAACTGTGTGGCAGCAGGAGTAAGTAGTTGCTAGCAGTCTGGTGTATAGTGTTGGCTGGGCCGGTCGTGATGGAGCGATGGTGGAGCCTGAGCGTTGTAGTACAAGGTAAAAGCAGCATCGCGCATATGTAGTATTGTTATATCAAGTCCCATGTAAATGTTTTTAAAAAAATCGCTTGATAAGAATCTTTCTCATAAAAAGTAACTTTTGACAATCATTCATTTCAATACAAAGAATGTACTAATTTTTCCGATCCTTGGTCATCCCGATTACTGAAAAGAAAAATCAGTTCTTTCCTTTTATATAAGACAAATAAATCTATCGGCCAGCATTGCACTGAGCTGCGCCAGAAAATTTTCTTAAGGGAGCATATATATATATATATATATATATATATATATATATATATATATATATATATATGTTATCCGGCGACCTAACTGAGGTAAGATTTTTCAATTTATTCAGAATGAATTTTCAAGGCCATGACGCAGCACTGCTGACGTCCAAAATTTACCAGTTTACATTCACAGTCAATTATTGAAAGGTTATAAGTGAGCGACAATTTTATTGAGAGGTTTGTCACATTGTATTATTGGTAGGTTACGCTAAATGTCAATGCTATACATATTTTCACTGTTGGGTAGTTACTCTAAATGAGAATTTTATTTTTTGTTGTCGGGAGGTTACGGAATAAATCTGTTGGAAGCTTACACTAAATGTGAATGATATAAATAATTATTGTTCTTACTGTTTTGAGATTACGGAACAGATTTTGTGGGGAGGTTACACAGTATTTGAATAATGGAATGCTTGTTTGTACGACTCCTCCAAGAAATTTCCATTCACCTCGAGGGAGCATATCACATCACTGCCATGGCATAGTTGTATGACAAACAGCACCCATTACGTCTATAACGACTTTGACAACGACCAAAAACTTGTTCTTGCCACACACCTATGGGTAAAGGGAGATCTTTGTTGATATGATGGTAGCCACAATTATGGAGCATGATCGTCCCACATAGTGTCACAGTCTGGACTACCGGAATACTGGAAGGAGGTCCTTCTGCTGGCGTCTGCATACAATTTTCCCATGAGTAGAGGCACGGTTCCGCTGTTAGTGACAGCTGCATCGGACATTTCTACGAGGTACCTTCAGTAAACTATACACCACTCGCGTGACAGTCGTGGATCTAGTCCATGTGCGACGAAAACATAGATTTCTCAGAAGGATCACGCTCAGTTCTACTTTGTGGTAAATGAGTAATTTATGCATATAATTCAGTGCTACTGTATGTGTCATTATCCTTTTTTGTAGTCTTAGAACTTATAAATGTTTGAAAATGGTTCAAATGGCTCTAAGCACTATGGGAATTAACATATGAGGTCATCAGTCCCCTAGAGCGTAGAACTACTTAAACCTAACTAACCTAAGGACATCACACACATCCATACCCGAGGCAGGATTTGAACCTGCGACCGTAGCAGCAGCGCCGTTCCGGACTGAAGCGCCTAGAACCGCTCGGCCACAACGATCGGCTGTACATGTTTGAGTGTATAACAAACTACACATGCTAAATATTGAGCATTCCACTAATACATAGCTGATTATTATCCTTTTTACCTTGTCATGAACACTCACTATGTTTTCAAGGCAATAGACGGTTGAGTACATACACTAACTTATTATAATAGGCAGCATTACATGCAACGCTCATTTAACGACAAAATGACTCTGAAAAATGGTTAGATTTAAGAAATATTTAAGTGATAATATACAGTACGCAATGTCTTTTATTCTATTCAAGAAAATAATAAGTCAATTACTCAAAGTTTCTGAATCTTACGCGAAATGTTAGCAGTAAGTGAATCACACCTAATGATGAAATTACTTACAGATCTTACATTTTCTCATCTGATTAATAACTAATGGTAAAAAAAACACTATTGAACACAGAATATCTATTAGATTTAATATGTGATGGATCTTCAGTCGACATATTGCTCTTGGAAAATTGAATGGGCTAGGAGTCGTACTAAATGTGACATGGAACATAGATAGGAATTTGATGTTTAAAGTAATGTTAAATTCCGATGTTTAAGAGAAGATTTGTTGAAGTTTGATCAGTTGAAATAATCCTCCTTGTTTTTTTCATTACAAATTCATTTTCTAGTTCTGAAGGACGTGCCTTGCACACTGACTTCAGCATTAAAACAAGTTTAAGGGTATGAATATATATGCAGTACGTGTAAATTGATTGTCACTTACACATTTACGTTAACGGATTTACTAGGGTCGTTGATACTTATAAATCTGGTCTGTGATTCAGGTAAGCCAGACAACTGCACATAATTAATAAAAGTCTGTGGCTGTAGGCTGCAAAATTTTGCTTGTCGATTCCCCTCTACCTGGCTAAAGATGGTTAGCAATGGTGCAAGATTTATATACACTCCTGGAAATGGAAAAAAGAACACATTGACACCGGTGTGTCAGACCCACCATACTTGCTCCGGACACTGCGAGAGGGCTGTACAAGCAATGATCACACGCACGGCACAGCGGACACACCAGGAACCGCGGTGTTGGCCGTCGAATGGCGCTACCTGCACACCATTTGTGCACCGCCGCCGTCAGTGTCAGCCAGTTTGCCGTGGCATACGGAGCTCCATCGCAGTCTTTAACACTGGTAGCATGCCGCGACAGCGTGGACGTGAACCGTATGTGCAGTTGACGGACTTTGAGCGAGGGCGTATAGTGGGCATGCGGGAGGCCGGGCGGACGTACCGCCGAATTGCTCAACACGTGGGGCGTGAGGTCTCCACAGTACATCGATGTTGTCGCCAGTGGTCGGCGGAAGGTGTACGTGCCCGTCGACCTGGGACCTGACCGCAGCGACGCACGGATGCACGCCACTTCCCAGCAAATTAGGGACACTGTTGCTCCTGGGGTATCGGCGAGGACCATTCGCAACCGTCTCCATGAAGCTGGGCTACGGTCCCGCACACCGTTAGGCCGTCTTCCGCTCACGCCCCAACATCGTGCAGCCCGCCTCCAGTGGTGTCGCGACAGGCGTGAATGGAGGGACGAATGGAGACGTGTCGTCTTCAGCGATGAGAGTCGCTTCTGCCTTGGTGCCAATGATGGTCGTATGCGTGTTTGGCGCTGTGCAGGTGAGAGCCACAATCAGGACTGCATACGACCGAGGCACACAGGGCCAACACCCGGCATCATGGTGTGGGGAGCGATCTCCTACACTGGCCGTACACCTCTGGTGATCGTCGAGGGGACACTGAATAGTGCACGGTACACCCAAACTGTCATCGAACCCATCGTTCTACCATTCCTAGACCGGCAAGGGAACTTGCTGTTCCAACAGGACAATGCACGTCCGCATGTATCCCGTGCCACCCAACGTGCTCTAGAAGGTGTAAGTCAACTACCCTGCCCAGCAAGATCTCCGGATCTGTCCCCCATTGAGCATGTTTGGGACTGGATGAAGCGTCGTCTCCCGCGGTCTGCACGTCCAGCACGAACGCTGGTCCAACTGAGGCGCCAGGTGGAAATGGCATGGCAAGCCGTTCCACAGGACTACATCCAGCATCTCTACGATCGTCTCCATGGGAGAATAGCGGCCTGCATTGCTGCGAAAGGTGGATATACACTGTACTAGTGCCGACATTGTGCATGCTCTGTTGCCTGTGTCTATGTACCTGTGGTTCTGTCAGTGTGATCATGTGATGTATCTGATCCCAGGAATGTGTCAATAAAGTTTCCCCTTCCTGGGACAATGAATTCACGGTGTTCTTATTTCAATTTCCAGGAGTGTAGATAATGGGGAGTTATTAAACATAGCATTCAAACTTGCATAGCTGTTTCATTTTTGCTCAGCCACTCATTCCACCATTTAGAGTAGGAGAACGACGGTGATTGCTATGAATATTTCGTAAATGAACTTGTGCCACAGTGGCTGGTAGTACGGTGTCTCTTAACACAATGATGGACTCAATCGTTTTGAATGCTTTCAGCGTTGTGAGAAGACGCAGTGCAATGGAGCTGGGACTCGGGAAATAGGGAATGTTGACAAGAGGAGCACTGCGGGAGGAGAGAAGACGGTCAGGTGGCGATTTCGTGGAACCGTGGCTGCCGAGGCGGCACGGGTGTCCGCAAAGCGTTGTCCGGATTTACACCCTCTCCACATGTTTCTACAGAGCTGCTTTAGAGAAAGCCATCGGCCGCTTTCGAAAATAGGAGGCTCACAAAATAGTGGGCTAGCCTACTGAGCAGCATTTTTCTCATTTTGAAAGTACTTAGACGCTAGGGTAGTACCAAAGGCATGAAGACGCGGGGTGGAGGTGTTTGATTGTGACGTCACGGGCGCAGAGCGATGGCACACGTTATTTAGTTGCAGGCGAGCTCTGTATGACACGACTTTATTGGCGTCTGGAGACGACAAGCTGCTTTTGGCGGCACTCAGTTCTGAAGGGTAACCTCGCAATGTGGCCGTAGTGAGTCTGCTTTTTTTTCTATTGGCAAAAGATACTGCTCGGCGGGAGACAGTACGCTTGCCAGAGTAGCTATCTGTTTACCCGGAACGAGTAGATAAGAGTCGGAGAATCGATCGTAGACATCAGGTGGTGTGGACAGCAGCGCACCTAAGCAGACGAGTTGCATATGCACCTGCAGCTGTTGCCACGCGCCCTCGTCTTCTCTGCAGAGCCACACCCACGCCAATGCTGCTCATCACGACACACGAGGAATCATGGAGAAGATTACAGGCGGCACTGACCAGACAGGACAATTTGTCCTGCACTTCTTGTCTCAGGATAACACCACATTTCTTTAGCGCTCGTGATTTTCGTTAGCAATCGGCAAGCGTCCAGTCACTGTTTCTGTCAGGAATTGGTGGGGTGGACACAAGCCTCAGATCGCGTTTGTGTTCTCTGGGGCTGCGTGAGAGACAGGAGAGCAACTCTGCTACCAAAATCAAACGGTAATCTTATTTGATAAAGATAGCGTTATTCGTTGTTTCAATGTTTCTTGTAATAAGGACCATAATAATTGTTTTATGGGAATATACTTGTGTATTTAAACGAAAGATTGTTTTTGTTAGAAGTTTTCCTATCAAACTATGTAAATCCTACCTTTAGGTTCCATGCCAAAGGCCTCAATTAAAGTCGCGTTACCAACTTAATTTTGTGTATCTGTAAATTAACAGTATAATAGTATAATAGTATCGAAGGAAATTGACAAAGCTCCGAAATGTGAAATAATTTGGGTGAAGGTCACGTTTAAAGAACGCTCAAACATTGTAACTGGATGTCTCTATAGGCCCCCTGGGTCGGCAGCTGTTGTGGCTGAGCACCTGAAAAATAATTTAGAAAATATTTCTAGTGGATTTCCCCACCATGTTATAGTTCTGGGTGGAGATTTTAATTTGCCGGATATAGACTGGGAGACTCAAACGTTCATAACGGGTGGCAGGAACAAAGGATCCAGAGAAATTCGCGGTTGAAAGTTGTCAAAGGCACTGCCACGTATCAGGGGTTTCGTTAAGTTGGCTTGGTTGTAGGTGTATCTTAGTAGTAAATAAATTAAAACTGTATGCATCAAGCGGCAGTTTGTCACGCTTCTCAGTGTTTATGATAGCACATCTCTTGAATTATGTGTGGTACCATGATATACCTGCATAGGTGCATTTAGCGGCACGTGTCTGTAAAATTTATTGCTTGAACCTCACATACACGTCATATGCTAAACTGTATACAATTTCATCCTACAGCACGTGTAAATTATCATACACGTAGAATTCGTAGTTCATGTAGACTCTGGCGTTAGTGAACTTGCAGTTATCAAAATCGGTGGATCGTTTGCAATATTCGCTCTTCTACTGGTCTGAAGTGAAAATATGACGAACATGGGCATTTCAAGCTGAGACTAGGCTTTAATAGACGACGTTTATCTGCTTGTAATCGGTAGCATTGGGTATTTGAAAACCTACCATGAGTGGAAAGATTACGATATAAATACACCAGCATTCAGAACTACTAAAAACTTAAAATGTTGCTCATCTGATGTAGTGATGTTTGACATTTTCCATATTATTTTATTGATGGTGATCTCGTTCTCCTCTTGAGCTCCTTGAATGTATGAGTTGTTACCCGTTGCTCTCAATACCAGAAGAAGTTCTTGTTTAGCATTCAGAAAATTCACCACATGTGATCAAAGTATCCCATAAACAATTTTAAATGGTATACAGGCAATAATCTCTTGTACTCTTCCACTGTTCTATCCACTGGATCTACAATGAACCATCCAGCATTTTCTAAATAAATTACATCCGAGGGAGAACCAGAGGTATACACTCTGCTATCGGGTGGAGAAATGTAGGGTCCCCCTGAATAGGTCAGGCGTGCACTACACGCCTGAAGCGGCTACAAGGTTAGCGGAGTACGTGTGGGGTGCACATGTGGGTTTTTTAGGTTAGAGAATTCCCTCCCTAGGCCCGACAAGACGCCTCCTGAGACGCGGCAAGGTAGGAGTAGGCAAAATGCAACAGGGAATAACAATATTAATGTGCTAATAGTAAACTGCAGGAGCGTTTATAGAAAGGTCCCAGAACTGCTCTCATTAATAAACGGTCACAACGCCCATATAGTACTAGGGACAGAAAGTTGGCTGAAACCAGACGTAAACAGTAATGAAATCCTAAATTCAGATTGGAATGTATACCGCAGAGACAGACTGGACAGTGAAGGGGGAGGCGTGTTTATAGCGATAAGAAGTGCAATAGTATCGAAGGAAAATGACGGAGATCCGAAATGTGAAATGATTTGGGTGAAGGTCACGGTTAAAGCAGGCTCAGACATGGTAATTGGATGTCTCTATAGGCCCCCGGGCTCAGCAGCTGTTGTGGCTGAGCACCTGAAGAATAATTTGGAGAATATTTCGAGTAGATTTCCCCACCATGTTATAGTTCTGGGTGGAGATTTTAATTTGCCGGATATAGACTGGGAGACTCAAACGTTTATAATGGTTGGCAGGAACAAAGGATCCAGAAAAAAATTTTAAGTGCGTTATCTGAAAACTACCTTGAGCAGTTAAACAGAGAACCGGCTCATGGCGATAACATATTTGACCTTCTGGTGACAAACAGACCCGAACTATTTGAAACAGATAACGCAGAACAGGGAATCAACGATCATAAAGCGGTAACTGCATCAATGATTTCAGCGGTAAATAAAAATATTATAAAAGGTAGGAAGATGTTTCTGTTTAGTAAAAGTGGCAAAAAGCAGATTACAGAGTACATGACAACACAAAAGTTTTGCCTCAAGTACAGATAGTGTTGAGGTTCAGTGGACAAAGTTCAAAACCATCGCACGACATGCATTAGATGAGCGTGTGCCAAGTAAGATCGTAAGAGATGGAAAAGAGCCACTGTGGTACAACAACCGAAAAAGAAAACTGCTGCGGAACCAAGTGAACTTCACAGCAGACATAAACATACCCAAACCATTGCAGACAAACAAAAATTACGCGAAGCGAAATGCAGTGTGAGGAGGGCTATGCGAGAGGCGTTCAATGAATTCGAAAGTGAAGTTCTATGTACTGACTTGGCAGGAAACCCTAAAAATTTTTGGTCTTTTGTCAAAGCGGTAGGTGGATCAAAACAAAATGTCCAGACACTCTGTGACCAAAATTGTACTGAAACAGAGGATGACAGATTAAAGGCCGAAATACTAAATGTCTTTTTCCAAAGTTGTTTCACAGAGGAAGACTGCACTGTAGTTCCTTCTTTAGATTGTCGCACAGATGACAAAATGGTAGATGTCGAAATACACGACAGAGGGATGGAGAAACAATTAAAATCGCTCAAAAGAGGAAAGGTTGCTGGACCTGATGTGATACCAGTTCGATTTTACACAGAGTACGCGAAGGAACTTGACCCCCTTCTTGCAGCGGTGTACCGTAGGTCTCTAGAAGAGCGTAGCGTTCCAAGTGATTGGAAAAGGGCACACGTCATCCCCGTTTTCAGGAAGGGATGTCGAACAGATGTGCAGAACTATAGAACACTAACGTTGATCAGTTGTAGAATTTAGAAAAACGTATTATGTTAAAGTATAATGAATTTTCTGGAGACTAGAAATCTACTCTGCAGGAATTAGCATGGGTTTCGAAAAAGACGGTCGTGTGAAACCCAGCTCGCGCTATGCGTCCACGAGACTCAGAGGGCCATAGACACAGGTTCCCATGTAGATGCCGTGTTTCTTGACTTCCGAAAGGCGTTTGATGCAGTTCCCTACAGTCGTTTCATGAACAAAGTAAGAGCATATGGACTATCAGACCAATTGTGTGATTGGATTGAAGAGTTCCTAGATAATAGAGCGCAGCATGTCATTCTCAATGGAGAGAAGTTTTCCGAAGTACGAGTGATTTCAGGTGTGCCGCAGGGGAGTGTCGTAGGACCGTTGCTATTCACAATATACATAAATGACCTTGAGGATAACATCAGATGTTCACTGAGGCTTTTGGCGGATGATGTAGTAGTATATCGAGAAGTTGTAACAATGGAAAATTGCACTGAAATGCAGGAGGATCTGCAGCGAATAGACTCATGGTGCGGGGAATGGCAATTGAATCTCAATGTAGACAAGTGTAATGTGCTGCGAATACATAGAAAGATAGATCCCTTATCATTTAGCTACAAAATAGCAGGTCAGCAACTGGAAGCAGTTAATTCCATACATTATCTGGGAGTAGGCATTAGGAGTGATTTAAAATGGATTGATCATATGAAGTTGTTCGTCGGTAAGGCAGATGCCAGACTGAGATTCATTGTAAGAATTCTAAGGAAATGCAATCCGAAAACAAGGGACTAGGTTACAGCAAACTTATTCGCCAACTGTTTGAATATTGCTCACCAGTGTGGGATCCGTACCATATAGGGTTGATAGAAGAGATAGAGAAGATCCAACGGAGAGCAGCGCGCTTCGTTATGGGCTCATTTAGTAATCGCGAACGTGTTACGGACATGATAGATAAACTGCAGTGGAAGACTCTGCAGGAGAGACGCTCAGTAGCTCGGTACGGGCTTTTGTTGAAGTTTCGAGGACATACCTTCACCGAGGAGTCAAGCAGTATATTGCTCCCTCCTACGTATATCTCCCGAAGAGACCATGAGGATAAAATCAGAGATATTAGAGCCCACACATCGGCATACCGACAATCTTTCTTTCCACGAGCAATACGAGACTGGAATAGAATGGAGAACCGATAGAGGTACTCAAAGTACCCTCCGCCACACACCGTCAGGTGGCTTGCGGAGTATGGATGTAGATGTAAATCTTAAATAAGTGGGCTCGTCACAATTAGTTTCGTAGGCAGGGAACACAAAACCACAGGGGGGGGGGGGGGGACTTCATAGCACGCTTGAATGGCTTGGTCGCAAAGGGCCGATTGCTGAACAGTTGCTCTTCTTGGGGGTGGACCGCCGCTCTAAACACCAGTGACTGAGGCAATGGTAAAGTTTTCAGGGCCTGTCGAGCTAGAAGGAGACCCCACTGAATCTGAAGTATTGGTTCACCTGTCCATGTACACTGGGTTGGTCCAGTAGGCTCCCGTCCATACACAAACATCATCTTGATGGACAGCGTCTACAGTTTTGAGTTACGAAGTACATGGTAATCCACAAACCACGTTGCCATAATTTAACTGTGACCAGGGAATTGCCTTATAAAACTGCGGTAGGCGGGACATGTCATCTCAAATTATTCAATGACTTAATACTCAATGTTCCAAGGTATTTCAGTTTCAGGAATCAGATTAACTTCATGTCAAATAGTAGACCTAAAATGCGCATATTGCCCATCAAATTTAAAATATTTTGCCCCATGGTGACCTCAGGGTTATTTAAACTAATAAACGTTCTGTTGACTAACTGTTCACCAAATTTGAAATTTTATTTGAAGAAGTTTCCCTCTTCTCGTGTTGCTCACTTCACTTTTAAACTAGTGCTGAAATGTTCTAAGCTAGGTAGCATAACCGTTTTAAATTTAATTTCTGCTTCTTGACTCAAATTTAAAACTAGTCAGTCGATGTGAATTTACTACCCGCGTGAAAGCGACTATTTCGTACTCCGTGTCTACGGAATGCCTACAAGTGCATTGTCAGCTGCAAGAGACAGAAAACGTGCTGTATTGGTGCAGCACGTTTTAGTGATTCTGATCGAGATAAACTCATGTTGCAGTGTTCTTCTTCTGCACGTCGGTGTAGAAGTATTCTCAGAATCATCTACGTGAAAAACCCATGCAACGCGCACGTTTAATTATATATAAAACCCGACTTAGGAATTTTCCCTTGTGTGAGACGTGTGTACAAGATCGTGTGCCGATTTATAGTTCTAGATTCGCTTATTTCTTTGGTCGCGTCAATTCTGCGCTTGTATTGTGATATTCTGTGAAATTTCCAACACTCGCGAGTGCCGTGATAAACGAGTACTGTTATCGTCAGTTGTATGCTTAAACTAAATTGTGGTCTTCTAACATTTGTGACAACAGTAGGCCTATCCTCGTTCAAAAGAATCGTTCTCTAACTTCATTGTACAATTACGTGAGAAATATGTTAGCTGAGAATTCTCGGGCGCTTACAAAACTATATCTTCGTATGTTGTCAGTACGAGTGGTTTGGATATGTAATTTAATTCGTAGAAAATCAGCGTTTGTGGTTCACAGTTTAGTCAAAGAATACATCACTCCTGTAGTTTAGAGTGTATCAACGCAAATAAATGTGCGTTGCAGAGAATTTTCGGAAGCTACCATTGCACTTTGCCTTACCTACGAGAAGTTTGCAGCAAATCGGAGTTTGTGTTTTAGTTGCTGCAGCAGATTTCCTAACAAACATAATGTGTTACATCTAGTTTTCTCTAAAGAGGAGTAGCCCTATATATTATCTGCACTTATAGTGAATTAGCTCTTTTTTCGACTTTGCTAACAGCTATAATTAAGGTAAAAACGTTTTAGAAAACTAGTAATTTTTACCTCAAAATTTTGTGTTGCCTTAATAGAAATCTGGTTTTGTACATCTGCTCCAAATTTTATAGGGAATTAGCAGCTTTTAAGTTCAACAGATTAAAAGATAATCAGCAAGCTTAATTTAAAGTTATTTGTTAACTGCCTTGTAATACACTCCTGGAAATGGAAAAAAGAACACATTGACACCGGTGTGTCAGACCCACCATACTTGCTCCGGACACTGCGAGAGGGCTGTACAAGCAATGATCACACGCACGGCACAGCGGACTCACCAGGAGCTGCGGTGTTGGCCGTCGAATGGCGCTAGCTGCGCACCATTTGTGCACAGCCGCCGTCGGTGTCAGCCAGTTTGCCGTGGCATACGGAGCTCCATCGCAGTCTTTAACACTGGTAGCACGCCGCGACAGCGTGGACGTGAACCGTATGTGCAGTTGGCGGACTTTGAGCGAGGGCGTATAGTGGGCATGCGGGAGGCCAGGTGGACGTACCGCCGAATTGCTCAACACGTGGGGCGTGAGGTCTCCACAGTACATCGATGTTGTCGCCAGTGGTCGGCGGAAGGTGCACGTGCCCGTCGACCTGGGACCGGACCGCAGCGACGCACGGATGCACGCCAAGACCGTAGGATCCTACGCAGTGCCGCCACTTCCCAGCAAATTAGGGACACTGTTGCTCCTGGGGTATCGGCGAGGACCATTCGCAACCGTCTCCATGAAGTTGGGCTACGGTCCTGCACACCGTTAGGCCGTCTTCCGCTCACGCCCCAACATCGTGCAGCCCGCCTCCAGTGGTGTCGCGACAGGCGTGAATGGAGGGACGAATGAAGACGTGTCGTCTTCAGCGATGAGAGTCGCTTCTGCCTTGGTGCCAATGATGGTCGTATGCGTGTTTGGCGCCGTGCAGGTGAGCGCCACAATCAGGACTGCATACGACCGAGGCACACAGGGCCAACACCCGGCATCATGGTGTGGGGAGCGATCTCCTACACTGGCCGTACACCTCTGGTGATCGTCGAGGGGACACTGAATAGTGCACGGTACATCCAAACCGTCATCGAACCCATCGTTCTACCATTCCTAGACCGGCAAGGGAACTTGCTGTTCCAACAGGACAATGCACGTCCGCATGTATCCCGTGCCACCCAACGTGCTCTACAAGGTGTAAGTCAACTACCCTGGCCAGAAAGATCTCCGGATCTGTCCCCCATTGAGCATGTTTGGGACTGGATGAAGCGTCGTCTCACGCGGTCTGTACGTCCAGCACGAACGCTGGTCCAACTGATGCGCCAGGTGGAAATGGCATGGCAAGCCGTTCCACAGGACTACATCCAGCATCTCTACGATCGTCTCCATGGGAGAATAGCAGCCTGCATTGCTGCGAAAGGTGGATATACACTGTACTAGTGCCGACATTGTGCATGCTCTGTTGCCTGTGTCTATGTGCCTGTGGTTCTGTCAGTGTGGTCATGTGATGTATCTGAGCCCAGGAATGTGTCAATGAAGTTTCCCCTTCCTGGGACAATGAATTCACGGTGTTCTTATTTCAATTTCCAGGAGTGTACATTGCACCAGCTAAAATGCATCCCCAATGTGACTGCTGTTCTCAAACACGGGATGAGTTGGCTGACGTTCATATCAGCTGGAAATCGCCTTGACCACTGTGAAACACTTGGCAGCCACTACGAATCGGTGTGCTGCAAGTACTCCCGAGGTCATGTTCCCATGATACCTGAACCAGAGGTACCTCAAGTACTATGCTCTCCTGGGTATCGTGTTTTCTATGCAGAAAGTACAGGATCTGTCATTACCCATACATCTGCCTGCGAGTGGCATGTCAAAGGTAGATCTAGGTGACCTGTGCAGGGTAGACAGGGAAGACTCATGCTGTTCTACCGATCCCCCTAACCAACAAGTTTGTTGTCTTTCACCGAAGGTGAAACTGAGCCAGTGGGTATCACTTCACCTGTTTTGGGGAAACCTATTTGTCCAGTACCAGGAGGAGGAAAACGCAAAAGGATAGGCGTCTATTATGATGATATCCCTTAGAGAACTGGCAGCAAGGGGCAGGAAAGGACACCGAGTCCGCTCAGTGTGTGTGCCTGGGGGCCTCATTCAACATGTTGAAGAGTCGACTCTGGCATGCATTGAGGGAAAAGAATGCAATCAGGTTCAGATAGTGGCGCATATTGGAACAAATAATGCCTGTCGTCTGGTCTCTGATGTAGTAGTATGAGTATTAGTAGTAGTAGTAGTAGTAGTATTAGTAGCTTTATTCCTCCGTAGATATCTTTGTACAAGGATATTGGACATGCCAAAGTATTTACAAGTTTAGACCAATTTAAAATAAGCTAACTCGTATACACATACACTTACAAACTTCTAGTCAGAGACAATAATTAGATTTACTCCTGTTTTTTTTACAAATAACTTATTACATAATGTAACGCCTCACTGTTCACTCACATCTCACTACCAATCACTGCGCACACTATACACATATTGTTTCATAACACTTCATTCTTGAATCGTTCCAGCGACTGGCAGAGAAGGTTGGGAGGACCAGCCTTTTGTGTGGAGTATGACATACTGAAAGCTTTGGATCAAGGCAACCAGGTAGCTACTGTATCTCTTGATTTCCGAAAAACATTTGACTCAGTACCGCACCTTTGCTTATTGTCAAAAGTATGATCATATGGGACATCAAGTGGAATTTATGACTGGACCAAGGACTGTTTGGTAGGGAGGACGCAGCACGTTATCTTGGATGGAGAGTCGTCGTCAGATGCAGAAATAACTTCGGGTTGGTCCCAGGGAAGTGTGTTGGAACCCTTGTTGTTCATGTTGCACGTCAGTGACCTTGCAGGCAATATTAGTAGTAAAATCAGGCGTTTTGTAGATAATGCAGTTATCTGTAATGAAGTAATAATCTGAGAGAAGCTGCATAAATATTCAGACAGCTCTTGACAAGATTCTAGCGTGGTGAAGGGATTTGCAACTTGCTCTAAATGTTCAGAAATGTAAAATTGTGGACTTCACAAAACGAAAAAACGTAGTATCCTATGAGTATAATATTAGTGAGTCACTGTTGTAATCTGCCAACTCATACAAATACCTGGGTGTAATACTTCGTAGAGATATGAAATGGAATGATCAAATAGGTTCAGTCGTGGGTAAAGCAGGTGGTAGACTTTGGTTTACTGGTAGAACACTGCGGAAGTGCAATTATTTTACAAAGGAGATTGCTTACAAGTCACTCGTGTGACCATTTCCAGAATATTGCTGAACTGGAAGACTCTTGAAAATAAACGTAAACTATTCCGAGAAAGTCTATTAACAAAGTTTCAAGAATCGGTTTTAAATGATTATTCTAGGAATACACTACAGCCTCCTACCTATCGCTCACATAGCGGTCTTAAGGGTAAGATTAGAATAATTACTGGAGGCACAGAGGCACTGCAATGTTCAAACCAATTTTCGGGTTGAAGAGAGCTTTATTATTTTTCAAGGATATACAGAGTTATTCAGAAGTATGCGTCCAAATAAGAGTAAAAAGTTAAATATAGTTTTGTCTGGAATTGCTTCATTTCCGAGTTAGGAGGCATAATGTCATTTTTGGTAGGCTTCACATCATGGGCCAGTACAGGTTTATGGCATGTCTTGTTCGCCTGCATATCGACCGATGTTGCTTTGTACACCTCTCTACAGTGGTCTGGTGATTCTGGCACGAAATGCCTTTGTTTACTTGACTTTGGTATGCTG
Organism: Schistocerca gregaria; assembly: GCF_023897955.1. Lineage (NCBI taxonomy): Eukaryota > Metazoa > Arthropoda > Insecta > Orthoptera > Acrididae > Schistocerca > Schistocerca gregaria. Next base: position 411,878,865 of record NC_064923.1, read on the forward strand.
TTGTACTCTATGGGGCTATTGTAATGTTTCGGCATCAGACGTTCTACATACATTCATTCTGTCGGTAGATCATAGACTGCAGTCGTGTACGGTACGAAGAGGAACTCAGTCGGTGGATAGGCGGATAAGCGCCTCCTTTTCGGTACAGCTGAAGGCAATGCACGAGCAGCAAGCCGACGGTGTATGTAAATGATTCCAAACAGAAGAGTACCAAACCGTCAGACTTTCACAACTGTGGACAAGCGTTTAAGGAAAAATGGCGTACGTGAGGTCGGCCTCAGATGGATGGAAGGAGTGTTGGTAATTGGAAATTTGTGGTATGTTCGTATGGGACCAAATTGTTGAGGTCATCGTCCCGAGTCTTGTTGTTGTTGTGGTCTTCAGTCCTGAGACTGGTTTCATGCAGCTCTCCATGCTACTCTATCCTGTGCAAGCTTCTTCATCTCCCAGTACTTACTGCAACCTACATCCTTCTGAATCTGCTTAGTGTATTCATCTCTTGGTCTCCCTCCACGATTTTTACCCTCCACGCTACCCTCCAATACTAAATTGGTGATCCCTTGATGCTTCAGAACATGTCCTACCAACCGATCCCTTCTTCTGGTCAAGTTGTGCCACAAACTTCTCTTCTCCCCAATCCTATTCAATACTTCCTCATTATTTATGTGATCTACCCATCTAATCTTCAGCATTCTTCTGTAGCACCACATTTCGAAAGCTTCTATTCTCTTCTTGTCTAAACTACTTATCGTCCACGTTTCACTTCCATACATGGCTACACTCCATACAAATACTTTCAGAAATGACTTCCTGACACTTAAATCTATACTCGATGTTAACAAATTTCTCTTCTTCAGAAACGCTTTCCTTCCCACTGCCAGTCTACATTTTATATCCTCTCTACTTCGACCATCATCAGTTATTTTGCTCCCCAAACAGCAAAACTCATTTACTACTTTAAGTGTCTCATTTCCTAATCTAATTCCCTTAGCATCGCCCGACTTAGTTTGACTACATTCCATTATCCTCGTTTTGCTTTTGTTGATGTTCATCTTATATCCTCCTTTGAAGACACTGTCCATTCCCCGAGACCGTGCGGCTGCCCCGCTCGACTAGTGTTCAAAACATCGTGGAAATAGTACCTTATATGGAACTCCGACCATAAGTACCTGCTGTGTAAGTGCCATTGCAGGGGTTCCTCAATCAACAGAGACAGAAATTCCACCCTTTTCGCCTGCAGATGTACAGCAACATACAACTTTAGATTACCCAAGACATCATAATTTCTGTCAGTCGTTACTCGAAAATCATGCTGCTGATCCACCGTCCGGTCTTCAGCTACTGTTTACGGATAATCTTTAGCCATACAGGTATCGTGGACGCTTGTGGTTCAATTGCTCTGAGCGCTATGGGACTTAACTTCTAAGGTCATCAGTCCCCTAGAACTTAGAAGTACTTAAACCTAACTAACCTAAGGACATCACACACATCCATGCCCGAGGCAGGATTCGAACCTGCGACCGTAGCGGTAGCGCAGTTCCAGACTGTAGCGCCTAGAAACGCTCGACCACTTTGGTTGGCAGCTGCCATTTATCACACGAACTAGAAATTTTATTTAAAGTACCTTCTATGCCACTAAAATCACTCATCTTCGACATCTTATCGTACACCACAGCATCATCAGTAGACAACCGTACATTGCTGCCCACCCTGTCGGCTCGGCCACATCATTTATGTATACGGGGTGTTACAAAAAGGTACGGACAAACTTTCAGGAAACATTCCTCACACACAAATAAAGAAAAGATGTTATGTGGACATGTTTCCGGAAACGCTTAATTTCCATGTTAGAGCTCATTTTACTTTCGCCAGTATGTACTGTACCTCCTCGATTCACCGCCTGTTGGCCCAATTGAAGGAATGATGACTTCGGTGCATGTGTTGACATGCGACTCATTGCTCTACAGTACTATCATCAAGCACATCAGTACGTAGCATCAACAGGTTAGTGTTCATCACGAACGTGGTTTTGCAGTCAGTGTAATGTTTACAAATGCGCAGTTGGCAGATACTTATTTGATGTATGGATTGGCACGGGGCCATAGCGGTGGCGCGGTACGTTTGTATCGAGAAAGATTTCCAGAACGAAGGTGTCCCGACAGGAAGACGTTCGAAGCAATTGATCGGCGTCTTAGGGAGCACGGAACATTCCAGCCTATGACTCGCGACTGGGGAAGACCTAGAACGACGAGGACACCTGCAATGGACGAGGCAATTCTTCGTGCTGTTGACGATAATCCTAATGTCAGTCTCAGTTGCTGCTGTACAAGGTAACGTTGACCACGTCACTGTATGGAGGGTGCTACGGGAGAACCATTTGTTTCCGTACATGTGTGGGCTGACGAGAATCCGCACGCAATATGGAATCACGTCATCAACACAGATTTTCTGTGAACGTTTGGGCAGGCATTGTTGGTGATGTCTTGATTGGGCCCCTTGTTCTTCCACCTACGCTCAATGGATTTTATACAGAATACTCTACCTTTGCTGCTAGAACATGTGCCTCTACAAGTACGACAAAACATGTGGTTCATGCACGATGGAGCTGCAACACATTTCAGTCGAAGTGTCCGTACGCTCCTCAACAACAGATTCGGTGACCGATGGATTGGTAGAGGCGGACCAATTCCATGGCCTCCACGCTCTCCTGACCTCAACCCTCTTGACTTTCATTTATGGGGGCATTTGAAAGCTCTTGTCTATGCAACCCCGGTACCAAATGTAGAGATTCTTCGTGCTCGTATTGTGGACGGCTGTGATACAATACGCCATTCTCCAGGGCTGCATCAGCGCATCAGGGATTCTATGCGATGGAGGGTGGATGCATGTATTCTCGATAACGGTGGACATTTTGAACATTTTGTGCAACAAAGTGTTTGAAGTCACGCTATGTGTTTCCATTCCATGATTGATGTGATTTGAAGAGAAGCAATAAAATGAGCTCTAACATGGGGAAGTTAGCGTTTCCGGACACATGTCCACATAACATATTTTCTTTCTTTGTGTATGAGGAATGTTTCCTGAAAGTTTGGCCGTACCTTTTTGTAACACCCCGTATACGAAATTGTAGTTAGCCTTTTACACTTCCCTGGGGCACTCCTGACGATACCCTACTCTCTGATGGACACTCGCCGTCGAAGACGACGTACTTGGTTCCACAATATTATTTAAAAATTCTTCGAGCCACTCACATATCTGGGAACCTGTTCCATATCCTCGCACCTTCGTTAACAGTCTGCGATGGGGCACTGTGTCAAATTCTTTCCAGAGATCTTGGAATATGGAATCTACTTGTTGCTCTCCGTCCATAGTTCGCAGTATGTCATATGAGAAAACGGCAAACTGAATTTCCTACGAGTGATTCTTCCTAAAATTGTGCTGATTCGTGTATATAAGCTTCTCAGTTTCAAGAATATTTGTTATATTTGAACCGGTAATGTGTTCAAAGAGTCTGCAGTAATCCAATGTTAAGGATATTGGCCTATACTTCTGCGGGTCCTTCTTTTCCTCTCCTTTTATACAGGAGTCCCTTGGCATTTTTCCAGTCGCTTGGGACGACGCGAAAAATTCGCAATAAAGGCAAGGCAAGTAAGCGACCCTGACATTGAGTACGCTATGTAGAACCGAAATAGGGTTCCATCCGGACTTGGCAACTTATTTGTTTTCAACTATTTCCATAGTTTCTCTATACCAGGGATGCTTATTACTATGTCGTCCAATCGGGAGTCTTTTCGATGCTCAAATGGCGGTATGTTTCTTTAACGTGAAGTTTAAAACTACGGCTTTCGGTTTACTGCCTTCAACTTCCACACCAGATTGGCCAACGAGTGGCTGGACGGAAGCCGTAGACCCGATTAGCGATTTTATATAGGAGTGAAGAAATGAATCATGCTCATTCAGCATGACGCACATTTTGCAAGAGCGCAGTCTTACCATATAAACTCTAAGCAAGACAGAGAAAATGCATTTATATTCTGTAAGTAACGGCAGATATTCATACATCCAGTCGCAATAAACTTTTAACAAAGCGTCTCCTGGTCAGTAGCGACTGTACGCCTCATCAGGTTGCCATTTCCTTTGCACGTTGTAGGAGGAACGAGTAATAAAGAGGGCTACGTAGAATTAACGAGCGCGTAGTTTACGATCCAGTGCCGTCTCACGTCTTTACGATCTCACCAGTAAGCGTTCAAGCAGCCAGTGGGAAGTGAACTGGATGCTGAGAGTGTGGGAAGTCGCCAACTAGCACGACCCCGTCCTATAAGTAAGCCATACCTTACGTAAAACGACGTGACGTTGCTCACATTTCTTTTTTGTGTCGAATACTCAGTGAGCAATGGTTATTACAACACTACACGGCACTGATGACTTTGCTATTGAACGACCTAACCTACAAATTGTGAAACGTCCCCTTTGAAAAATTATACAAGACTGTGCTTAAACTGACACACAATATTTTTTAGCGCAACGCAGTCTGACTTTCAATAACCCTTACAAGAGAATGGCCCTGACTAAATTAACCTATACATTTCACAAATCACTTACCTCACAAAAATCTTCGTTACTCAAACTACTGCAATACAGAGAGCGCCGCTACCGCCAGCTAAATAAAAGATTCAAACTGCGGAAGTCACTAACTACTGATAGGCATAGTTAGCGAATGAAAGATTTTAATAGAGAACAAACAATGTATTTACCTTAATAGTCATAATATATAAATATATCAGTTCATGACATCCATTCTTACAAATTTCAAAACTCCGCCATCTCTCTCCCCACATCCACCACTGCTGGCGGCTCACCTCCAACTACGCAACGCTACGCGCTGTTAGCATCCAGCTGCCGCTGCCCAACACTACAATGGCAGACAACAATGCAAACCAGCCACAGACTGCACACGGCACAGCCAGTGATTTTCATACAGAGCGCTACGTGGCGTTACCAATTAAAAAACCTAGACAGCCTATTTACATAGCCCCCATGCTCCCCACAAAAAATTTTACAAATTGTTTTGGGCAGTGGCCAATACAGATTTAAAAAAAAAATTCATAATTACAATAACAAAGAAATGAAATGCACACAGTTATCGATACAATGTTGGTCAAAAGCTAAAATTTTCTCACGGTCCATAAAGACAGTCCTGATCATTCATCAAAGTAAAATTGCAGTGTTTTTCTCAAAGTCTGGGTAGTAAAAGAAAATTCACACGGAACTAGTGGATTTCCATGCAGTCTTGAAGAAGTAGTGTTGTCCTTCCAACGGAAAGACAGTGCTGACTCTTGACATGCAGACAGGTAATGGCCCACAACACAGCAAACCCACAGCAGAGTCAGTCGAAGTTTTGAAGAATATTGGTAGGTAGGTCAACACAGAGTAGACCCATTGTAGTCCTGGTAGAGATTACGGTATTGGTGGGCCACCAGAGGACCCACTGCAGTCCTTGTAGAAATAATGGTATTGGTGAGTCATCAAAGGTGTAGACCCACTTCAGTCCTTCTAGAGACAGCCAGCACCTGTCTGTTGTGACTTTGCAGGTGCACAATCACCATCGAAGAGTCCTGCGGAGAATATAGCAAATCCATCAACCACCACTTGTGCACGCACAAAGTTTTTGGAATTATTCTTAGAACCAGCAGTGCTGTTGTCCAGTTCCTCGCTGAATTATTAACACATGTGCAAATACTATCAGTTTTTCTTCTCACATATTGTCCATATACTATGACCAACAGAAATGTGTGAAGTGAAATGTAATTTACAAATTACTTAATTTGATCAACTGGTGTCAATTACAATTTTATAACATAAGAACACAATAACAAAGGTACAAAATATATAATTAAAGAACATAATAGTACAGATAACATTTGCAGTAATACAGGCTTTACAAAAGAATCGAAATAACAAATACATCAGTGTTACAGGAATTATGACATAAGTAAATACATAAAAGATCAGAATAACTTTTGAAACATCAATTTCACACATGAGCATTAGAACAAAACAGAATAAATAATGTGTAAACATCTTTACGAAGTAAATAACATGTTATTAATGCAAATTATATTTGAGGATAACAGTATTCCTCATCACAGTGAATGTAGCTTAGTATTAGAAGAGAAAAAAATCTATGAAACAGTACACAGAGACAGGAAGAAAATAAATACACAAGGGTACACAAACACATTGTGGGATAACACAAAAGGAAAGGACAGGGTTTGTTTTCAGGGTAACATTTGGTACTGCAGTCCAACCCAAAACTTCATTCCATAGATCTTTCGTCTTATTTCAACATTTGTTTCCACCAAAAAAATCCTATCATAGCATGCTTTTTGTATTTATATGTTCACATATTTCTTACCTCATTATTTATTTTCCAGTATCTTACCTCATCATTTATTTCCAAGAAAATCCTACCTATACCTGCTTTCTGTACATTTTTTGTATAACCTCTCAGTGCACTTCTTCCAATTCACCGAAACTCATTCTTTTATATAGGCTACCCCCTCTTAAGCTAACTTAAATCTACTGAGCTCAGATGCTAAACTAAGGGACGAGGCAATGCAGCAGCACAAAACAAATTAACACAAACAGCAATGATCCAAAAAAATGGAAATTGGTAAAGCAATTGCAATATTACAACTAATATAAGGCGCTGTGCAACAAACAAGAAAAATAAATCCCTAGTAAAACTGGCTTAACAGAGTAATACAAAGTGAAATTCAGTAACACTATGCCTGGCAAACAGCAAATGCAATAACTTATACCTAAAGATGACAAAGCGCAAGCAGAAAAAATATTACAGTAAAAACAACAATGCAGATAAGGGAAATGTCTATTCACATCTTCATGTCTATATAATTAAAGTGGTGCACCACAAAAACTTATTGTAAAAAAATATTACCATGAACTTGAAAAGAAAATTCTGTATGCAATTCCTGTGAAGGGAAATGTCTTTTTGTGCTCCTACGTTTTTTTTAAGTACATCCTAAAGTTATTATTTACTGGATCTGTAGGCATAAAATATTTATATTAGTATATCCATTAAATTTTATTGTTACCAATGCTGCAGTGCAGCTAGAAACTAGGTATTACACAAAATAGGCAAAGCAAGGCGTGAAACGTCATTCGCTAGCCATAAGGCACTTCATAATGAAGTAAACAATCTTCCAACTAGCAAGACAATAGACATGAAATGTTTCTCATCATTTCATTTCAGATAATGTCATAAATTAAGAGCTCCACCGTGTTATCATATTTTCGAGTTTGAGGGTGTCGTATTTACTATGCTTTCTACAAAGGAATGTCAATAGCGAGGATAATGGCCTCTTTTTTTTCCACCTGTGCCTCTGACAGGCACACACTAATGACTTTTTCCAGGCGTCAGTCGCGCAGCTGTGTGCTGACGACGCATTACGTGCAAGTGGTCACTTACCTTTCTTACTGAAAAATTTACGACACCAGTTTCCGCTACAGTGGCAGTCTCATATAAAAATATTTTCACAGGTTGAGAATTTGCGTTACAAATGTGTAGAAACAAAATTCTATAAATATAGCAGTGTCCAAAAAATTTCGCCAGCATAGTGATACATTCACTCATATACACACATTTCATAACTCTTAAAGTACGATTCTCGGTTTCCAACATCCTTTTTCACAAACCAGAGTCCCTAACCACTACTCATTATTCCTTACCTTATTACACATATACATATGCGTCGACACTTCTTCAATATTTCATCATAATAAATACATAGCATAATCAGATTCCTCATATAGCATCAGCTTATTGATCATAAGCATACCTCAAAAGCATAATACACATGGTCGTCGTAATAACAACACCATAACACCTCAGCCAAATCTCATAAACGTCGTAGCTTTCTGCAACAATTTCAAAACCTAAAAAAAATTCTCTGCTCATGTCAAAAGTATCATCTGCCTTAAACGTACTTTAAAAATCATGATCCCATACCAAATACATCATTCAAAGCTCTCATAGTTTTACAATGGTTCCGAAAAAATATGAACATTTCACAAAGTACAGACAAAATACAATATTATAAGCGTGAAGTTATGCAACTGTGTAATTACGTAAACATCTGTCACTGATGTAGTAAAATAAATATTTGTCTCTCTCAGTTAAATGATCAGATACCTGTGTAATTCTGTGTTAGAGAAATATGGTACTGATGTGTAAAGCTGTATAAGCAAATACCATATTAGCTAGGACTCCTTGTGCTTGCCAAACACATGGTACACAAAGTAAGCGTGTACCCCCCTGAGGATTAATGTAATTATATCCTCAGGTGGTACAGATTACAGCAATGGAATGAAATGTAACCTTTGTATCATTGTAATCCAAAAATCTTTAAAAGTAAATGTTTTAAGTACAAAATTAATCACTCAAATAGGTGAACTGTAGCGCTAAACTGTGCGTCTTGTTGTAAGATAATCTCTGTGGAAGTGTCGTAGTTATCGTCCTCCGATAGCTAAGTTCTGCAGAAGTCAATGTACTTACCTCATGATAAACAAAAGTAAAATGCTTTCCGTATTTATATCTTAGTTATTACGCTTATTGCAGCGATGAAGAAAGTACTGTGATCTAACGTATTGTTGTGCTACAGAAAAGGCTTTCTCATTGTAGCTATACCACAAACGTTACTACTAAAACATGTTTTCCTTTCCAGAAGAATTCAGAAAAACTGTGCAGATATAAAACAGATACACCGCAAAAGCACAATGTAAATTGTGTCACATTAGTAGCGTCGTGATATAATCGTGTAGCTGTCAAAGAAACCAAATGCTAAGTCATCTTTAATCTCACAGAAAGTACTTCAAATAAAGAATGTCTTTTCAACTAAACCAAAATGTTGCATTAAAATCTCATTAACAGTATATGTTCTAAGTATGTAAGCCTTATAGTCGTTACGTAATTGTGCAACTAACAAGCAAGAATGTACAAATAAGAACACTGTGTCGTCTGTTCACTATAACAAAGCATTCGTAATTTCTGTTAAAAATTTTCCCTAGGTTCTAGACTGGATATTTAACTTCAAAACATTGTTGCATGTTAACAGTTTCTCAGTGTGACAAAGCATACTAGAAATGTGAAATGAAAAATTTTATGGCAAAGACTAAGTTATAAAGCAGATTAACTTTCAATAAACGGTTTTGATGTGAAATGTGGTGCAATCCTTTACTCTTCATAGTAAGCAGAGTTCCAGCTTCAACGGAATTATCATGTTGTATATGATACATTGGTAAGGAATGCTAAAATTTGTCTCACGGTTAGCGCCTATGTTATTTTTCTCTGAGCCAGCCGGCGCGCGTGGCTGCCTGCGGTGCGAGTCATTGTCTGCTATCTCTTTGTTGGCGTGCGTCGTTATTGGGATTAAAAGACCTAACTTCTACAAATTCACCTTGCCGAGAGGGCCCTGATCTGTTTGAAGCTCGCGAATTCTGCTGCAATTCAGGTCTGTCGTTACGATCATATCGTCTGTCGTCATGTCGGTAGATTCCGCAGTTTCTTTCTTGTCGGTCACGTCGTAGAGAATTTCTCCCTGAATCGTAACTTCGCGCTGGACCGTTGCGTCTGAAGTTATTCTGTCTCCCTTGATAATAATTATTTTGGGCTCCATATTGTCTGTTTCTCTGATTGTCTCTGTGATAGTCATTACTACGGAAATGCGACTTTTCTCTGTAAATATTATTACTCCGCCAGTGGTTGTCATATGGGTGGTGTCTGTTTTGGTCACAATTTGCGTTGTAAGAATAGACTTGTCGTGTCCAGTTAGTGTTCCTGTCGTCACGGAATTGTGACGGATGTGAACTGTAGTGATTGTTTTCCTGTTTTCGCATTCCGCGACTGTCTGTGTCAATTTCTAATTCTTGTGAGAGTCCCTGAAAAGCTTCAATGTCGTCTTTGCAACGCCCTGCCAAAATAATATTTCTTAAATGTTCAGGCAATTTCATTATGCAAATGCGGATGAGTTCTGAAGGGCTATATGGGTTTGAAAGATATTGATTCTTATGCAACATGTCTTCAAAATATTTGACAAGACTGGAAAATTCAGATTGTTCAAAGTGTTTCATCATCATGGTGCTATGTTTTACTCGATCTTGTGTAGCATGAGACTAATATGCTGAGAGGAAGGCATGATAAAATTCTCCTTCACTATGACAATCGTGATCGACCGATCGCATTCTTACAGCTTGTTCATTCTCCAAGTAGCCACACATAAATTCTAATCTGTGCTCTAATGACCAGTTGGGAGGAAAACAATGAGATAATTGATGGAGCCACGCTTGTGGATGAATGTCGTTGCCAGAATTCTTAAATGTTTTGAATTTACGTGCAGTAATGAACAGCTTATAGTCAAAATCATCGTGTCGGCGAGTAGCATATCGGTCATTGTTACGTCGTGTCGGCGGTTCCATCTCAAAATTCGGTGCACCTTGCCAATTTCTTTCATGATTTCCGAAATGCCCTGTGTTATTATTTTGTGGCTTTTCCGTATTTGTAAGTTCCTCTTCCCGTGTTGGAGCGCGAGTGTCCTCTGAAATATGTAATTTTTGTATTAGCTGCGTCAACTGATCTTGTACTTCCCGGATTTCTCTTTTGTATTGCGTATTAATTTGATTCTGATTTTGTTTGAATTTCTTAATTTGTTCATACTCTTCTGTGTCAGTGTTGGCTACAGGTCTTGCGTCATTCAGATCATCATCTACCTTTGCATATAAATTAGTGAACTGATCCGAAAGTTCGGCTACTTTCTCCGATAGTGAACACATTTCCTACTGTGTCCTTTAAGTTTTCCTGAGTTCTTGCAAGTTGCGTAACCGAATCGGTGGATGCATCTGAGTCAATTTTAGCTTGCAAGGTGTCGTGATTTTCACGAACAATAGTTTGCAATTCTTTTATGGATGCTTCGTGATTCTGTAATGCATTTTCATGCCGCGAAAAAATAGGTTGAAAATGCTCACAAATTTGTGTTTTTACGTCATTACAGATTTTTTGACATTTCGATTCAATGTTATGTAACTCAGTAGTTAAATCTTCACGTGTTTGTTCTAGTGTGGTGTCTAACTTCCGAAGATTTTGTTCCATTGTGTCCAACTGTTGCTGTGTTTGTCTCTGGTGTCGTTCCATTGTGTCTAACTTTTGAAGCTTTTACTGTGTTTGTCTCTGATTTTGTTCCATTTGTTGCATTAATTGCAATAATAATGTATTAGTGTCGGGAATCTGTTCCTCTATGGTTTTCGGCAGTGCATTTGCACCGGCAACATTCACATTTTGACAAGCAGAAAATGTGTCTTGACTTATTTGAGAAAACGGTGAGGACGCAAAACCTGAATGTACAGTATTTGCAAGATTGTGTCCTATAATTTCGGATTCCTGACGCGAGCTGTTGCCGACCGATCGATCGATAATGCTTCCCTGTTCACTAATTGTTTCACTGCCTACACCATTATTTGCAGCCCGCTCCATTTCCTATGCACTATTACCAAATTATTACTTTGAACATTAGTTAATTCATTACATTGTGGCGCTAACACACTGCTTTTGTCTTCACTGTCATTTCTCAGTTTACTTTGGGTCTAGTATTACGTTTTTCACACGCCATTATTGTCACAATATTTCACACGACAACACAGAAAATCACAATTTGAAGAGCAAAAATAAGAGAACACATTAACATAGCAAATAATATCTAATTAATAGCAAGCGCAGCTGCGAAATACTTGGTGCAACTCTACATGCATGCCACAACTGTTTTACTGTACAACAATGAAAGACTACAACTACAAAGGACATTCTCTCTATAATTATGCCCTAGCTATAAACAAAGGCTGCACTAACTACACAATCTACAAGAAAAAATCAGAAGATTCCAGTGAGGTATCGTGGCAGGGTCGCCATATGAA